>NC_081555.1:82810009-83125329 GCF_963082655.1 Stomoxys calcitrans | reverse complement strand
GGGCCTAAGACCCTAAATCGGCGGATCGGTCTATATGGCAGCTATATCCAAATCTGGACCGATCTGGACAAATTGAGGAAAAATGGTGAACACAATACTCTGTCCCATATTTCGCCGAAATCGGACAAAAGGCGCATTGCCTTTTTTGGACGCAAGACACTAAATCGAGAGATCGGTCAATGGCAGCTATATCCAAATCTGGACCGATCGAAACCATATTGCAGAGAGATGTCGAGGGGCTTTATATAAATCACTGTCCCAAATTTCATCAAAATCGGATAATAATGTGGCTTTTATGTGCCTTAGACCCTAAATCGGCGGATCGGTTTTTATGGGGGCGATATCAAGATAGGGTCCGATATAGCCCATCGTCGAACTTAACCTGCTTATGGACAAAAAAAGAATTTGTGCCAAGTTTCAGCTCAATATCTCTATTTGTAAAGACTGTAGCGTGATTTTAACAGACAGACGAATAGACGGACGGACATGGCTAGATCGTCTTAAATTTTTTCGACGATCAAGAATATATATAATTTATAGGGTCGGAAATGGATATTTCGATGTGTAGCAAACGGAATGACAAAATGAAACGACATCCGCAATTTTCAACTTTTAGTTTTTGCTGAGACAGGATTCCTGAAAAAGCCACAATTTTCGTACCATCGTAAAAAAATCGTATAAGGTTCTATTGGATATTTCAATAGTATGCAAAATTTTAGTCTGACTAAATTTGGATAAAAGTGCCATCTATCAAAAGTATTACGTATACTCGGTGGTTTAGGTTATAATATAGTCGGATCTGATTCTGTGGCTTCTACAGCCTTAAAAATCCATATCAGATGAAAGATATGTACGGGAGCTATATCTAAATCTGAACCTATTTTTTCAAAATCCATTGCGTTTGTCCTTGGGTCAAAAAAGTGACATGTGCAAAACTTCGTGACAATCGGACAACAAATACGATCTGCATTTTGATTACAAGAATACATGGACTCACAGACGGACAGCACAATTTTTCATTACGTATAATTACTTATATGGGGTATGTACAAAATATATAACGGAAAGCCTTATATGTGCGGAAGATAGCTTGAAAGAGATAAAGAAAGACAACTTTGTTTATATTGTATATACAAATAAATAGCAGTTAGTACGTCGGGATTTAAAGTCTGGAACCAAGTAAACTGATTTTATAAGGTGGCTTTTAGGTTAACCTCTTATAGCTTGAAAGCCTTGTGTTTGACTTCATAATTTACTTGCTTTTCATTTTCCTCGAAAATATATCATACATGCATATATGCAGCCCTATGAAAGTTTATCTTAATGATAATAAGTAAGTTGAGAAGACAAAAGTATTACGTACACATATAAATAATAGAGGCAATAAAATTTAACGGTCACATGAATAAAGAAAATAATTAAAGACATTCGGTTTGCTGTTTTTTCTATTCTATTAATAAACATCACATAAGTTCAGTCGACAAAGGCAAAAAAAAGTGAGAGTAGAAAGTCATTATCATGCCTTATAATTACAGAATGATTTGAATTTCATTGAATTAAGTTCAGGAACTTAATAATATTTTTAATAATAGCTCCAAAGTTTGCCTGTAAGTGTGCACCCAAATTAAAAGGAGACACATACATATCTCAAGCGTCGCCTCCCTATGCGTGATAATCAATTATAATCGTGAAACTTAATGAATTCTTGTGGCCAAGACTACAAATAATATAAATCTACAAAAAGACAAAACAAACAAAAATGCGTATTCAACCATTTCACATTTCGAAAAAAAAGAAAAGCCCCAAAGAAGACAACAAAAGAGACTGGAAATGGTAACCACAACGATATGAATGAACATTATTGTCTTATCAGGGCATTAGAGTTTAACGTTTCCATGCAGAATGTGAACAACACAAACAGCCTGCGGACATTGGGGTCCAACTATTCGGAGAATTGGAGAGGACAACCTCTTTTCGTATGCCAAGTGATCTAGGGTTGATTCGAGGACATGTAGGAGGACACGAAGGAAGATATATAATGTCCTTTTTTTGGGCAGTGTGTTTCTTTTCGTAAATGGTTATTGGCTTAGCATTCATTTCCTTTCTGTTGTTGAGGTCATTATTGTTGCCGCTTTTACCCCATTACCTGATGACAAAATTAGTCGTTTAGAGCGTACGTGACTAGATGATATGCCGTAAATGTTAGTGTTGCCTTTTTTTAGGAAGATTATTTGGATAACCAAAGTTGACCCTAACCCAAAATTGGTCTCTCCTCGTAAAGAATTTAATGGGCAAACACTAATGGTTGAAATGCCTACAATAAAGCAGTACCGTTATGCGTAAAAAAGTTCACAAATAATGTAATGTAGTAATTTAAAGAGACCTAATAAATAGTAGTAATTTGTTTAAGGGGTTTCAAAGCTTTTTGCTTGATTTAATATACATCATTATTGTCTTGGTATTAGACTTAGATATTAGCAGAAAGAATAGGAACACTAAATTATTATCAAATATGAACAAACGTTTTCGATGTACCCAAAACAGCCTTGGGGAAAATATCACAAAAATCCTTCATTCTGCTTTTTTTTTTGATATGTGCCAGCTACTGTGCCCACAAAATATTAATTAGACTGATTTTACTGATACATACAGAGGATAGAAAGCAGATATCCGCGAACGCATCATCGAGGCTAGAAGCGCCCTTCTTAAACTCAACAAAGTCTGGGGATGCAGTGACAAACCACACAATACAAAAGTCAGAATCTTCACCATGTGTAAAATCTATTTATTTTATGGCTGTTCAACTTGACATAAGCGACTATAAAACCAAGTTTTTATAAAACGCTGCCTACGACAAATACTCTAAATTATCAGGCCAAAGCGTATTTCAAGCGAAGAATTGCGAATAAGAACAAACATTTCTCCCTGTCGATGTAGAAATCCGGAAAAGAAAATAAACTTGATTGGGTCATATCCCACGCCCACTGCTCGATGATATAGCGAGCAATGTCCTAGACTGGAATCCGCAAACACAGCCCGAAATACACATGTAACCGTAGTACGAAAAGAAGGTTGAATTCAACCCATATATCGTGGAATTAAGCCAAGCACTTGGTGAACGATAGAGCTAGATGGAGAAGCTAGTTGACGTAATATGTTCACCACAAAATTTTATACCCACCACCGAAGGATGGCGGTCTAAGACGATCTAGACATGTCCGTCGGTCTGTCCGTCCGTAATCATGCTACAGTCTATAAAAATTGAGATATAAAGCTGAAACTTTACACAGATTCTTTTTTTATCCATAAGCAGGTTAAGTTCGAAGGTGGGCTATATCGGACTTTATCTTGATATAGCCCCCATATAAACCGATCCGACGATTTAGGGTCATAGGCCCATAAAAGTCACATTTATTATCCGATTTTGCTGAAATTTGAGACAGTGAGTTGTGTTTGGTCCTTCGACATCCTTCTTTAATTTGGTCTTCATCGGTCCAGATTTGGATATAGCTGTCATATAGACCGATCCGCCGATTTACAACAAATTTATTGTCCGATTTTGCTGAAATTTGGAACAGTGAGTTGTATTAGGCCACTCAACATCTTTCTCCAATTTGGCACAAATGGGTCCAGATTTGGATATAGCTGCGGTATAGACTAATGTATCGATTTAAGATTTTGGGCCCATAAAAGACACATTTATTGTTCGATATCGCAGAAATTTGCGACAGTGAGTTGCGTTGGGTCCTTCGACATTATTCTTCAATGTGGCTTAGTTAGCTTAAGATTTTGATATAGCTGCCATATAAACCGATCTCTCGACTTAAGGTTTTTGGGGCCATAAAAGTTGCATTTATTGTCCAACTTCGTCGAAATTTAGGACAGTGAGTTATGTTGGGCCCTTCGATATTCTTCTGCATCTTAACTCATATCGGTACAGATTTGGATATAGCTGCCTTATACACCGATATCTCGATTTAAAGTCATGGGCCCATAAAAGCCGCTTTTATAATGGTTGGGATTGTAAATGGGCTGTATATATCCACGTTTTGATATAGCTGCCATATAAATCGATTTGGGATCTTGACTTCTTGGGCCGATAGAGGGCACAATTTATATCCGATATGGCTGAAATTTTGCATGAGGTGTTTTATTATGACTTCCAACAACTGTGCTGAGTATGGTTGAAATCGTTTCATAACATGATATAACTGCTATATAAACCGATCTTGGGTCTTGACTTCTTCAGCCTCTAGAGTGCGCAATTCCTATCCGATTTGACTGAAAATTTGAACGTGGTGTTTTGATATCACTTACAACAACTGTGCTGGGTGTGGTTCAAATCGGTCTATGTTTTGATATAGCTGTCATATAAGCCGATCTTGGGTCTTGACATTTTGAGCCTCTAGAGGGCGCAATTCTTAAATTAAGAATAGTTCAAATCGGTCCATAACCTGATATAGCTGTCATATAAACCCATCTGGGATCTTGACTTCTTGAGCCACTAGAGGACGTAATTATTATCCGATTTAGCTGAAATTTTGCATAAGGTGTTTTGATATGACTTTCAACAACTGTGCTAAAAAGTTCAAATCGGTCCATAACCTAATATAGCTTCCATATGAACCGATCTGTGGTCTTGACTTCTTAAGCCACTAGAGGGCGCAATTATTATTCGATTTAGAGGAAATTTTGTACAACGGCTTCACTTATGACCTTTAAAATACGTGTCAAAAATGACATTAATCGGCTTATAGTCTAATGTAGATCCCCTATAACCGATTTCCCTATTTTACTTCTACAGCCCCTAAAGTGCGCAATTCTTGCAAGATCTTGCTGAAATTTTACACAATGACTTCTACTATGGTCTCCAATATTCAGTTCAATTATGGTCCGAAATGGGCTATTACTTGATATTGTTCCAATAACATAGCAATTCTTTTCTTTTTTCCTTTGTTTGCTTAAAAAGAGATACCGTGGCCAGAGCTCGACAAATGCGTCCCATAATGGAGGGTATATAAGATTCGGTCCGGCCGAACTTAGCAATCTTTTACTTGTTAGATATAGCTACTAACAAGGTCAATACTTTGTTATACACAATTGAACAATGGCCTTTACTTATTAGTATTTTGTCCAAATCGGAACATATTTCGATAAACCTGCTATGAGGCATAAGGTATAAATTTTTTAACAGATTTTGTTGAAAGGTGTTTTACATATATACCCGAGGTGGTAGGTATCCTTTTTGCTTATTACTTTTGGTTATATGTTGTTGTAATATATTATAATACTCCAATTGAAATAAAACACATAGGTTGATTTTTTAGCTACTATATTTTTAGCAACACTGCACATGTACGTTTCGTATTTTGTTTCACTGTCACACATCTTCAGTTTGAACTATAACTTAACTATTAATCGTCTTAGAATCGAACAAATTATTGAATTTTATTATCAAAACTCTTGCTCTGTTGAGAAACTTCATCGCGCGCTTATTCCATTTTAACGAAGAAGCTAATTTTCGGCTTAATGGGTACGTAAATAAGCAGAATTGCCGATTTTGGAGTGAAAATCAGCTATATCTAAATCTGGACCGATCTAGGCCAAATCAAAGAAGGATGTCGAGAGGACTACCACAACTCACTGCTTCAAATTTCAGCAAAGCCGGATAAATATGGCTGTTAGAAGCCTAAAACCTTAAATCACCAGATCAGTCTATCCGACAGCTATATCCAAATCTGGGCCAAACTTAAGTATGATGTCGAGTGGCCTAAAATAACCTACTGTATCAAATATCAGCAAAATCGAAAAATAAATGTGGCTTGTATGGGTCTTACACCTTAAATCGGTAGCTCGGACTTTATGGGGCTATACCAAGATGTTGTCCGATAAAGCCCATCTTCGAATCGGAAGATCGGTTTATATGTGAGCTATATCAGGTTATAGACCGACTTAAACCGTACTTGGCATTGTTTGTTAGAAGTCATAACATAACACTTTGTGTAAAATTTCAGCCAAATCGGATGAAAATAGAAAGTAAGTGTTAAAATATTAACATAACACTATTTACAAAATTTCAGCCTAATAGGATGAAAATTGTGGCTTCCAGGGGCTCAAGAAATCAAGTCGGGAGATGGGTTTATATGCGATATGTATAAGGTTATTTACCGATTTAGTCCGTACTTGGCACAGTTATTTAAAGCCATAACAGAACACCACACGGAAAATTTCAGCCAAATTGGTACAAAATTGCGACTTCCAGGGGCTCAAGAAGTCTAATCGGGAGATCCGTTTATATGGGAGCTATAACAAAATCTGAACCGATATGGCCCATTTAGAATTCCTAACGACCTACATCAACACTTAGTTTCTGTGCCAAATTCAAGCGGCTAGCTTGACGCGTTCGACCACTATCGTGATTTCGACGGACGGACGGACATGGCTAAATCGACTTAGAGCGTCAATACGATAAAGAATATATATATTTTATGGGGTTCTAGATGAATATTTCGAGGTGTACAAACGAAATGACTAGATTAATATACTCCTATACTATGGTGGTGTATATAAAAATGCACAGAATCCAGTTTCGTTCGCATTTGTTATACCCACCACCATAGGATGGGCGTATACTAATCTAGTCATTCCGTTTGTTATACCTCGAAATATTGACCTGCGACCCCCAAAAAGTACACATATTCTGAATCGTCTAAACAATTTTGAGTCTAACTAGCGATAACAAATTTGGATATAATCCCCATATAAACCGATCCCCCGATTTGACTTCTTGATTCCTAGAAGCCTCCGATTTGGCTGAAATTTGGAACAAAGCCATTTGTAATGACTTTTAATATTCATGCTATTAACTGAAACGGATTATAAACAGATATAGCCCCCATATTAGACAATCCCCGGATTACCTTTATTTTCATCCAATTGGGCTGAAATTTGGAATAAAGACTTGTGTTATGACTTTCAATATTCATGTTAAGTATGATCTGAATCGGTATATAAACAGATATAGCCCCGAAATAAGCTGATCCCCGGATTTGACTTATTGAGCTTTTAAAAGCCTCAATATTCATCTGATTGGGCTGAAATTTGAAACAAAGACTGGTGTTATGGCTTTCAATATTCATGTCAAGTATGATCCGAATCGGTCGGTCCCATTCAGACCTATCCCTGGATTTAACTTCCTCAGCCATAAGAACCCTAAATTTTCATCCGATTTGGCTAAAATCAAACCCCTATCTAATGACTTAAAACATCAATGCTAAGTTTTATCCGAATCGGACAGTATGGTGATAAAGGCCAGCCTTTGTACCGATAACCCGATATGACTTCTTGAGACCAAAATAATTCAAATACATACTCAGTTACTGAGGAAATATTTTTAACGGAAACCATGGGTACCTTCCACACCCAAGATTCGTCACTGCTGAACTAAGCTCTTTACTTGTTCACTTTCTAGCTGTATAACTTTAACTGAATTTCCGGATGTTGATGAATACCACAGGAAAGACACTGTAAATGTTGTCACCATGCATCAAAATGAAAATCGAACCAAAAATGTCCTCGTAAATCGCAAAACACGAAGCCGATCTCCGCCAAAATTTCAGAAAATAAAAACAAGTAAAAAGGCATTAAGTTTTGCCGGGCCGTACTTTGGATACCCACCACTTCGGGTTATATGAAAACCTTCTTTCGTCACATTCCGGTGAAACTTTGATAACTTATGCACCCAAATTCGACACGGATATTGAGTGGGATAATATATGTAATGCTCTGTTGAATTATGTATCACAAATTTCAACAAAATCGGGTAATAAATAAACCTTTTATGAGCTTCAGATCCTTAATCGGCACATCAGTCTAATTGACAGCTATATCTATATACAGTCCGATCTTGATCATATTCGGGTCGGATAACGGGTGGCCTAAATCTACTTACTGTTTCAAATTTCAGCGAAATCGGTTAAAAAATATAGCATTTATTCGCTTCGGGCCCTTTTTTTGGGTATCAGTCTGTATGGCAGCTTTATCTAAATATAGTTCGATCAGGAGAACTAAGACTACTCAGACGTCTTAAAATAGTACGATCGAAGCGGCAAAGAAACGGTACAAGTGGCAGATGGCAAATGGGTCATGAACACACGTACTTTTTAATATGAATAAAAAATTCAACATCTGCTGCAACGCAATAAAATAAATTCATGCTGCGTAATATTTTGTGCATTTTTTCATAAAGTTTTCAAACTTTTTTCGAAAACTTTTTTGTATTATGTTTTAAAAAATGATTTCCATTATTAAGTTTCTTCCAAAATGAACACGCATATCATAATTTTACAATGAAATGTAAATAATTCAAAATGACGAGTATTTGTAATAATGAATAATAAATTTTGGTTGAAACACATACATACATATACGGGACCTGAATTAAATATGATCGAGACTAGACACTATTAAGAGTTATAATAAAATAGAGTGGAGTTATAATAAAATAGAATAAATAGTTATAATAAAACAGATTTGGTTATATGCTTATATATGGTTATAGGATTTTAAGTCTTGGCCCACTAAAAAGCGCATTTATTATCCGATTTCATTGAAATTTGTCGCAGTGACTTATGTTAGGCTTTTCGAGATCTGTATCCTATATAGTTCTGATCGGTTTATATTTGGATATAGCTGTCAAAAAGACCAATATTTTATTCTACAAAATTGAAAAGTGACTTATATTTATTTGACTACTCAATGTCCGTGCAGAACTTGGGTGCATAAGTTACTCAATTTTCACCAGATTGTGACGAAAGAGAGTTTACATATATAGCCGAGCGTATCCAAAGTTCGTCCTGGCCGAACTTAATGCCTTTTTACTCGTTTTTATTACTTTTTAATATGAATAAAAAATTCAACATCTGCTGCATCGCAATAAAATAAATTCATGCTGCGTAATATTTTGTGCATTTTTTCTAAAGTTTTCAAACATTTTTCCGAAACTTTTTTTTATTACGTTTTAAAAAATGATTTCCATTATTAAGCTTCTTCCAAAATGAACACGCATGACATAATTTTACAATGAAAAGTAAATAATTCAAAATGACGAGTATTTGTAATAATGAATAATAAATTTTCGTTGAAACATATACATACATATTTATGTATGTTCTCAACTCATTCATAGAATTTCCCTAAATAAATAAACACAATTAATAATGATGGTATGTTGCAAGCGAACAGTTAGGTTATACGAGCATGTAAAGTGTGCGTGACATCAAAGTAAAAGCAAATCAAATTATCAACCATTATCTGTTTCTGGTAATGTTGCCACCTCCACCCTAGAGACTAAAGGGAATTTCATTTTCTAGCATAGTTATATTTTCAACATTATATCATACGAATGTATAATGGAAATTAATACAAAGTTCTTCTTTGTACATTCGTAGAATTAGAGTTTTAAGAATTCCTACTAAATTTTCTATATTAAAGGGTTTGACAGGTTCATATGGCTCGGTTGGTTCGTGTTCGTTGTGATTATTTGTGTGCTTTTACCCTTATATTGGCCCTAAACCACAAACAAATATTTACACTTTTATTAAGTTGTGATTATTAGAGTCGAAAGGAGTTTCCATATTAAGATATGTTAAAAGGGTTTAATGCACCTCAATTAAAAATAAATACAGTTTGTCTAGGCAAGTGCTTTATATACACATCCATTTAGAAGCCACTATGTCAGTTTGCTTGAATGGAGAAAATATCGGGAAATCTATGCCTCAAAAAGAAATATTATGCATTGCAGGTGGGAGTGAAGTCACAGATTGTAGATTTCGTTACTTCGGGTGTCAAAAATCCCATGTCGTCAATACTATTAACAATAATACAAATAACCAAAAGACCGTTTGAATTTGAAATTTTTGTATAAATAAACAATATTTTGATTATACGTTACAATAATGGTACTCCAAGGAGAATCCTTGGCTCTTTTTGGGGCTGAAGAACATAAATCGAGGAAATCGGTCTATTAAATGGTAGTTATATCCAAATATGGACTGCTCTAGACCATATTCAGCACGGATATTGAGAGGTCTAACACAGCACGGATATTGAGAGGTCTAAATTACAGCAAAATCGGGTAAGGCCCACGACCTTAGGTAAGGTTAGGTTTAACAAGTTAAAAGCCGTTAAGTTCGGCCGGGTCGAACATTTGATACCCACAACTTCGGGTATATATGTAAAACACCTTTCGTCTAAATCCGGTGAAAAACGCCTGCCTTATGCCCCATAGCAGCTATATCGAAATATGTTTGGATCAAATACAAATAAGTAGAAGTAATTTCACAATTGCATATAATATTGATTTTTTAGTAGCTATATCTAAAATAAAGCGATCTGAACCATATCCGACATGGATGCCGAAGAGCCTAATATAAGTCACTGTCTCAAATTTCAGTGAAATCGGACAATAAATGCGCCTTTTATGGGGCCAAGACTTTAAATCGAGATATCGGACTATATGGCAGCTATATCCAAATCTGGATCAATTTGGGCCAAGTTGCAGAAAAATGTCGAAGAGCCTAACACACTGTCTCAAATTTCGGCGATATTGAACAATACATGAGTCTTTTATGGGCCCAAAACCTTAAATCGAGAGATCGATCAATATAGCAGCAATATTCAAATCTGAACCAATCTGAGCCAAATTAAAGAAGGGTGTCGAAAGGCCTAACACATCTCACTGTTCCAAATTTCGGCGACATCGGACAATAAATGCGCCTTTTATGGCCCCAAAACCTAAAACCGAGAAATCGGTCTATATGGCAGCTATATCCAAATCTAGACCGATCTGTGCCATATTGCAAGATTATTTCGAGAGGCTTAACTTAGCTTACTGTCCCAAATTTCGGCGATATTGGATAATAAGTGCGCCACTTATGGGTCGAAAACCTTAAATTGTGAGATCGGTCTATATGACAGCTATATCCAAATCTGGAGCGATCTGAGCCAAATTGAAGAAGGATGTCGAAGGGCCTAACACAACTCACTGTCCCAAATTGTGGCAAAATACAAATATGGACCGATCTGGGCCAAATTGGCGAAGGAAATCTAAGGACCTAACAGTGCTCACTGTCCCAAATTATAGCAAAGTCGGATAATAAATGTGGCTTTTATAGGCCTAAGACCCTAAATCGGCGTATCGGCAACCTCGAGAAAGAAAATCTATGTTAGGAATTCCGTGTTACTTATCTTACTCCGCTGTGGCCCGGCACCCCAACGATGGGGATCGTGCCATCCTCAGAGAAGGCAGTAATTTCCTTCTTACACTTCAAGACTGTTCGTGACCTTACTTTCCTGTTATTACGCTGATGACCAGTATACTATCCGTAAAGAGTTTCATACTCGACGTCGTCACGTTAACACCACACCACATCACGCATTCCATGATCGCCCGGAGCTCCGACTGCTGGACCGTATTATCAGTCTATTATCTGTATTAGCAGTCTAAAATATATCTTGATCCATCTGTGTAGCATTATCTTCCAGATGGCAATATCAGGATTCCGGCAATCCAAGACTGTGCCGCTGGCAGCAATGCCTTGCACTATACCTCAAATAATGTAAGAGGTATCCAATCGGAAACCTCTTCCATTCCTTCCAGGTTTCCTATCATCGCATCGATTATACCGCGATGGTATGACCTACAAATATCTTCTATCTACAATATTTTCTTATCGACATAAGTCTCATAGCCGCAGTGGCTGCCTCACACTTAAGCTATCTGTGCTATAGGTTGGATATCTAGAATTGTCTCCAGTGCCCTAGTGGGTTCTCATCGCTCTGCCTATGCCAAGATACTCCAAGGAGAATCCTATTTTTCTAACAGTGCATTTTTTCTCCACATATGTCCACAAAACTACTGAGGCGTAGGTAAGTATTGGTCGAATCATGTCCATGTAGAGCCAGTAGACTATCCTCTAAGAAGCCTTCTCGGTACGCTTCCCAATCAGTTTCTGGTTCAAAATCACTCCTAAGTATTTGACTTTGTCAGACGTCAAAACCGTTCTTTTGAGGAAACGTGTTGCCCAACACCTGTAAGCCTTCTCCGTACGCTTCCAAATCAGTTTCCTGTTCAAGATCACTCCTAAGTATTTGACCTTGTCAAACAAGCCTTTTCCGCACGCTTCCAAATCAGTTTCCTGTCCAAGATCACTCTTAAGTATTTGACCTTGTCAGACATCAAAACCGTTCTTTTGAGGAAACGTGTTGTGTCAAATTGGCATAACATCGTTTTCCTCGTAAAAGGGCAGATTTCAGTCTTCTCTGAGTTAACACTGAGACCCATAGGTCCAGCCCAGTCGTTTGCCATCTACAACCCTTTCGGCCCTTCTACATAGCTAGACCCGAATTAGGTTATTTATGGTGGTCACCCATAGAGGTGGTTATAAAATGCCCCCTGTGGCGTGCCCTGTGCCAATTTCTCCCCTATATTTATGTCATGGGACTACAAATTTATACACCTGTTCTTTGGCATATGGTTAATACAGTCTCTAAGGACCGGTCCACTATGTGCGCTGGTCTAAGGATTGGATCAGTGTGTCGGTACGCACATTGTTAAAAGCCCCCTCGATGTCAATGCATACCGGCAATGTGTACACATTATTGTGTAGAAGGATTATTTTATTTTATGCACAATCTCGTCCAGGACAACTTTCGCCGACCTTCCCTTGGCATAGACATGCTGTTTGTATTTGAGTAGTTTTCTGGATATCCTATTCTTTATCATGGTATCCTCAAATCGTTCAATTGTTTTGAGTAGAAACGAAATAGGTCTGTAGGCCTTTGGCGTCGCATAACATGCCTTGCAGGGCTTGGGCATAAATACCACTCTTGCCTCCTGCCTGGCTTTCGGCGAATATGAAAGTCGTAGGTACGCTGTGCAAATGGTGGCCGGATAATCGGCCTCCTTCTATAGTAACGCCGGAAATATTCCATCAGGTCCGGGTGATGGTAAATGATTTCAAGCTCCTCCAGGATTTCTTTACAAGAAAGACCTTAAATCGGGAGAATGGTATACACGGCAATCTCAACCGACCTGGGCCAAATTGAAGAGGCTGTCGAAGGGCCTAACACAACTCACTGTCCCAAATCAGCAAAATCGGATCATAAATATGGCTTTTATGGGTCTAAGACCCTAAATCGGCGGATCGGTGTATATAGGGGCTTTATCAAGATATAGTCCAATATAGCCCATCTACGAACTAAACCTGCTTATGGACGAACAAAGAATCTGTTCAAATTTGAAACTTTGAATAATATCTCTATTTTTCAAGACTGTAGCGTGATTTTAACAGATAGACGGACGGACATGGCTAAATCTTCTTAAATTTTTACGCTGATCAAGAAAATATATACTTTATAGGGTCGGAAGTGGATATTACGATGTGTTGCAAACGGAATGACAAAATGATTATACCCCCAGCCTTCGGTGGTGGGTAAAAAAATGTTCAGTGGTGGTTATCCCCTCTGAATGCTGGCACCATTTGTGAGGCACTATGCCATATAAAAAGTTTTCCCCAAAGAGGTGTCGCAATGCGTTACGCCTTTGGAATCGGCTTTTAAAAAGAGGCCGCTCATCATTGAGCTTAATATTTGAATCGGACAGCACTCAGTGCTATGTGAGAAGTTTGCCCCGGTACCTTAGTGGAATGTTCATGGGTACATTTGCGTTTGCAGATCAATATTTTAAGGTGTTACAAACGGAATAACCAGATAAATATACCCTTCATCCTATGGTGGTGGGCATCAAAAATAGAGGTCATGTGTTTCAAATGTATCGTAGAAGGTATACAATTGTTGTGAAGGTTGTGTAGGAGGAATATGACATGTAAACAACCGAATCTATGAGGTTTGTAAAATCAAATGGAACTGTTTTTATACCCACCACCATAGGATGGCGGCGGTATAATAATCTAGTCATTCTGCTGCTAACACCTCGAAATATTGATCTAGGACCTCATAAAGTAAATATATTCTTGATCATCTCCACATCCTGAATCGATCTAGACATGTCCGTCCGTCTGTGGAAAATACGATAGCGGTTGAACGTGTAAAGCCAACCGCCTGAAATTTGCACAGGTACTTAATATTTATGTAGGTTGTTGGTGATTGCAAGTGGGTCATATCGGTTCAGATCTCCGATATCGTGATTTGATTTCTTGATTCCCTATAAGCCTCAATTTTCATCCGATTTGGCTGAAATTTTGCACGCGGTGTTTTATTACGACTTTCAACAAATATGCCAAGTACGGTTCGAATCGATTTATAATCAGATATAGCTCCCATATAAACCCATCTCCCTATTTGACTTCTTGAGCCCTGGAAGCCGCAATTTTGTCCGATTTGGCTGAGATTTTGAACGTAGTGTTCCGTTAGGACTTCCAACAACTATGCCGAATACGGTCCGAATCAATCTAGAAGCTAATATAGCTCAAATATAAACCATTGGAGGCTAAAATTTTCGTCCGATTTGGCTGAAAATTGGCACATAAGGTTATGCTATGGCTTCTTCCAACTGTGTCAAGTACGGTCGGAATCGGTCTATAACCTGATATAGCTCCCATATAAATCGATCATCCGATTTGATTTTTTGAGTCCTTACAAACCGCAATTTTTGTCCGATTTGGCTGAAACTAACCATGTAGTGTTTTGTTATAATTTTCAACAACTGTCCCAGGTATGGTCCAAATCAGTCTATAACCTGATATAGCTCCCATGTAAGCCGGTCTCTCGATCATCTTTGTTCGGTTCCTAGAAGCTTTAATTTTTGCTGGTTTGACAGAATTCTGGTATGTAAAATAAAACAAGTAAAAAGACGTTAAGTTCGGCCGGGCCGAACTTTGGATACCCACCACCCCGGGTATATATGTAAACCACCTTTCATCAAAATTCGGTGAAAATTTCATACCTTATACTCATATACCTCATACCGATCTGAACTATATACGACACGGATGTCGAAAAGCCGATCATAAGTCACTGTGTCAAATTTCAGTGAAATCGGATTATAAATGCGCCTTTTATGGGGCCAAGACTTTAAATCGAGATATCGGTCTACATGGCAGCTATATCCAAATCTGGACCGATTTGGGCCATGTTGCATAAACATGTCAAAGAGCCTAACACTAAGCACTGTCCCAAATTTCGGCGAAATCGGACAATAAATGCCTCTTTTATGGGCCCTAAACCTTAAATCCAGAGATCGGTCTATATAGCAGCTATATTCAAATCTGGACCGATCTGGGCAAAATTGAAAAAGGACGTCGAAGAGCCTAACCAAACTCACTGTCTCAAATTTCAGCGACATCGGACAATAAATGCGTCTTTTATGGCCCCAAAACCTAAAACCTAGATATCGGTCTATATGGCAGCTATATCCAAATCTGGACCGATCTGTGCGATATTGCAGAAGTATGTCAAGGAGCATAACTTAACTCACTGTTCCAAATTTCGGGGACATCGGACAATAAATGAGCATTTTATGGGCCCAAAACCATAAATCAAGAAATCGGTCTATATGACAGCTATATCCAAATTTGAACCGATCTGGATCAAATTGAAAAAATATGTCAAAGGGCCTAACACATCTCACTGTCCCAAATTTCAGCAAAATCGGATAATGAATGTGGCTATTATGGGCCTTACACCATAAATCGGAGGATCGGTCTATATGGCAGCTATATCCAAATCTGAACCGATCTGAGCCAAATTGACAAAGGATGTCGAAGGGCCTAACACAACTCACTGTCTTAAATTTCGACAAAATCGGATAATAAATGTGGCTTTTATGGGCTTAAGACCCTAAATCGGCGGATCGGTCTATATGGGGGGGCTATATCAAGATATAGTCCGATATAGCCCATCTTCGAACTTAACCTGTTTATGGACAAAAAAAGAATCTGTGCAAAATTTCAGCTCAATATCTCTATTTTTAAAGACTGTAGCGTGATTTCAACAGACAGACGGACGGACATGGCTAGATCGTCTTAGATTTTTACGCTGATCAAGAATATATATACTTTATAGGGACGGAAATGGATATTTCGATGTGTTGCAAACGGAATGACAAAATTAATATACCCCCATCCTTCGGTGGTGGATATAAAAATGTCCTTCAACTAAATTTATTTTGTATAAAGTTTTAGCAGTTCGGCCCGGCCGAAGTAAACACGCTTTTACTTGTTTATACCTATCGCCAAAGTACGGGGTTTATAAATTTTTTCATTCCAGGTATGGTCCAGTTGCGTCTTTAACCTGATATAGTTTCCATACAAACCTACCTAGCGAGATGACGTCTTGAGCACCTTGAAATTGATGTCCAATATCGCTGAAATTTTGCGTGCTTTCGACAGACAGACGAACGGACGGACATGGCTAGATCGACTTAAAATGTCATAACTATCAAGAATATATACACTTTATGGGTCTTAGACGCATATTTCGAGGTTTTACAAACAGAATGACGAAATAAGTATACCCCCATCCTATGGTGGAGGGTATAAAAGACAAGCAAAAGAGTGCTAGGTTCGGCCTTGCCGAATCTTGGAAACCTACCAAGGACACAATTTTATTCTACCTACAAAGGGCACAAATTTATAATACCAAGGTTCTGTCAAACCATAAAAAATTAAAGTTTATAGGAACTGAACTAGGGTAATCGAGATACCGGTTTATATGGGAGCTATACCACGCTATAGACTGATTTTAATCGTACTTGGCACATTTGTTGAAAGTTGTAACAGAACACCGCATTCATAATTTCAGTTATATCGGAAATAATTTCTGCTTGTAAGGACTCAAAAAGTCAAATGGGAGATCGGTTTATATGGGGTCGGGAGTCATAAAAGAAGCTCTCGTGCAAATTTCGTGAGAATCCGTACACAAGTAACGTTGTTATCATAATCGGACGAACATTGAGAAATTTGGGGCGAGCTGATTTATTAATTTGTAACTAATACAAATGTGGCTGTACCAAAATTTCCTTTATAGGGTAAAAAGATGATAAAAAAAATTATTTCTGAAAAATGCATCAGACGGGGCCGAATTTTGGATACCCACCATCTCAGGTATATATATAAACGAGCTTTCGTCAAAATCCGGGGAAAAATGCATGCCTTATGTCTCATAGCAGCTATATCGAAATATATTCCGACTTGGACCAAATACTAATAAGTACAAGTTATTGTTCAATTATGTATAACAAAATATTGGTCTTCTTAGTAGCTTTATCTAAAAATAAACCGATCTGAATCATATACAACATGGATGTCGAAAAGCCTAACATAACTCACTGTATCAAATTTTTAGTGAAATCGGATTATAAATGCACCTTTATTGGGGCCAAGACTTTAAATCGAGATATCGGTCTATATAGCAGCTATATGCACATTTGATCGATCTAGACCAAATTGCAGAAATATGTGGAGGAGCTTAACTTAACTCTCTGTCCCAAATTTCGGCAACATCGGACAATAAATGCCCCTTTTATGGGCTCAATACTTTAAATCGAGAGATCGATCTATATGGCAGCTATATCCAAATCTGGACCGATCTAAGTCAAATTGAAGAAGAATGTTTAAGGACCTAACTTAACTAACTGTCCCAAATTTCGGTGACATCGGACAATAAATGACGCTTTTTATGGACCGATCTGAACCGATCTGTGCCATCTGGCACAAGTATGTCAAGGGGCTTAACATAACTCACTGTTCCAAATTTCGGCGACATTGGATAATAAATGCGCCTTTTATGGGCCCAAAACCTTAAATCGAGGTATCGGTCTAAATGGCAGCTATATCCAAATCTAATCCGATCAGGGCCAAATTAAATTAGGATATCGAAGGACCTAACACAATTCCAAATTTTAGTAAAATTGGATAATAAATGTGGATTTTATAGGCCTAAGACCCTAAATCGGCGGATCGGTCTATATGGCAGCTATAACCAAATCTAGACTGATCTGGTCCAAATTAAAGAAGGATGTCGAAGGGCTTAACACAATTCACCGTCCCAAATTGCATTAAAAACGGATAATAAATGTGGCTTTTATGGGCCTAAGACCCTAAATCGGAGGATCGGTCTATATGGCAGCTATATCCAAATCTTTACTGATCTGGGCCAAATTGGCGAAGAATTGGTCGAAGGGCCTAACACAACTCACTGTCCCAAATTTCAGCAAAATCGGATAATAAATGTGTTTTTTTTTTTTGTCTAAGACCCTAAATCGGCGGATCCGTCTATATGGGGCCTATATCAAAATATAGTCCGATATAGCCCATCTTCGAACTTAGTCTGCTAATGGACAAAAAAAAGATCTGTGCAAAGTTTCAGCTCAATATCTCTATTTTTATAGACTGTAGCGTGATTTCAACAGACCGACGGACGGACATGCCTACATCGTCTTAGATTTTAATGCTGATCAAAAATATAAATATTTTATAGGGTCGGAAATGGATATTTCGATGTGTTGCAAACGGAATGACAAAATGAATATACCCCCATCCTTCGGTGGTGGGTATAAAAAATTAACAATTTCCCCATTTATGAAAGCTTAGTAACAATTCAAAATAAGCCTTTATACACACACAAAATTCAATAAGCCTAGTGATTATTTGGCCTTTTTGTGTATTTAATAGCTTTTTACAAAACAAATATGTTTTTGTTTACGTGCCCATTTTAACCCATTTTATACCACTAACCCTTTTTGTGGTGCAATCGCTTTGAAACTCTACGAGGCAGTAGGTCCGATACGTCGTATTGAGAAAAAGCGAATTTATTGTCCGATTTCGCCGAAATTTGGGACAGTGAGTTGTGTTAGGCATTTTTCTTCAATTTGGCCCAGATTGACACGAATGTCGAAATGCCTAACATAAGTCACTGTATTTAATTTCAGCGAAATCGGTTTATAAATGCGTTTTTATGGGGTCAAAACTATAAATCGAGAGATCGGTTTATATGGGAGCTATATCAGGTTACTAACCGATATGGACCGTACTTGGCACTGTTGTCGAAAATGATGACACAACAGTACATGCTGAATTTGTGCCAAATCGGACAAAAATGTCGGCTTGTAATGGCTCAGGAAGTCAAATCGGGTGATCGGATTATATGGAAGCTTTATCAGGTTATAGACCGATTCGAACCGTACTTGGCACAGTTGTTGGAAGCTATAACAGAACACTACATGCAAAATTTCAGCAAAAACGGACAACATATATTAGGCGCCTTAATGATTTTTCCGATGTATTGTTATTCTTGGTACTATTTGACGCTTTCTTTACAGAAGGGGATAGATTTCTGAAATTTTATACGGAATCATTAAAAAACTTCATAATCTTATAAACTGAGTGACTATCTAGGTTTTTGGAAGTCCTACAAATATAAAATAAAATGTTCACCGAACTCTCAGTTGTTAGAAGCCATAACATAACACCATGTTCAAATTCCAGCCAAATCGAACAAAAATTGCGGCTTCCAGGGGCTCAGATATTCAAATCTGGAGATCGGTTTCTATGGGAGCTATAGCTAAATATGAACCGATCTGGTCCATTTGCAATCCCCAACTACCTGTAACAATATTAAGTATTTGTATATGTATACAGATCCCGTTATCATGAATTCGACAGGCGGACGGACGGTCATGGCTAGATGGACTCAAAACGTCGAGGTGATCAGGTATATATATACTTTATAGAGTCTTAGACAAATATTTCGAGGTGTAACAAACGAAATGACTAGATTCGTATACCTCCATCCTATGATGGTGGGTGTTTGGTCTGGAAGAAAGCATGTAGGTACAAAAGAAAAATATGATTGTGGACTATGATCTTTTTACAATTCGTACATTTAACACCAAGATTGGTACCATTTGGTACCTTCTTTGTAGATGGAGCTAAAGGTTTGAAATTTGGCATGTAGGTAAAACTTAGAAATATATGATGGGCGACTAAATGGGGTTTTCACAATTCGTTTATTTTGGCACCAAAATTGATAGTGTTTGGTATTTTCTTTATAGATGGAGCTAGAGGTCGAAAATTTGGCATGCAGGTACAACCAAGAAACAAATAATGGATGACTAATAATCTACTACAACGTACCAAATGATGCTTGCTTTACGAATTGAGCTAAAACACTCAAAATTGGGATTCATATATGCCTTGACCATAAATATTGGTCGCCTTAATGATGTATTGTTGTTCTTGGTACTTTCTTTACAGAAGGGAATAGATTTCTGAAATTTTATACGGAATCATTTAGAGGGTGCTTTAGGGCGTACCCCAAAACACTTGGCTCCCAATTTGGATGCCAAATTCATTTTCTACTCTCAAGTACCTTTCATTTGAGTCCCATATTTTCATAATGAGTTAAATAACCCATTTGACGTATCTTTAGGAGGAAATGCACCACCTTGACTTAAACGCAAATTTTAATGTCATATTCGTAATCTACTCCCAAATACCTTTCATTTGAGTAGCCATGGTCGGATAATATGCCCATTTAAGGGTATTTGGGGGTGGGCGACCTTCCATTACTTGGACCAAATGTTTTATGCATATTTGTAATATACTGCCTCATATTGTACTTTTCATTTGCGTCCCATATGGACAAGAACTTCGAATATATCAGTTTGGAGTAGTTTTGGGGTTGGGGGGGGGGGGGGGGGGCATGGGTACTTGGACCCAATTTTTAATACCATATTCGTTTTTCGGTCTCGAATATCTTTGATACTCATATTGTGCCTATCGGTCCACTTTCGGATCTAAAATCTAAAAATTATATAGCCTATGTTTCTTTTCAGGCAAACGTGCACAATCTATGAAAATTTTAAGAAAATTCATTCAGCCAAGTATCATAAAGTCATAATAGGTCTAATGGCCTTTTTGAGGGATGGCGTGACCCCCTATACTTCGATCTGACTTTGTATGCCAGATTCGAAATCCGTCCAATATGTCTGTTTGGGGGAGATTTGGGGTTGGTACTTAGACTCAAATTTCAATACCATATTCGTATTCTTCTCTCCAATACCTTTCATTTGATACCTATACTGTTTCGATCGGTCCACTTTCGTTTTTGGGTTTTTTTGGCAATTAAATACAATAGTTCATCTTTCCTTCCACACCAACCTACACAGTATGCGAAAATTGGTTCCGCCGTTTTTCAGTCTATATGTAACAAACAAACCGAGTCCCATAATTCCGTGATACATTTGATACCCATATTGTCCTTATCGGTCCACTTTTGATCTTGGTTGGTGTTTATGGGGTAACGGGGGAGGGTCCGCCCCCTTCCGTTATCAACAAATTATATCGCCTATTCCCATTTCGTGACCATATTCGTAATCTGCTCGCGAATACCTTTCATTTGAGTCCCATATTGTCATGATCGTCAAATGAACCTATTTTAAGGGGTTTTGGGGCTGGGCCCCCCAGGTACTTGGACCCAACTTTCATTATGACATTCGTACTCCACCCTTTCATTTGAATTCCATATTGTCCCGATCGGTCCACTTTTATTTTTGGTAGTACTTTTGGGGTAAAGGGGAAGGTCCGCCCCCTCCCGATATCCCAAAACACAATCTGTGAAAATTTCAGGGTAGTCGGTTCAGCCGTTTTTGAGTCTATACAGAACAAACAAACAAACCGACAAACACAAATTGAATTTTATATATATTAAGTACATGTGTACGTACTCAAATTAAATGTTTTTGTTTGCAAATAACTATATTTCATGTTGCATGGACCTTTCGAAACATAAATTTTCATTCGTAATTGCAAGTAAAAATTCTACAATGACTATTATGTCATTCTGTTACACAAAGAAAATTTCATTTGAGCTCTGTACCTTCAAGCGATATTTTCGGTTACGGTACCGGCAATGCATTTCTTATATTGGGTTGCCTAAAAAGTAATTGCGGTTTTTTCATATAGTCGGCGTTGACAAATTTTTTCACAGCTTGTGACTCTGTAATTGCATTCTTTCTTCTGTCAGTTATCAGCTGTTACTTTTAGCTTGCTTTAGAAAAAAAGTGTAAAAAAAAGTATATTTGATTAAAGTTCATTCTAAGTTTTATTAAAAATGCATTTACTTTCTTTTAAAAAATCCGCAATTACTGTTTGGACAACCATAGTAACAAAAATTTTGCCAGAGGTGCATACTGCCCTTAAGTTAGTAACATATATACATGGAAATGTTCGCCTAGTTACTGATGTGAAAACGCAACACCTGCCTAAAATGGGTTAATAAAAAATGTTTCAAGTACATATTAACTTACATCACAACTACTCAACACATTCGTTCACTATAACGCACCAAGAAAACCAAAAGGTGTAACCCTCTCGCTCCCTCTCTGAATATGGCTTGAATACGAATTGTCAAATACATTTCTATTTCCTTATTTACATGAATTGAATTCTTAGGCTTGGTTGACTCCATAAATCGGTTTATGTCGTCTCAAGTTATTTGCCTGTTTCTATTTACAAACACAAGCACTCGTTTCTTTTTCCTGTCGACTCGAACAAATATATTTAATAATGCCTGTCACTTGTTTATTTATTTCATAAAAAGGCATTAGCTTCAAACGGAAACAAGGATAAAAACAAAACAAAAATGGATTTTCTTCAAACTCTTGAAGTAAAGTGACAAAAATTCCACTGAAGGGCTTTGTTTGTGAACCTGTTTGGGTTGTATTGTTGGGTGCACCACCGTGCTGGTATTTTTTACAAAAGTCTACCAGACGACACAACAGCCAGCCTAAGCATGCCTCTTGAACAAAAGTGTTTTTCATTCATACAAACGAAAAGGTGTGTGCGATTATTCGTTTATAGTACGAGTATATCCATTCGTACGCGTTCACTAAACACGTGAAGCCATGGCAAATTATCAACGTGTGGTTCTTAAAAAGTTTTAAGGTTTATATGAATTCTTTAACATTAGCTTGTACCGTAAAATTGCTTTCGTTAGAGAAAAATTGCAATCAACTTAATCTGATATTTTGCTCAGATATATATATGTATGTATATATGAGAGCGATATCTAAATCTGAACCGATTTTTATGCCCACCACCGTAGAACGGGGGTCACTAATCTATTCATTCCGTTTGTAACACCTCGAAATATTCGTTTAAGACCCCATAAAGTATATATATTCTTGATCGTCTCGACGTTCTGAGTCGATCTAGCCATGTCCATCCGCCCGTCCGTCTATCGAAAACACTTAATATTAATGTAGGTCGTTGGGGATTGCAAATGTGCCATATCGATTCAGATTAAGATATATCTCTCATATAAACCGGTCACCCGATTTGAATTCTTGAGCCCCTGTAAGGCCCAATTTTTGTCCGATTTGGCTAAAATTTTTCATGTAGGGTTCTGTTATGACTTTCAAAAAATACGTTTACTACGGCCCAAATCGGTCTATAACCTGATATAGCTCCCTTATAGACCGATTTCCCGTTTTGACTTCTTGAGCCCCTCGAAGCCGAAATTTTTATCGGATTTGGCTGAAATTTTGCGTGTAGTGTTCTGTTATAAGAGCCCACAACTGTGCTATGTACGGTCCAAATCGGTTTATTACCTGATATAGCTCCCATTTAAACCGATTTCCCGATTTGACTTCTTGAGCCCCTCGAAGCCGCAATTTTTGTTCGATTTGGTTTAAACTTTGCGTGTAGTGTTCTATTATAACATCCAACAGCTGTACCAAGTACAGTCCAAATCGATCTATAACCTGATACAGCTCCCATATAAACCGGTCTTTCCATCATCCTTATTCGGTTCCTAGAAGCTTTAATTTTTGCTGGTTTGACAGAAGTTAGGTATGTAGAATAAAATAAGGCCCTAAAACATTTGCATAAATTTTTAGCAGAATCCATGGTGGTGGGTTTCAAAGATTCGGCCCGGCCGAACTTAGCACGAGTTTACTTGTTCCAATTTCAACACAAATGTATGTGCCAAATTTTGAACACAATCGCATGAAAATTACATCCTCTGTACCCAAATTAACATGGACAGACGGCAAACAGATAGACGGACATAGCTAAATCGAATCAGAAAGTGATTTGGAGTCGATCGGTATACTTATCAATGGGTCTGCCTCTCTTTCTTCTGGGTATTCCAAACAAATGCACTAATTTATAATACCCTGCACCACAATGGTGATTTAGATGTATACCCGAGGTAATGGGTTTACAAAGTTAGGCCCCGCCGAACTTAACGCCTTTTTATACCCTCCCCCATGGGATGGGGGTATACTAATTTCGTCATTCTGTTTGTAACTACTCGAAATATTCGTCTCAAACCCCATAAAGTATATATTGTATATTCTTGATCGTCGTAGCATTTTATGTCGATCTAGCCATGTCCGTCCGTCTGTCTGTCGAAAGCACCCTAACTTTCGAAGAAGTAAATCTAGCTGCTTGAAATTTTGCACAAATACTTCTTAGTCGTGTAGGTCGGTTGGAATTGTACATGGGCCATCTCGGTCCATGTTTTGATATAGCTGCCATATAAACCGATCTTGGGCCTTGACATCTTGAGCCTCTAGAGGGCGCAATTATTACATGCTTGGAATGAGATTTTGCACAACGTGTTTTGTTCTGATATCCAACAACTGTGCTAAGTATGGCGCAATTCGGTCCATAACCTGATATAGCTGCCATATAAACCGATCTTGGGCCTTGATTTCTTGAGCCTCTAGAGGGCGCAATACATATCTGATTGGAATGGGGTATTGCACAACGTGTTTTGTTCTGATATCCAATAACTGTGCTAAGTATGGTTCAAATCGGACAATAACCTGATATAGCTACCATATAAACCGCTCTTGGGTCTTGACTTCTTGAGCTTCTAGAGGGCGCAATTCGTATCCCATTTGCCTGAAATTTTGTACGACGAATCGATCTCTGCATTTTTCTTCTGTATTCAAATCTTATTCGAATTGGCTGACATTTTACACAGGTCTCCAAAATTTAATTTAATTGTGGTCCGAACCAGACCCTATCTTGATATCGCTCTTATAGCAGAGCAAATCTTTTCTTTTGTCCTTTTTTTGCCTACATACTAATTTTTTGCACCCATACTAATTATGTTTCACAGTTGAAAGTAAGAATAAAATACGTCATGCAAAATTTTAGCCAAATCGGATAGGAATTACGCCCTATAGAAGCTCAAGAAGTCAAGTCCCCAGTTCTGTTTATATGACAGCTATATCTGGTCATGAACCGATTTGAACCATACTTGGTACAGTAGTTGAATATCATAACAAAACACTTCGTGCAAAAATTCATTTAAATCGGATAAGAACTGCGCACTCTAGAGGCTCAAGAAGTCAAAACCCAAGATCGGTTTATATGGCAGCTATATCAGGTTATGAACCGATTTGAACTATACTTGGCACAGTTTTTGGATAGCATATCGAAATACGTCGTGCAAAATTGTATCCCATTCGGATAAGAATTGCGCACTCTAGAGGCTCAAGAAATCAAGACCCAAGATCGGTTTATATGGCAGCTATATCAAAACATGGACCGATATGGCCCATTTACAATACCAACCGACCTACACCAATAAGAAGTATTTGTGCAAAATTTCAAGCGGCTAGCTTTACTCCTTCGGAAGTTAGCGTGCTTTCGACAGACAGACGGACGGACGGACGGACATGGCTAGATCGACATAAAATGTCGCGACGATCAAGAATATATATACTTTATGGGGTTTCAGACGAATATTTCGAGTAGTTACAAACAGAATGACGAAATTAGTATACCCCCCATATTATGGTGGAGGGTATAGTGGAGGGTATAATTAGGCCCTAAAACATTTGCATAAATTTTTAGCAGAATCCATGATGATGGGTTTCAAAGATTCGGCCCGGTCGAACTTAGCACGCCTTTACTTGTTCCAATTTCAATAGGCTTCGTCTCTACGCCAAACAAAAATGTATGTGCCAAATTTCGAAGATGATCGCGTGAAAGTTACGTCCTGCGTACCCAAATTAATATGAAAGCTAAATCGAATCAGAAAGTGATTTGGAGTCGATCGGTATCCTTATCAATTGGTCTGCCTCTCTTCCTTTTGGATATAACAAACAAATGCACTAAATTATAATACCCTGCACCACAATGGTGGTTTAGATGTATACCCGAGGTGGTGGGTTTTCAAAATTCGGCCCGCCGAACTTAACGCCTTTTTATTTATATGTTAACTGAGTTTGGATTTGAATTATTTTGTAGCATCAAATCGGGAATTGATTGAGGCTTCAATGGTCTCAAGAATTCATATCAGGATATCGCTATTTAGGGGCCCTATATCACCATGTTGACCGATTCGGAAAAAAATTTGGCGCAGATATTGTAAGTCATAAGATAATTTTTAGGGCAAATTTCAACTAAATCAAGTGAAAATGTAAGCTTCTTGGGGAACCATAGATCAAAACCGGGGATCGGTTTACCTTACCAGTTTATAGACTGATTCGGATCATACTTGGCATGGATGTTAGAAGTCATAACCCAGGTAAGGTTAGGTTGAAAAGAGGGTGCAGATATTAATCCGCCCCATGCCACTATGGACATACACCTAAGCCAGTAATCGGCTTGTTGTGAGCTCTAAAAACTAGAAAGTAACCTCTAAAAAGAATATTTTAAGTTAGAATTCCGTGCTACATACAAAATCCTTAATTGTTTTCAATACCACTTCCCTTAGTTGGTTCATGTCTGATATTGTGTCTCCATCTAAGTACCGGTATCTGTTGGACGAGAAAGCCGGGCAATGACAAAGGAAATGCTCCAACGCCTCATCATCTTCCCCGCATGCCGCACACATGCTATCAGTTGTCACACCGATTTTACATAAGTGAGCTCGTAGTCCTATGTGTCCCGCTATTGGTATCATACAATAGCTATACTGACCTCCATCTTGCTTCCTTTCAGTAATTGCCTCGTCTTCTCACGATCTGGATCCTCCCATAAGCACTCCTCTGGCCTTCATCGCCAAATCGTCTGCCCTTTCATTTCCCCTTACTCCGTTATGGCCCAGCGCCCAAACGAAGGCGTTAATCTCCTTTATACACTGCAAGACTGTTCGTGACCTTACCGTCCTGGTTGTTATTGCCCTTATGGGAATTTTACTGTCGGTAAAGATGTTCACACTCGACGTCCTCGCGTTAGCACCACTTCACGCATTCCGTGATCGCTCGGATCTCTGCCTGCAGGACCATATTATGGACAGGCAGTCTAAAACAGATCTCAGTCCCTGTGTTCTCAATGTAAACCCCCAGGCCCACTCTGTCTTCTAGCTTTGATCCATTCGTGTAACATGATCTACCAGATGGCAATACTAGGGTTCCGTCAATCCAAACTGTGCCGATGGCAGCAGTGCCTCGCACTCGACTTCTAGGTTCATCTCAGGTATCCAATTGGAAACCTCTTTCCTCCTTTCCAGGTTTCCTATCGTCGCCTCGATTATACTGCGAATAGTCTCCAGTGCCCTAGTTGACGTGGTCCTCATCGCTCCGCCGTCCACCAAACTACTTAGTCCTAATAAAAGTTTTTATTTCAAATTTCGTCCAAATCGGTGAAAATTGAGGCTTCTAGGGGCTGAAGAAGTCAATTTCGGGGATCGGTTTCTATGGGGGCTATAATTGTTTGTGGATCGGTTCGGAACATAATTAGCATGGGTGCTGAAAGTTATAACATAAGACTTTGTTCCAAATCGGATGAAAATTGAATCTTCCAAGTGTTCAAGAAGTCAAATCAGGGGATTGGTTTTTATGGGGATATATCCAAAACTGAACGGATATGACTCATTTGAAATCTCCAACAATCTACATCAATATGAAGTATCCGTGCAAATTTCAAGTGGCTGGCTTTACGCGTTCGACCGCTATCGTGATTTCGACTGACGGAGGGCCGGACGGACATGGCTAGATCTACTCAGAACGTTGAGAAAATCCAGAATAAAGTTTGTTTTTTAAGAGCTACCGGAAATTTATTAAAAAAAAATACATAAAATTCATGGAATCTTTATTTGAATCGATAGTACGTTCCATATAATTTAATGTTTGATTATTTCATGCAAAGTCATGCCCAGTCGGGGTCAAGACTGGGCCTCAATTGGTCCAATATCGGCATACTCTTTCCAAAATTTCGGACGGTATCTCACAATGCTGTCTTCCAATGAGTCAAAACATTAACATAGCCCCACAAAAATAGCCTTAAGGCGTTAAATGGCACGACATAGGCGTCCAATTGACCGATCGCGAAGGTGAAATAAAATATTCACCGAATTCGCCTCTCAATAAGTCCATTGTTACGCGAGCTGTGTGACATGTGGTAACGTCTTGTTGAAACCACATGTAATGCAAGTCAAGCCCTTTTGCATTTTGGGCAAACAAGTTGGATATCATCTCATGTTATCACTCATCATTCACAGTTACGTTACGATTATCATCATCTTTGAAGAAGTACGGTCCAATGATGCCAACACCAATAGGCTTCACACCTAAATTCTTCCGCAAAATTTTCCACGTTGTTAAGTAACAGAGACTCGATTGCTGCGAATGGCGACTAGTCGATAATTGATGGTCATCGTTAACACTGGCCGATATAGCAGCGATATTTTCTTCAGTTCGCACTCTACGTAAACGTGTTGCTGGTTTAATGACCAACGTTGCAAAATTTGGTGCGAAATGTAGTCACGATGAACTTAAAAGAGCACACATTTTGATAATAAAATTCAATCATTTGGAAGCGTTGTTCATTTATAAGACGACTCGTGTTAAAATCTATATCAAACTGAAGAAGTTTGACATTGAAACAAAACATGAAAAATTTGGCAACACTGGTTTTATGGGGTAGCAGATCAATATTTCGGGATGATACAAACGAAATGACTACTAAAGTATACCCGTTCCTATGATGGTGGGTACAAACATATGTATATATATAGGTTTTTTGTACCCTCCACCATAGGATGGGGGTATACTAATTTGGTCATTCTGTTTGTAACACCTCGAAATATACGTCTAAGACCCCATAAAGTATATATATTCTTGATCGTCATGTCATTTTAAGTAGATCTAGCCATGTCCGACCGTCTGTCCGTCGAAAGCACGCTAACTATCGAAGGAGTAAAGCTAGGTGCCTTAAATTTTGCACAAATATTTTTTATTAGTGTAGGTCGGTTGAGATTTTAAATGGGCCAAATCGGTCCATGTTTTGATATAGCTGCCATATAAACCACAGTATACGTAAATTTCTTATGCTGGCACCTTGAAATCCATTCAAAAATGCTTTTTATTCGCCAACAATTTTCATAACTCGATTTCGGGCCACTCCATTTTTTTTTTGGCAGACAAGTTTCTGCTAAAAAATTTTGGTGTGGCCCGAATATCATATTTGGGAAATTTTGCAGAACATCAAACAATACGAACGTTTGTGTTTTCTTCCTAAATGAAAATACATGACATATAAAGTTCTCATATGAGCAAAAAAAAATTGTGGTCTTTAATGCGTAGCTTAAGCCATTGCGTGTGTCAGATTTGTCGTGAAGCACGCATCTTTAACAGTAATTTTTCTCGCTTTTATGTCACAGGATAAAGAGTGTGTTAAGATTGTCATTCAGTCAAGCACGAATCCTACCACAAATGGTAACAACCTTCACAAGCGTAACAACAAAGTCTATAAAGGTAGTCGATCAGCTTTAGTTAGAAAAATGTAAACCACACCTGATTAAAATTGTACCTAATTGGCTTAAAGACCCCAACTTCGTAAACGGCCAGTGATGCATACACACAAACAAATTAAACCGTTGGGCACATTTTTATGAAGGGTTTCTTTTATTGAAACTGCGCAATGCTTCGCTTCAGCATATCAAACGTTAGCCATAAACGTAGTATTATTGAATGTATCGAACTTTGTTTTTTGCAAACCCCTTGGCAGCTTTGAATATGGTATAAGGACCTCTCTTTTGCTGTAATGCCAAGAATTCTTTAATGGCAAAAGTGTTTCGATAGCCGCAAACAATTATTCGTTTACATCATTTTTTTTGAGCAGTCAATATGTTGAGCAGATCGGTTGAGTTTGAATGGTAAACTCGGAAAGTGATAATTTTTAAAGTTTCGCCTTAGGTGCAAAAATGCTGGTGTGTCCAGTGACAAAAATCATTAGAGCAACAAACAAATGGCTGCCAGGTACAAAAATTTCTCAGGCACATTATGGTTGGATAATATTTAACAACTCTCACAAGTCATTTTTTATACCCACCACAATAGGATAGATGGTATATTCATTTAGTCATTCAGTTTGCAACATATCGAAGTATCCATTTCCGACCCTACAAAGTATAAATATTCTGGAACGTCGTAAAATTCTGAGATGATTTAACGATGTCTGTGCATCTGATCGTCTATTATAATTACGCTACAGCTTTCAAAAATTGAGATACCGAACTAAAGTTTGGCACAGATTCGTATTTTGTCTATTCACAGGTTAAGTTTTTGAATGACCTAAATCGGATCATATTTAGAAGAAGATGCCATATAAACCGATTTAGGGTCTAAAGCCAATAAAAGCCGTATTTATTATTCGATTTCATTGAAATTATAAACCACGAGATATACTAAGGCTCCCTATAGCCGAACGGAAAATTAATGATATCGAGCCATAATTAGCTATAGCTGCCATGTAGACCGACCTACCGATTTAAGGTGCATTTATCAGCCGATTTTGTTGAAATTTAGAACAGTGACATCCGCAACGAGTTTGGTCCAGATTGAACTATATTAAGATTTTGCTGTCAAATAGTCCGGTTTTGCATAAATTTGGAGCAATGTGTGACACTAAGCCTCTCGTTGTCGGATCGGATTATATTTAGATATAGCTTTATTACAGTCCAATTTGTGGTATTAGTGTCCTAACCCCAAAAAAAGACCGCTTTGTTACCCGATTTCGTTGAAATTTTAAACGAAGAGTTGCACTTGGCCTCTCATTGTCAGAACTGAACACAGTCAAGATCGGACCAAATTTGGATATAGCTGCCATATGGACCGATTTGTCGATTTATGGTCTTAATCCCATTAAGAGCCGTATTTTTCTATATCGCTGAAATTTAGAGCAGTCAGTTGGACTAGATTTCCCGTTGCCCGAAACAAATTTGGTCTAGATCGAACTCTACTTTGATATAAATTTGAAACATGGTGCAACTCCATATATCCATGGTGTGTAATGTACACAACCAAATATTTGTTGTAGATACTATTTTACAATAACTTTCGAGCATCTTAGAACCAGAGAAGAGGTAGGACTTCGGGAGCCTTTGAAATGCAAGCTGCAGTCGGGAGGGGGGTTCGCGTCCTTCTCTAATCAAGCCTTGTTCACAATACAATAATTATTTTAGACTCCCTTTTTATTTCAACTACTAGGATAACAAGAAAAAAAATGTGTGGTGCTAATGTGATACCCCTTTTTTAATATGAATTTAATTTACTAGAACGGCAGTTATTCGAAATGGTCTAAAAAAAAAAGATATCAAGTGGACTCTATGGTGGTAAAAAAAAGTCTCAGCCTCCATGCCCGCGCCATCCTATGTCCTGCTGGCTATGATATTTCAGGACCCCTAAACTACGATCACACCAAATTTATCCTACATACCTTTGCAAGAAACGTCTACAAGATAGTCCTTACAGATTCATTTTAAAAAAATTCAGTTTTATTCCAAAACATTTTAATTCTCTTAACATTTTTCGTTCTATAATCAATAAACTATACTTTAAAAAAAAAAAAATTAAGTATTTTGCATAATTTTCATGGCCCTTAAGGGGTTAAATTCAAAAAAAGTAGAAGTATCTTACTACGCAAATAAGCAGATGCAAATACAATATAATTTCTTTTTACAAATAATCCAAGAAAGAGCAACTCATTCATAACAAAATGCGTGTAAAACGTATTTAGGAAAAAAAAAACAAAATGTGTGGGAGTCATACTCCACAATAGAGACAGAAATCGAAACAATAACAATGCACTTGTGGTTACAAACCAGTTGGGCTGTATAACACCTTAAAACATTCGTTGCTCTTTCTCAATTATAACAGATCAATGCAAGAAACTTTATCAATAAATTAACATAGCAATGATGACTTACCACCTTACTCCACTCTCTCGATGAAGGCCTCCACTCGATCGTTGGTTGATGGGTGATATTTTGGTGAATGGCTGTGATTTATGAATGAAATTAAATTTCTTGCAAAGAACATACAGACAGTGACTAAAATAGGTACTTAACAAAGCTAGTGGAGTTCATAACACATACATTTTTTTTGAAGTTTTTAAACGTAAAAATGATTTATGTCATTTTGTAAGGAAAAATCATTAAAAACAAATTAAATAAAAAAAAATTAATTTAAATTAAATTAAATGGGAAAAAATGTGTATGTGAAATGACCCAAACTTGCTTTGTTACGATTCATTTTTTTTTTTATATAATAATTATACTTATGCTTATATATTTTTTTGTGGAATTTAATTCCTTTAATTAAAAAATCTACACAGTTGGTTGACACATTATGGTTGGACCGGCTAGTCTTTGTAAGAAAAAAGTTGAGGTGCTGTTTAGGTTATGGTCATGGATGGTTATGGTAGCTTCTCGAGTTTTATATGGCCATTAAAACTGGTTGGAAATTGGACTTTAGTCTTCCTGGGTAATTCGGTGTTTGTTTACTTCACGCTTTTATAAAAAAAAAGGCGTCTGGTTGGAATTTGACGGTAGGCAAAATTAAGCGGTGTTCATGTTCAAAAAGTGCCTTACATGTGGCAAATTCAATGTAATAAGTGTTTCGATGCTGTACAAATGAACGTTTTGTCACAGATACCGACAGTCAGATTTCAGCAAAATTGTAGGCTTATATCATTGGTTGGCTGCTTGCCGATTTATAACGTTGGATTTAAACAGAAGATTGGTGTTCTAGGCTCTTAGGTGATACCTGGCGTGGTTTGCGATCGGAGATGGATTGATGCTACTTATGCATGCCACATGAGCTTTGACAATCTAGCTTCCAAAACTTTGATGAAAGAGAATGGGCTCTGGATAAAAATCAGTGTCGTGTCTACCCTGTGGGTAGACTACGACAAAAAGGTACCAACTTCTGCGTCTGTCCAAATTGGAAATTTACAGATTTCCAAGATATTGAGAATAAAGTTGAGAAGTACACGTGTAGGTATCCTTCTGTCTTCCAAAAAAAAAAAAAACTTATTTTGCACTTTCCTTAAAATTCTGAACAACTTTAAATTACTTTTCGATATTCACTATAAATTAGTATGAACTTGGTCCTTAAGATTTTTTTTCAAGTATTATTTCTTTAAATTTTCAATTTTTGATTGGTCTTTTCTCTTCGAAGTCAGATCACAGAAGCCCTTTTATTAAATTTGGGGCAACGAATCAGACCTTTGGTTTTGCAATAAGGAGGTAAAATATAGACTATCAAATGCCATAAGTAACTGTCTTTTCCATTCCTATAATGAAATTAATCGATGATATCGGCCCAGATATCGATAAAAAGTTTCACTTTTTAAAAGGATTTTTCTCCAAAAGTTTTATTCAAAATGGAAAATAAAAGTTCAAACTAGTTTCTAGAGTCGATGGACTTTTTAATTAAGACCAAAAAATCCAAGTCTGATCAAATTTGGGAATATTTCTATATACTTCGATTATATACCTTCTCTATACATGTGTGTCTGGGTGTCTCTTGTATATAAGGAGTTTGAGCAGTACTTCTATGTTGTCATGAGAGATGACAACCCAAAAGGAAGATTGAATCAAAACACAAAATAACCAAAATTGTCCAACTGTGCGAGATGGTAAAAAAGACATATCAAAAATCATTTCTTGCGTTTTATGTAAAAAGAGGAAGACAAAAAAAAAAAAAAATAATTCAGAAAAGAGGTCAGATATTGACAAAATACTCCGCCGATATCAGACTTTAAAAATGTATCTCTTTTCAGAGGCAACAAAATTGGGTGGCAAGTATTGAAGATAAAAAAGAAGGAAAACCAGGCGTAATGGTGACGATGGGAAAATAAGTGGAATTAGCCCATCAATTTAGCCATAGAATTTAAAGAAGTGGATGGAAATGGTGTAGCCACAATAAGTGAAAACAATGCCAATAAAAATTTACAAAAAATATGACCAAGCATATCATTGTCGTTGGTGAAAAAAAAAAGAAAAAAATAAAAATTGATGACTGAAAGTGGCCACTACAAACCGGATAATTCAAAAGTCTTACGGCATTGAATTAGATGGAAAAAAAGCCACTAGTTTCTTATGTCTTTTCCATGGTAGGTCCCAATTAGTTTACTATTCATATCTTCAAGTAAGTAATAGTGGTTGCCAAGCCTCTCTTTCACCCTTGCTTTTAAGAAAACTGGGGATAATTTAGCGCTAAAAGATTTCTCAGCACTACTCTGGGCAAAATTACGGTAGAAGACAATTTGGCCAACATTGTAGGTCTGAACCCTGGTTCTAAGGTCGTAGTTATGTTGGTTCCTTTCATAAGCCTGTCTTATGTGTTTCCTTAAATCCATCCTGATCACCTGCAAAGCATCGTCTCTGGCCAGTTTAGCCGTGGGCTCTTCCAAGAGATCCAAACTCCTCAGGAGTTGGTACGTCGAACCGTGAGTCACCATGTCAAAGCCATACAAAGCACGGTATGGTGAACAATGTATACTCTGGTGATAGGCATTGCGTAGGGCACAGCTGATGGAAGATAGATTCTGATCCCACTGTCTGTGGTCACTTCTTAAATAGGCCCTTATTCCTGCCAACAACGACCGGTTGACCCTCTCGGATGCGTTGGCTTGGGGGCTATATAACGCTGTATAGACGTGTCTTACACCGAATTCTGTCAGAAAAGCGTTCAGCTCATTTGACTTAAATTGACTCCCGTTATCACTGACGATTGTCTCGGGCACCCCATATGCGTGAAAAATCTGTTTCTCAAGGAAATCCTTTATATGGGTGGCCGTAAACTTCCTTAGAGGACAAAGCCAGTGATATTTGGAAAGGTGGTCGAGAACAATCAGGAGACCGATATGTCCCCTCTTGCTTCTTGGGTAGGGTCCAAGAATATCAACGTAGAGACGCTGAAAGGGACGGACGGATTCCACGAGGTTACCCATTGGTGGTTTAAGAACTATATTCGGAGCTTTTGTGGTTTTGCAAACCTCACAATTCCGTATGTAATCGCGGACGTCCTTTACCATTCCTGGCCAGAAAAAAGTTCGCCTTATCAACTCTAAAGTTTTGGCCATGCCCCCATGGGCTGCAAGGGGATTATCGTGAGCTCTGGAAATGGTATCAGTACGAAGTCTATCTGGAATCCAAAGCTTCCAACAAAACTCGTCCCTAGACTCATCCCCTGAGCAGTGCTCAGTGCGATAATACACATATCTATCCCCTATTTTGATATCAGGGTATCTGTTAGGATCTTTTATAACCCGTTCCTTCAAAAGTCGATAGTCCTCGTCATCAAAAAATGGTGAATCCAAGTCAACACCTGGCTCTGAAACTTCCAGAGCTGAAATATCGTCCGTCGGTATCCTGGAAAGGGCGTCGGGAACGATGTGGTCTTTGCCTTTCCTGTGGCTTATCGTAAAACGGTATGGCTGCAACTTGAAGACCCATCGAGCAAGTCTTCCGCTCAAGTCTGGCTGTCGCATGAGCCATAATAGACTGGAGTGGTCCGTCACGACTTCAAAATCTTGGAGTTCCAAGTAGCACCTGAATTTCCTTATAGCCTCCAGAGCAGCTAAACACTCACGCTCTGTAACACTATAGTTACGTTGCGCGGTGTTTAGTTTTCTGCTCATGAAGGCTATAGGTTTCTCATTCCCCTCATCATCGAGTTGTATCAGCACAGCCCCAATGCCGTAGTCGCTGGCATCGCAGTGCAAATAAAATTTCTTAGAGAAATCAGGGTTATTTAGCACTGGAGCCGAAGTAAGGAGCGACTTGACACGTTCAAAGGCCTGCTGTGCTTCGCCCGTCCATTTGAACTTGCGTTTGGTGGATACAACTTCGGTGATGGGGAATGTTTCAGTGGAAAAATTCTGAATAAAACGACGGTACCACCCACAAAGTCCAAGAAAGCCACGAACCTGTTTAAGATTCCGGGGCACTGGCCAGTTGGTGATCGCCGATATCTTCTCGGGGTCGGTAGTAATGCCCCCATTGCCGATTATATATCCAAGGTAGTTTGTCCTGGTGACACAAAACTTGCTTTTGGATATATTGAGGGTCAGGTTCGACCTCCTAAACTCAGTGGCAATTCTCATCAGGATCTGGATATGGGTATCAAAATTCTCCGAGACAATTACCATATCATCCAAGTAGCCAAAAACCGAATGGCGTAGGTCTGGAGGTATGAGCACATCCATCAGCCGACACATCGTCTGTGGGGCATTACCCAGCCCGAACGGCATAACCACAAACTGGTAGAGCGGCCTACCAGGGACTGTGAACGCCGTCAGCTGTTTGGATGGCTCGTCCAGACCTATTTGCCAGAAGGCATCTTTGAGATCCAGCTTTGAAATGATGTTGGCTCTTGGTAGTCTCGAGAAAATCCCCTCTATGTTTGGAAGCGGATATGCGTCCTTCTTTGTTACAGAATTCAGCTTTCTCGCATCCAAACATAGCCTCACCTTGCCAGGCTTCACGACGAGCCTCATCGGAGAACTCCACGGTGAATTAGAGGGTTCGATCACCCCTAACTCTAGCATCCGATCAACCTCGGCAAACATGAGTTTTTCAACAGCTGGAGAAACAGGGTAAAAACGTTGTTTTATAGGTCTGGCATCGCCGACATCAATCGAATGTTGGATCAATGCGGTTCTGCCTAACCCCTGTTTCTCGAAGCTGGGAAAAAGTGCAATAACAGCTTCCAGCTGTTTCATCTCACCCTGAGCCAATCTCACATGAAAGTCATCGTCACGTCCCCCGCTATGGATTTCAAGTGCCGACACGACAGATGGGAAAATACTGTCATTGTGACAGACCAAAATATCAGAACTCGATAAAAGATTATTCAAAAGATTGAAAATATTCCAAAAATCGATCCCAAGAATCAATCGTTGGGAAATAGACGGAATAATGAATAATCGAATGTCCTTTGTCATGTCCTTGAAAGTAATAGAAACGTCTATCCACCCTAAGATGTTCTGGACTTTACCATCTGCTGTCTTGGCAAAAGACTTGCATGGAGTAAAGTTGGGAAACTTAGAAAAGTCATACTGGGCCAGTTCACCACCGATACAGCTTATATTAGCCCCAGTGTCCAACAGGCCGAATTCATGAAAGTCCAAAAATGACACTTTGGCATAACAGCGTCTATCATGCGGGTTCGACATAATGGTAGAAATCTGAATCTTACCACAGACCTTCCTGATGCGAAAATATCTCCTTAGACGAAGTGTGGACCGTTTAGGTGATTTTGCTTTAGAAATACTAGACACGTTAAAAATTTCATTTCGCCTTTGAACATATATTTCCCATCGCTTATGATAGGGCAACCTGGGGTATATCAATCGAGAAACATCCTCATGTACATCAGAAGTGCTGGGCCTTTTCAAAATGGTAATCCTATCAGGGTCTAATTTGGACAGGTCAGGTTCAATAGAGGGTAAGTCAGGATCTGAAATTGTAAGTCCGGGAATTGGGGATGGGCCGACATCTAGACTTGGTTCTTCGTTGGCCCCGTCTGTCTGTAGTTTTTTGAAGAAGAAGACTGAACACGAGATAAACATCTGGCACACTGTGGTTTATAAACATTTTTCGCGCCACACCCGTAACAGAAAATAGTCCTGTCCTCAAGACAATCCTGCCAAGTGTGTCCTATGTTATCACAGTTCCAGCATCTAATCGACTCAGATCTCTGGACAGCATCGATCGTGTAGTCCGACTCAGTGTCATTCGAAACACCCTGATCTAATTCTGCCAGTTGCCTGCGTGGTGGAAAATTCAGGTTTTGAGATCGTTGGGAAAGTGTTCTGCGCACATACTCGTCGCTCAGAAAGTTCTCTCGCATTTGCACGAGTTTGCGTAGATGGGACAGAGACCTAATTGGGACATAAAGTAAATCCTGACGAATGTCAGGCCGTAAATTCCTGGCAATGATCTCTATGAATTCGTCCTCACTCATCGGATTGGCCAGTTTATCAGCAATGATAGAGAGGGCATCGAAGAAAGCATCATAGGATTCACCCGGTTTCTGCTTTCTGATTCGCATCTCCTCTCTAAGGTCGAATGAGGACTTCATGTCCTTATATTGGCTACGGATCGCCTGGCAGAAACCCTCCCACGTAATGGCTGGCACTTGCTTGTGGTATCGCCAATACCATTCACGAGCTTTTCCAGTCAGGAGTGTATTAAGGTTCCTACAGATAACACTAAAATCATCATTAAAGGTTTCCCTCGTCAGAGTCCTAATGCGATATAGAAACTCATCAATACTGAGACCCGTTGACGAGCCGTCAAATTTCAAATTCCAATTATTCACAATAGAAGTTATCTTGTCTGCGTCCCTATTCATCGAACTAAAACTTCCCGAAGCATTCGGACTCGAAAATTGCGCAGCACGAGGGAACTGAAAATCACGGGGATCACGAGGATAATCACTGCCACCCATATTCGGAGGATTTGGTGGCCGGTGGTTGGGAAAATTACTCGGCATATTGACACAGTTACCTGAAGGATAATACGCATTAGTATTGGGCACGTTCCGGGGATCCCGGTTTAAATTGGGAATATTATTGGAAGTCGCAGTGTGTGGCAGATTCATGTTATGAAAAAACTTCCTCAACTGATCTTCTATCATGCGACCTATCTCGCGGTAATCTACACTCGAGTTCAATGCCTGAGGATCGGCAATGTTTTGTTGTGGAGGTGTCGTAAAGTCAAAAGAAGTATTATTGCATTGCTGAGGAGTCTGCCGGGTAGCAGGCTGTGTATTAGTAGGATTCTGTGCATCCTGAAATAGATTCTTAGTCACACTACGAGTTTCATAAGTCTTGTTCAAGGCACCTCTACCCTTGCCTCTATTATTAGGAGCCTTTCGAGCTGGGGGTGGTTTCGAAGCCATACTATATGTTCTTAACTCGCCTAGGTCACATACTCTCTTACAGACAGGACATTCTGCGGACGAAGAAAGATATGTCTCTATGCAGTTCCTGTGAAAAGGATGCGCACATGCGCTTATAATTAAACAATCTTGGCCTTCAACCAAAAGTTGCTTACAAACCTCACATACTACCGAAGTATTGTCCGTAGAGGTTGTCTCTGATTGCGGAGGCAATTCTGGAGGTATCGGTTCCTCTGAAGCCATAATGACAAATTCGATTCAAATAGAAAAAATTTCACTCTAAAAACCGTAAAATGAAATTATAGAAAAAAATCTATTTTCCTTCAAAAAAGTACTGTCTAAAGAACAAATAGGCATAATAGTTTGACGTTTCTTGCTAGAATATGAAAATAGAATATGGTGTGATAAAACTCATTTCGAAAAACTGTGGATACAAAAACTGGTCTATGGCATATGTATATATTCATAGAATTAATTTATCTTGAGACACACCAGCTAAAGGGGAAAATTCTACCTTCTGTTATCAAAACGGTCGCTAATATGCTTACGCAAAATTAATCGAATTCCTATTTTGGAACAGGGCTGATAACTAAGTCTAAAAGAAAATTTAGTTCGCCGACATATAAACATTGTTTGGGAAAATTTAAATATATCTTTTCCTAAAGGAAATCTCAAGAGACAAAACAGATGTGGCTGATCAGCGGTCAGCTTTTCGGGTTAAACCCCAAAAAAAACTGAAAATCCAGCAGACAACTAACAAAAGATTGTCTGGTGTGAAGTCCTGACAAAAAAAAAAAAAAAAAACCTTAAAACTTTCCATATAAATGAAATCTACTCAAATAAAAAAAAAAGCTTGAATGAGCCTGAAAGGACAAGGTCGTTATCCTTCGGCCCCACGTTGGGCGCCAAATTATGTAATGTACACAACCAAATATTTGTTGTAGATACTATTTTACAATAACTTTCGAGCATCTTAGAACCAGAGAAGAGGTAGGACTTCGGGAGCCTTTGAAATGCAAGCTGCAGTCGGGAGGGGGGTTCGCGTCCTTCTCTAATCAAGCCTTGTTCACAATACAATAATTATTTTAGACTCCCTTTTTATTTCAACTACTAGGATAACAAGAAAAAAAATGTGTGGTGCTAATGTGATACCCCTTTTTTAATATGAATTTAATTTACTAGAACGGCAGTTATTCGAAATGGTCTAAAAAAAAAAGATATCAAGTGGACTCTATGGTGGTAAAAAAAAGTCTCAGCCTCCATGCCCGCGCCATCCTATGTCCTGCTGGCTATGATATTTCAGGACCCCTAAACTACGATCACACCAAATTTATCCTACATACCTTTGCAAGAAACGTCTACAAGATAGTCCTTACAGATTCATTTTAAAAAAATTCAGTTTTATTCCAAAACATTTTAATTCTCTTAACATTTTTCGTTCTATAATCAATAAACTATACTTTAAAAAAAAAAAAATTAAGTATTTTGCATAATTTTCATGGCCCTTAAGGGGTTAAATTCAAAAAAAGTAGAAGTATCTTACTACGCAAATAAGCAGATGCAAATACAATATAATTTCTTTTTACAAATAATCCAAGAAAGAGCAACTCATTCATAACAAAATGCGTGTAAAACGTATTTAGGAAAAAAAAAAACAAAATGTGTGGGAGTCATACTCCACAATAGAGACAGAAATCGAAACAATAACAATGCACTTGTGGTTACAAACCAGTTGGGCTGTATAACACCTTAAAACATTCGTTGCTCTTTCTCAATTATAACAGATCAATGCAAGAAACTTTATCAATAAATTAACATAGCAATGATGACTTACCACCTTACTCCACTCTCTCGATGAAGGCCTCCACTCGATCGTTGGTTGATGGGTGATATTTTGGTGAATGGCTGTGATTTATGAATGAAATTAAATTTCTTGCAAAGAACATACAGACAGTGACTAAAATAGGTACTTAACAAAGCTAGTGGAGTTCATAACACATACATTTTTTTTGAAGTTTTTAAACGTAAAAATGATTTATGTCATTTTGTAAGGAAAAATCATTAAAAACAAATTAAATAAAAAAAAATTAATTTAAATTAAATTAAATGGGAAAAAATGTGTATGTGAAATGACCCAAACTTGCTTTGTTACGATTCATTTTTTTTTTATATAATAATTATACTTATGCTTATATATTTTTTTGTGGAATTTAATTCCTTTAATTAAAAAATCTACACAGTTGGTTGACACATTATGGTTGGACCGGCTAGTCTTTGTAAGAAAAAAGTTGAGGTGCTGTTTAGGTTATGGTCATGGATGGTTATGGTAGCTTCTCGAGTTTTATATGGCCATTAAAACTGGTTGGAAATTGGACTTTAGTCTTCCTGGGTAATTCGGTGTTTGTTTACTTCACGCTTTTATAAAAAAAAAGGCGTCTGGTTGGAATTTGACGGTAGGCAAAATTAAGCGGTGTTCATGTTCAAAAAGTGCCTTACATGTGGCAAATTCAATGTAATAAGTGTTTCGATGCTGTACAAATGAACGTTTTGTCACAGATACCGACAGTCAGATTTCAGCAAAATTGTAGGCTTATATCATTGGTTGGCTGCTTGCCGATTTATAACGTTGGATTTAAACAGAAGATTGGTGTTCTAGGCTCTTAGGTGATACCTGGCGTGGTTTGCGATCGGAGATGGATTGATGCTACTTATGCATGCCACATGAGCTTTGACAATCTAGCTTCCAAAACTTTGATGAAAGAGAATGGGCTCTGGATAAAAATCAGTGTCGTGTCTACCCTGTGGGTAGACTACGACAAAAAGGTACCAACTTCTGCGTCTGTCCAAATTGGAAATTTACAGATTTCCAAGATATTGAGAATAAAGTTGAGAAGTACACGTGTAGGTATCCTTCTGTCTTCCAAAAAAAAAAAAAACTTATTTTGCACTTTCCTTAAAATTCTGAACAACTTTAAATTACTTTTCGATATTCACTATAAATTAGTATGAACTTGGTCCTTAAGATTTTTTTTCAAGTATTATTTCTTTAAATTTTCAATTTTTGATTGGTCTTTTCTCTTCGAAGTCAGATCACAGAAGCCCTTTTATTAAATTTGGGGCAACGAATCAGACCTTTGGTTTTGCAATAAGGAGGTAAAATATAGACTATCAAATGCCATAAGTAACTGTCTTTTCCATTCCTATAATGAAATTAATCGATGATATCGGCCCAGATATCGATAAAAAGTTTCACTTTTTAAAAGGATTTTTCTCCAAAAGTTTTATTCAAAATGGAAAATAAAAGTTCAAACTAGTTTCTAGAGTCGATGGACTTTTTAATTAAGACCAAAAAATCCAAGTCTGATCAAATTTGGGAATATTTCTATATACTTCGATTATATACCTTCTCTATACATGTGTGTCTGGGTGTCTCTTGTATATAAGGAGTTTGAGCAGTACTTCTATGTTGTCATGAGAGATGACAACCCAAAAGGAAGATTGAATCAAAACACAAAATAACCAAAATTGTCCAACTGTGCGAGATGGTAAAAAAGACATATCAAAAATCATTTCTTGCGTTTTATGTAAAAAGAGGAAGACAAAAAAAAAAAAAAATAATTCAGAAAAGAGGTCAGATATTGACAAAATACTCCGCCGATATCAGACTTTAAAAATGTATCTCTTTTCAGAGGCAACAAAATTGGGTGGCAAGTATTGAAGATAAAAAAGAAGGAAAACCAGGCGTAATGGTGACGATGGGAAAATAAATGGAATTAGCCCATCAATTTAGCCATAGAATTTAAAGAAGTGGATGGAAATGGTGTAGCCACAATAAGTGAAAACAATGCCAATAAAAATTTACAAAAAATATGACCAAGCATATCATTGTCGTTGGTGAAAAAAAAAAGAAAAAAATAAAAATTGATGACTGAAAGTGGCCACTACAGGTGGTGGGTATCCAAAGTTCGGCTCTGCCGAATTTAATACGCTAAAATTGAAACAGGAAATTGTACTAGGGGCCCCGATATTCAAATCGAATATGGCCCATATCGGACCATATTTAAAAATAGCTACCATATAGAACGATATGCCGGTTTTATGTTTTAAGCCAGTAATAGGCGCATATTCATAACGCATACAGCAGATCATAATAGAAAACCCTAATGGAGTTGTGTGAAAATGGAAGGATTTTAATATAACTGATCGCCCGAATCTCCGAGAGTATAACAACATCGAAACAAATACAAATAAACTCTGAAAGAGTTTGAATTGCTAACTGAGGTCTGCTTAAAATTGATTGAAATTTGAGCTTGGTCTTAAGTTCATTAATAAGCAAAGAAACACTAGTGGAAGCCACGAATGACATGCTCTATATATCAAGAAAAGGTATAGTTAGGTTCAAAAAACGCCTAAAATTATTTAAATTTCCTCGTGAATTTATCGCAAAAAATATGTCGATGACAGTACATGCAAGTTGTCCAACGTTTTTCACAAAAGTAGTTTAGGTTAGGTTAGGTTGAAAAGAAAATGCAGATATTAATTCGCCCATGACACTGCGGAGTACTCCTAAGCCAGAAATCGGTTTGTTGAGCGCTCTTAAAATTAAAGTAATTTCGCAAAAGAAAATCTAAGTTAGCAATTCCGAGCTACATACAAAGTCCTTAATTGTTTTCCATACCACTCCCTCAAGTTAGTTGATATCTGGTATCGTGTCCCCACCTAAGTGAAGGTGTCTGTTAGCCGTGAAAGCCGGGCTATGACAAAGGAAATGCTCCAACGTCCCATCACCTTCCTCACATGCTATTACTTGCCACACCGATTTTGAATAAGTGAGCTCGCAGTCCTATGTGTCCCGTTATAACACCAAAAGCTATAATGACCTCCTTCTAACTTCCTTTCAGTAATAGCCTCATCCTCTTACGATCCGGATGACCACATAGGATTTTCGCAGTTCTACCGTTCTACAGGTATCTGGCCTTCACTGCCAAATCATTTGCGCTTTCATTCCCTCTTACTCCGCTATTGCCCAGCACCCAAACGATGCGGATTGTGACATCCTCAGAGAAGGCGTCATCTCCTTCTTACACTCATCCTCCTGGTTGTTATTGCCCTTATGTCCATTTTACTGTCCGCATGGCCATTTTAGTGTCGGGCGATCTATCGTTCCTTGATCGCCCGAATCTCCGAGAGCAGGACCGTATTATGGTCAGGCAGTCTAAACAGATCTCAGTCCCAGGCTTCTCAATGTAGACCCCCAGGCCCACCCTGTCCTCTAGCTTTGATCCATCCGTATAACATGTATTTCCAGACGGTAATACTAGGGTTGCGTCAGTCCAAGACTGTGCCGATGGCAGCGGTGCCTCGCACTCGACCTCAAGTGTCGTCTAAGGTATCCGATCGGAAACCTCTTCCCATCCTTCCAGGTTTCCTATCGTCGCCTCTATAATACCGCGATGGCAAGAGCAGCACCCATCCTTAATCCATTTCCCCACCGCCTTATGTTTCATAGCCGTTGTGGCTGCCTCACATTTAATCTGTATGTGGGTCGGATATCTAGACTAGTCTCCAGTGTCCTAGTGGGCGTGGCCCACATCGCTCCGCCTATGCCAAGACAACATTTCTCTGAACTTGTTGTATGGTTCTTATGTTGCACTTTTTCACCATAGCAGTCCACCAAACAAACAGGCATATTTCAGTCTTCTCTGGGTTAACATTGAGACCCCTGGGTCTAGCCCATTCATATGCCATATACAAGCCACTTTCGGCGCTTCTGCATAGCTGGTTGAGATCCTTACCCCCAAGAAGAATTATATCATCGTCTCTATAGCAGGCGGGTTTAAATCACTCCTTAGTTAGCATCCGTAATAGGTCATTTATGGTGGTCTCCCAAAAGATTGGGGAAAAAAATGTCCACCTGTTGCGTGCCCTGTGCCACTTTCTCCCTTATATTTGTGCCATGGGACCAATTTTCCAACTGATCCTTAGCATATGGTTAATCCAGTCTCTATGGATCCGGTCCACCCGGTACTGGGCTGAGGATTGGATCAATGTGTCGGTCCGCATTCTATTTAACGCCCCGTCGATATCAATGCAAAGCGCCAATGTTTTCGTCTTAGCATCGTACGATTCTTCTATTTTATGCACAAAATCGTGCAAGGCAGTCTCCACCGAACTTCCCTTTACATAGGCATGCTGTTTGTAATTAAGCAGTTCGCTGGATGTTCAGCTCTTTATCATAGTATCCACAATGCGATTCACGGTTTTTGGTAGAAAGGACGTTAGGCTTAGAGGCGTTTGGTGTCGCATAACTTGCCTTGCCGGGCTTGTGTATGAACACCACCCTTGCCTTATGCCAGGTTTTCGGAGTATATGCAAGATCTAGGCACGCTGTGAAAAAAGTGGCCATAGTCGGCTTCCTTTTGTAGTAACGCCGATAATATACATTTATACTTTTACTTTACTTTTTACTTTTATACCAAATACTTTTTATTGGCGTAGGTCGGTTGGGATTGTAAATGGGCCAAATAGCTCCATGTTTTGATATAGCTGCCATATAAACAGATCTTGTGCCCTAACTTCTTGAGGTTCTACAATTCTTGTCCGATTTGACTAACATTTTGTACATGATGTTTTGGTATCACTTCCAAGTATGGTTCAAATCGGTCCATGTTTTCATATAGCTGCCATATAAACCGATTTCGGATCTTGACTTCTTCAGCTGTTAAAGGGCTCAATTTTTATCCGATTTGGCTGTAATTTTGCATGTGGTGTTTTGGTATCACTTCCAACAACTGTGATTAGTATGGTTCAAATCGGTTTATAACCTGGTATAGCTGCCATATAATCCGATCTTGGATCTTGAGTTTTGAGCCATTAGAGGGCTCAGTTCTCATCCGATTTGGCTGAAATTTTGCATGAGGTGTCTTGGTATCACTTCCAAAAACTGTGATTAGTGTGGTTCAAATCGGCTCATGACCTGGTATAGGTGCTATACAAACCGATCTTGGATCTTGTGTTCTTGAGCCGCTAGGGGGCGCAGTTCTCATTCGATTTGAGTGAAATTTTGCATGAGGTGTTTTGGTATCACTTCCAACAACTGTGATTAGTATGGTTCAAATCGGTTCATGACCTGGTATAGGTGCTATACAAACCGATCTTGGATCTTGTGTTCTTGAGCCGCTAGGGGGCGCAGTTCTCATCCGATTTGGGTGAAATCTTGCAAACGGTGTTTTGTTATGACTTCCAACAACTGTGTTAAGTATTTGACAAATCGGTACATAACCTAAGATAGCTGCTATATAAACCGATCTGGGATATTGACTTCTTGAGCCTCTAGATGCCGAAATTCTAATACGATTTAGCAAACATTTTGTAAAATTGCTTCTCCCATGCGTGTTCGATATGGTCTGAATCGATCTATAACTTGATACAGCTCCCATATAAGCCAACCTCCCGATTTTGCTTCTTGAGCCCCTACAAGGCTCATTCTTATCCGAATGCATCGGAATATTACACAATAACTTCTACAATGTTCAGCATTCAATTCATTTATGGTCCGAATCGGACTATAATTTGATATAGCTGGAATAGCATAACAGTTCTTATTCATTATTCCTTGTTTGCCTAAAAAAGATACCGCGCTTAAAGCTCGATAAATGCGATCCATGGTGAAGGTTATGCCAGATTCGGCCCGACCGAACTTAGCACGCTCTTACTTTTTAGTATTAAGGGCCCACAACAAGACGAATACTGGCTTAGATATATGTCCATAGTGACATGCGCGGATTAATATCCGCAATCTCCCTTCGAACTTACCTAACCTTTCCTAAATGGATATAAGACAAAATGAATAGTATGAACTTCCAAAACGCTTCGTTCATCCGAACAGTTAAGGAGAATTGAGTAAGTTAGGAACCTCAACTTTGTGGTTATTTACCTCGGCATCGCCGTTACAGAAACGAATGACACCAGTTTTGAAAAAAGGCGGAGAATAATACTGACAAACAGATGCTGCTTTGGAATAAGCAAGCGGTTAAGAAACAAAGCTAACTCTCAACAGACGAAGATTACACAGCACAAGACACTGAAACTACCTGTGTAGGCCGTATTTGAGAGAAAGATTCCTTGTAAAATTTATAGACCAATTTGCATTAATGGACAGTATCTGCGTTGTATGGTTCACGAACTGTATGAGCTTTATGACGACGATAGTTACACGTATCAAAATACAACGAATGCTTTGGCAAGATCATGTTGTCAGAATGGATGAAGAAGCTCCAGCAAAGTTGTCTTTTGAAGGCCTCACGGAGACACGTAATCCGGGACGACCAAAAGCCCGATGGAAAGATCAAGTGGTGATAGAAAGCTTTAAACTTTGTGTTAGAGATTTTAAAAGGAGCGCAGTAATCGAGGCGCTTGGAACGCTACTCTGAGTTCGGCGAATGGGACAAATGTTCTGTCATAGCCAATTAAAAATCGTAAAGGGCTGTTGCTGTGGACTTGCACTGTGAAGAACCCCTCACATGCACAACTCGATTGAAAAGTCCTCCAAGATTTTTTGCAAGCCGTTTTTATACCCACCACAATTGGAATCGGATATACTAATCTACTCATTCCATTTGTAACACCTCGAAATATTGATTTAGGACTCCATAAAGTATATATATTCTGGATAATCTCGACATCCTGAGTAAATCTAGCCATGTCCGTCCGACCGTCTGTCGAAATCACGATAGCGGTCGAACAACTAAAGCGAGTCACTTGAAATTTTACGCAGATACTGAATATTGATGTAGGTCGTCGGGAATCACAAATGGGTCATATCGGTTCAAATGGGCTATTTGGATATAACTCGAAATCGAAATCACGATAGCGGTCAAACGCCTAAAGCTAGTCGCTTGAAATGTTATGCAGATACTTAATATTGACGTAGGTCGTCGGAAATTGCAAATGGGCCATATCGGTTCAAATGGGCTGTTTAGATATAACTCCCATATAAACCGATCTCCCGATTTGACTTCTTGGGCCCCTGGAAGCCGCAATTTTGGTGCGATTTGGCTCAATTTTGTACACAGTGTTACGTTATGACTTCCAATAACTGTGACAAGTACGGTTCAAATCGGTTAAAGGCCTGCTATAGCTCCCATATAAACAGATTTCCCGATTTGACGTTTTGAGCCTCTGGAAGCCCACATTTTCATCTGATTTGACTGAAATTTTGCACATAGTGTTCTGCTATGACTTCCAAACACTGTGCCAAGTACAGTGAATAACCTTTATATAGCTCCCATATAAATCGATCTCCCGAATTGACTTCTTGAACACCTGGAAGCCGCAATTTTTGTCGGATTTGACTGAAATTGTGCACATAGTGTTGTGTGATGAATCTTAACAACTGTGCCAAGTGCGGTCCAAATCGGGCTATAACCAGATATAGCTCCCATATTTTAGCAGACTCCATGGTAGTGGGTTCCTAAGATACGGCGCGGACGAACTTTTACTTGTTTAATAATCATGTCATTGACATAATTCGCCATGATGTCCACAATATCGGTTATACTTTGCGCCTTCGTTATTATAAATTTCGCATCCTCTTTTCACTGTGGCGCTTTTGTTTGAATTACTGTCAAAATGAGATGAGATCACCAGAAAGTAATTGTCTTTGATGGTTATTGCTTTACTGAAGGAGGGCTAGGTGACATACATACAAATTGAAATGGGGCGAACAAATCTTAGTGCCCCCGAACCGCCATTTGTGACCATCATCCATCCAACCCCAATTCTACAAAATCAGTTTGCGATGGAGACACTACATTTACCGTGAAGTTCGTAAGGCGGTTTCTTAAGTTACGGAATGAAGGGTGCACATTTGGCCGCGTTCGTTTCTAGCCTGTTACTTTTAATTTTCGATATACTTTTCAGAACACCCACTTGTCTAGTTTTGATACCCTCCACCATAGGATGGGGGTACACTAATTTCGTCATTCTGTTTGTAACTACTCGAAATATTCGTCTGAGACCCCATAAAGTATATATATTCCTGATCGCCGTGACATTTTATGCCGATCTAGCCATGTCCGTCCGTCCGTCCGCCCGTCTGTCTGTCTGTCAAAAGCACGCTAACTTTCGAAGGAGTAAAGCTAGCCGCTTGAAATTTCGCACAAATACTTCTAATTAGTGTAGGTCGGTTGGGATTGTATTTGGGCCATATCCGTCCACATTCTGATATAGCTGCCATATAAACCGATCTTGGGTCTGGAATTCTTGAGCCTCTAGAGGGCGCCATTCTTATCCGATTGGAATAAAATTTCGCACGACGTGTTTCGCTATGACTTCCAACAACTGTGCTAAGTTAGATCCTAATCGGTCAATAACCTGATATAGCTGCCATAAAAACCGATCTTGAATCCTGATTTATTGAGTCACTAGAGGGCGCACTTGACATGATATCCAACAACTGTGCCAAGTATGGCTCAAATTGGTACATAACCTAATATAGCTGCTACATAATCCGATCTGGACACTTGACTTCTTGAGCTGCTAGGGTACGCAATTTCTATCCGATTTGGCTAAAATATTGCATGACGTATTTTATTGTGACTTTCAACAACTGTGCCAAATAGGGTTCAAATCTATTAATAACCTGATATAGCTGCCATATAAACCGCTCTGTGATCTTGATTTCTTGAGCCTCTAGAAGTCGCAATTATTATCCGATTTGGCTGAAAGTTTGTACGACGGATCGTCTCATGACCATCGACATACGTATTTATTTTGGTCTGAATCGGTCTATAGCCTGATACAGCTCCCATATAAATCGATCTCTCTATTTTACTTCTAGAGCGCCCAAAGGGCGCAATTCTTATTCGAATTGACTGACATTTTACACAGGTCTCCAACATATAATTTAATTGTGGTCCGAACCGGACCATATCTCTAAAAGCAGAGCAAATTTTTTTCTTTTATCGTTAGTTTTTCTGCCTTAGAAGAGATGCCGGGAAAAGAACTCGACTAATGCGTTCCATGCAAATGCAAAATTTTCCCATGAACATTCCACTAAGGAACAGGGGTAAACTTCTCACACATCAATGAGTGCAGTCCGATTCATGTTTTAAGATCAATAATAAGGGGCCTCCTTTTTATAGCCCAGTCTGAACGGCACGCCGCAGTGCGACACCTCTTTGGAAAGAAGTTTTACATGGCATAGTACCTCACAAATGTTGCCAGCATTAGGAGGGGAAATATGCGATCCATCGGTCAGGTCGAACTTAGCACGCTTTTACTTGCTAGTTTTTCAAAGAGTACCGATGTTGTTAAATTTTTTGAGTTTATTAAGACCCCTTATTGTATCCATCCATTAAAACATATTTCCTCAGAGTATCGCAGTTTCCAGATGTAAACTGACCCTTTCCAACATAAATACAAATTTGTTGCACAGAATGATTTTTTTATTCTGCGTGGATTTTTATTCGACCCAAAATATAAAAATAACTTTTTTAAATATACAACGATTTCCTCTTATTTTAATTAGTTTCCATTACTACTTAGAAATCCTAATTAAACATTACCTTAAAATTGATTGCCCAAATAAATACCGAAGAAAAGCCGATTATTTTACTTTTTTGTTTGCAATTGAAAATATGGTTATCAAAAAACCCGAAAACCATTATTAAAATGCCAATGCTGATAATAATACGTATTTTAATTGTATTCGCACGTATGCCTAAATTTTAAATAAGCCATTAATTATCAAAGTAAATGAAATACCTACATACAGTACGCCACAATCATATGGGATTGTTTTGATACTAAAACATTGGCTCTTGAATTGAAGGGTGTGGTAGCTATCCTGGCACGAACATCAGCAGAGTAATTTATGACACCCAATGCGATATGGTATTTTACTTTATTTTCTTGTTGCTTTGTTTGTTGGTTTTTTTTTCTGTTGTTTTATACAAGACCAGTTACAATAACGATACACTAAAAAGAAAATGTGGAAATAAAATAATGTGGAATTGTAAAAACCAAACAAGCTAATGCATGGCAAGCGCCAATGGACCATAATTGGATTGACAGAATGTCCTTCATAGCTTAAAAATAAATTTTGCGATTTTATCTTGAAAAATCTCAAATTGATAAGTTTTTGAAGGAAAAATTCATGTTGTAATGTTCAAATTTTAAATTTACCGTCACACACCTTTAGCTGAACTCAGAAAAGAATAGAATCGACTTAATCTAATGAAGCATTTAGCAGGACTATTATTCTCCTTTTTATTTAAAATTGGTGTTTATGGCGGTCCATAGACAAATTTAGTTGCTGACTTTCTGAAAATTATGGTACCCGACCATCTCTGTATGGAGGTCACCTTATGGTAGAGGTTAGCATGTCCGCCTATGACGCTGAACGCGTGAGCTCGAATCCGGTAGTTATCCCTTACTTATGTTGGCAACATTTGTGAGGTACTGTCCTATGTAAAAACTTCTCCCCAAAGAGGTGTCGCACTGCGGCACGCCGTTTGGACTCGTTCGGACTATAAAAGAGAGGTCCCTTATCATTGAGCTAAAAACTTGAATCGGACAGCACTCATTGATATATAAGAAGTTTCATGTTCAGAGCAAATGTGCATTTGCATTATCCTATATGCTTAGGTTCATTTGCACTATCCTATATCCTGCGCCATGACCGCATTATGGTCAGGCAGTTGAAAGTGATATCAGTCCCCGGGTTCTCAACGTAGATTCCCAGTCCCACTCTGCCCTTTTGCTTTGATCCATCCGTGTAGAATGATCTTCCAGATGGCAATAACAAAGTTTCGTCAATCCATGACTGTTCCGCTGGCAGCAGCGCCTCGCACTCGACCTCAAATATCGTCTCAGGTATCGCATCGCAGCCCTCTGCTATCCCTCCCGGGCTTCCTATCGTCGCCTCAACTATTCCGCGATGGTGCGACCTGCTGGTATCCTCTACCCATTTTCACATCGCCTAAGTGTCATAGTAGCAGTGGGTGCCTCACACTTATTGCCTGTTTTTCGATGTCGAAAAATAACATCAAAATACTTCCTTTTTTGCTCGTTAAGGCAAACAAATTACACGAAAATTTCGTTTCGATATAGACAAACAGGCTATTAATCTGTATGAGTTGGGCATCTAGAATAGTCTTCAATATCCTAGTGGGTGTGATTCTCATCGCTCCGCCAATGCCAAGCCAACATGTGCCCCGAGCCCGCTGTATTATCCTTTCATTGCACTTTTTGCCCATCACAGTCCACAAAACTGCTGAGGCGTAACTAAGTACTGGTCAAATCACGCTCCTGTAGAGCCAGCGGACTATCGTCGAATTCAGGCCCCATTTCGAGCCTACGGCCCGTTAACACAGTGCCCAACATCTGTGAGTTTTTCTGTACGCTCCCGAATTTGACACTTCCAGATTAGTTTGCTGGCGAAGATCAATCCTAAGTATTTGATAATGTCGTATATCAAATTCACTCTGTTGAGGAAAAGTGGTGCGTCATATTGGCCCACTTTCGTCTTCCTCGTGAATAGGCAGATTTTAGCATTCTCTGGGTTAACATTCAGACCACTAATAGGTATTATTACATGATCTGCCTTGTGGCGTGTCCTGAGCAATTTTCTCCCTTATCATTATGTTACAGGACCCACAGTTTATCCACCATATAACTTATGTAGTATGTAAGCACTAGGTCCACCCAATAAACTGCCGTTTTGAATAAGGACGTCGAAAAGCCTAACACAACTCACTGTCTCAAATTTCAGCGACATCGGACAATAAATGCGCCTCTTATGGCCCCAAGTATTTAAATCGAGAGATCGATCTATATGGTAGCTATATCCAAATCTGGATATATCTATGCTATATTCCAGGAAGATGTCGAAAGGCCTAACTTAACTCACTGTCCTACATTTCGGGGACATCGGACAATAATTGCTACTTCTATGGGCCCAAACATTAAATCGAGAAATCGGTCTATATGGCAGCTATATCTAATCTGGACCGATCTGGGCCAAAATAAAGAAGGATGTAGAAGGGTCTAACACAACTCACTGTCCCCAATTTTGGCAAAATCGGACAATAAATACGCATTTTATGGGCCAAGTCTTAAGGTCAAGAAATCGGTCTATATGGCAGCTGTATCCAAATCTGAAGTGATCGGAGCCAAATAAAAGGTGGATATCGATTGGCCTAACATAACTCACTTTCCCAATTTTCAGTTAAATCGCAGAATAAATGTGGCTTTTATGGGCCTAAGACCCTAAATCGGCGGATCGGTCTAAATGGGGCTATATCAAGATATTGTCCGATATAACCCATCTTCGAACTTAACTTACTACTGATGGGCAAAAAAAGAATGTGTTGAAAGTTTCAGCTCAATATCTCTATTTTTAAAGACTATGGCGTGATTTCAACAGAAAGACAAACGAACATGGCAAAATCGTCTTAGACGGAATGACAAAATGAATATACCCCCTTCCTTCGGTGGTGGGTATAAAAAGAATACATTTCCTTGATCATCTTTACATTCTAGACTGTTTTAGTCATGTCCGTCTGTCTGTCCGTCCGTCGAAAGCAAGCTATCTTTCGAAGAATTTTGCAAAAATACTTCCTATTAGTATAAATCGGTTGGAATTGTAAATGGGTCATATGGGTCCATTTTTATACCCTCCACCATAAGATGGGGGGTATACTAATTTCGTCATTCTGTTTGTAACTACTCGAAATATTCGTCTGAGACCCCATAAGGTATATTCTTGATCGTCGCGACATTTTATGTCGATCTAGCCATGTCCGTCCGTCTGTCCGTCCGTCCGTCCGTCTGTCTGTCGAAAGCACGCTAACTTCGGAAGGAGTAAAGCTAGCCGCTTGAAATTTTGCACAAATACTTCTTATAAGTGTAGGTCGGTTGGTATTGTAAATGGGCCATATCGGTCCATGTTTTGTTTTAGCTGCCATATAAACCGATCTTGGGTCTTGACTTCTTGAGCCTCTAGAGTGCGCAATTCTTATCCGATTGGAATGAACTTTTGCACGACGTGTATGGCTATGATATCCAACGACTGTGCCAAGTATAGTTCAAATCGGTCCATAACCTGATAGCTGCCATATAAACCGATCTTGGGTCTTGACTTCTTGAGCCTCTAGCGAGCGCAATTCTTTTCCGATCAGAATAAAATTATGCACGACGTGTTTTGTTATGATATCCAACAACTGCGCCAAGTATGGTTCAAATCGGTTCATAACCTGATATAGCTGCCATATAAACCGATCTTGGGTCTTGATTTCTTGAGCCTCTAGAGGGCGCAATTCTTATCCGATTGGAATGAATTTTTGCACGAAGTATTTCGTTATGATATCCAATAACTGTGCCAAGTATGGTTGAAATCGGTCCATAACCTGATATAGCTGTCATATAAACAGGTCTGGGGATTTGACTTCTTGAGCTTCTAGAGGGCGCAATTCCTATCCGATTTGGCTGAAATTTTGCATGACGTATTTTATTTTTACTTTCAACAACTGTGTCAAATAAGGTTCAAATCGGTTCATAACCTGATATAGCTGTCATATAAACCGATCTGGGACCTTGACTTCTTGACCCCTAGAGGTCGCAATTATTATCCGATATGCCTGAAATTTTGTACGACGGATCCTCTCATGACCATCAACAAACGTGTTTATTTTGGTCTGAATCGGTCTATAGCCCGATACAGATCCCATATAAATCGTTCTCCAACATATACTTTAATTGTGGTCCGAACCGGACCATATCTGGATATAGTTTTAATAGCAGAGCAACTATTTTCTTATATCCCGTTTTGCCTAAGAAGAGATGCCGGGAAAAGAACTCGACAAATGCGATCTATGGTGGAGGGTATATAAGATTCGGCCCGGCCGAACTTAGCACGCTTTTACTTGTTTAATATACAGTGGAAAGCAAAACCGAGTGGATGGTTCAGTTTTTACACTTTTTTCGTATACTAAAAACCAGTAAGGAAAGGCAAAAGTCGGGCGGTGCCGACTATATAATACTCTACATCACCTAGTGCATGTAGTACTTTTTATACGTAGAACTTAGCTCGAAATATAGTCAGACTTTAATTTGGATACCAATTGAAATAGCAATTTAGAACCTTGTAGGATTTTCCTACCATTCGACAAAAGATTTGGAATTCCACATCTTTAAAAGGCCATATCGGATAAAAGATTATATGGGAATTATATCGAAACCTGTGCCAATTTTAATGACACATACTGGGATGTCAAATAGAGCATCTCACGCACTAAATTGTAGAGATGTGACCAAAATTGTGGTTTTTGCTGCCTGAAAAGTCAATATCGGATGAAATATACATATTGGAGCGATATCTAAATTAGGACTGATTTTAAAGATATTTTGCGCACGTATTGGACCGTCAATTTAAACGTCTCATGTAAAATCGGGCGAAAATTGTGGATTCTACAGCATTAAAAGACCATATCGGATGAAAGATATATATGACAGCTATGTCTAAACCGATTTTTATGAAATTTTGCACACATATGAAGACATCAAATAAAGCACCTTACGCACAATCTTGTAAAGGTCGGACCAAAAAGTCAAATCGGATGAAAGATATATATGAGAGCTATATCTAAACCTGAACCGATTTTTATGAAATTTTTCACATACATTGAGACTTTACAAAAACGACTCCACTCCAAAATTTGGTAAAGATTGGACCAAAATTGTGGCTTCTACAACTTTAATAGTTCCAATCAGATGAAAGATATATATGGGAGCTATATCTAAATCTGAACCGATTTTTATTAAATGTTTCAGATATATTAAGTGCAGTAACGAAACAGTCCGTGCCAAATTTTGTGCATATCAGTAGAAAATTGTTGCTACTACGGCCATTTAAGTGCAAATCGGGCGATACATATATATGGGAGCTATATCTAAATCTGAACCGATTTTGATGAAATTTTGCACATATATGGAGACGTTTAATAAAACCCTCCATGCCAAATTTTGTGAATTTTGTAATTGGTAAAAAATTGTGTCTTCTACAGCCTTAAACGGCCATATCGGATGAAAGATATATATGGGAGCTATATCTAAATATAGACCGATTTTCATGAAATTTTCCACACATATTAGGCCGTCAAATTAAACACCTCGTGCAAAATATTTAAAAGATCGGACTAAAACGGTGGCTTCTACAGCCTTAAAAGTCTATATCGGATGAAAGATATATATGAGAGCTATATTTATACCTGAACCGTTTTTTATGAAATTTCGCACACATATGTAGACCTCAAATAAAACATCCAACGGCAAATTTTGTGAAGATCGAACGAAAATTGTGGCTTCTACAGCCTTAAAAACCATATCGGATGAAAGATATATATGGGAGCTATATCTAAATTTGATCCGATTTTTTTCAAAATCAATGGCGTTTGTCCTTGGGCCAAAAGAGTGACATGTACGAAATTTCGTGACAATCAGACAACAAATACGACCTGCACTTTGATTACAAGAATACATGGACTCACAGACGGACAGACGGACATGGCTAAATCGAATCAGAAAGTGATTCTGAGTCGATCGGTATACTTATCAGTGGGTATATCTCTTCTCCTTCTTAGCGTTGCAAACAAATGCACAAATTTATAATACCCTGTACCACAGTGGTGGTGCAGGGTACAATCAATAATAGAGCAAATTCAATCTTTTTTAGTTAAATGCTCCTCCAGTTATCACGTTTTATCCATATATATAATGGTCTATAAAAAACTCATATATATATACCATTTTCTAAAATTATTGGAAAAGTGCAAAACTGAGTGCGTGTATCAATTTTGTTGATCTTTTTTTTTGGGAACTTTTCACTTCAAATTTTAATTTTTAGTAATAACTATCGAAATGCATAACTGGAAGAGTGTAAAGCAAAAAAATTAAGCAACCTGTTGGTTTTGTTTCCTATATACACAAATCTCGGATCATGACTTCTTGAGATGCTAGAAGGCTTGATTTTTATCTTATTTGGCTGAAATTTTGCAAGAGATATTTGCTTTAACTTACAATAACTGTGCCGAGAATGATCCAAATTGGTTCATAACCTGATATAGCTGTCATGTAAACCGATCTCGGATCTTGACTTATTGAGCTTCATAGGGCGCAATTCTTATCACATTTAGCTGAAATTTAGCATGAATTATTCTCCCCAATTTTACTGGATTTTAATTTTTTATACAATATTTTTAATATGGTTTCTTTTGCAATTACATACCTTTATATCAACTTGAATTTTGCCCAATTTCAAGTTAACTCTTTTTAATTAGGAAGAAAAAATCATTTCAATCCATATCTTATACCCTTTGTGACGGTAATTATACCATTTGGGAAATGTCTACATGTGGCAAAACGAAAAGTCCAAAATAAGGAGTATGCCTTGTTCAGTTTTTATTTTATGTTAAAATTCAATTAACAAAATGTAATAAACCTCATTAAAAACACAATTACATTTTACTATCCATACTTGAGCAAAAGTAGAGGGCCTGAACGCAAACAGACAGTACACAGCATGTACTGCAGAATACACGGAATTGAATTTTAATTTTTAAACCAAAAATATACCTCAAATTATTGTATTTCACGCTTTTATTATGTCATATAAATATTAACATGAGATGCAAGTTTTTTGTATTGTTGGCTTTTATTAAAGTCAGATTCCTTCTTGTTTACGTGTTGTCCAAATTCATGGGGGTAATGGTATGGGAGGCATAGTTAGGAATGTATGCTAGGTTATGTCATGGAAATTACTTTTTAATAGCTCATAACAATTTGTGGCATATAACATGTGGTGCAATGTGAATGAACTCGAAATAGACAAATTGTAATTGAAGAGTATATCTCGATAAAGGCTTTATTAAAGCCCACAATAATTAGTACTAACGGCACCTTTTATGTTTTGCAAAGCCTATTGTATTAATAATTTGAACGTAGACACTAGGGTGGTTTTATTTAGGGATTCGGAGTAGAGTGGAGGATGAAGCGGGGCGGAGCAAGATTATTTTTGCCGGGGCGGGAAAAAAATTTTAGGCAATCTCAAAATCCGCTCCGCCCGACAAAATAAAAACCTCTCAAATACACACATGCCTATGAAGGGTCTGAAGCCCATAGAAGCTTTATTTATTGCCCAATTTAGCTGAAATTCAGGACAGTGAGTAGTTTTAGGACTCCCAACATCTAACCCAAATATGGTTTAGATCGAAATATGTTTAGATATAGCTGCCGATCTCCTGATAAAGGGTCTGAAGCCCATAAAAGCTTTATTTATTACCCGATTTCGCTGAAATTTGAAACAGTAAGTTATCTTAAGCCTCCTGACACGTTATTTGGATATAGCTGCCCTATAGACCGATCTCCCCATAAAGGGTCTGAAGCCCATAAAAGCTTTATGGTCTATCCAATTTCGTTGAAATTTTAAATAGTGAGTAGTTTTAGGCCTCCCAATATTCGACCCAAATATGGTTCAGATCTGGCTAGATATAGATATAGCTGCCATATAAACCGATCTCCCGATAAAGGGTCTAAAGCCCATAAGTGAGTAGTTTTGGGCCACCTAACATCCGACCAAATATGGTTTATATAGGACTATATTAAGATATAGCTGTCATATAGACCGATCTGCCAATAAGGGGTCTGAAGCCCATGAAAGCTTTATTACCCGATATCGCTGAAATTTGAAACAGTGAATTTTTTTAAGTCTTTAAGGGTGCCACATATAGTAAGAACTCTCGATTTAAAGTCTTGGCCCTATAAAAAGCGCATTTATTATCCGCTTTCGTTGAAATTTGACGCAGTGGCTTATATAAGGCTTGTCGTCATTCGTGTCTTTTATGGTTCAGATCGCTTTATATTTAGATATAGCTGCCTAAAAGACCAATATTTTGTTTTTCACAATTGATCAGTGACTTATATTTATTAGACCACTCAATGCCCGTGCCGATTTTGGGTGCATAAGTTATCCAATATTCACCGGATTGTGACGAAATTGGGTTTACATATGTACCCGAGATGGTGGGCACTCAAAGTTCGGCCCGGCCGAACTTAATGCATTTTTACTTGTCTTGGCTGACAAACATGTTATTTTTGGGAAATTGAAACAAAAATTAACAACTAAAAGAGTGCTAAGTTCGGCCGGGCCGAATCTTATATACCCTCCACCATGGGTCGCGTTTGTCGAGTTCTTTTCCCGTCATCTGTTCTTTGGCAAAAAAGGATGTAAGAAAATAGTTGATGTACTATTAGAGCGATAGTAAAATATGGTCCGGTTTGGACTACAATTAAATTATATGTTGGAGACCTGTGTATAATGTCAGCCACTTCAAGCAAATCGGATAATAACTGCGACCTCTAGAGGCTCAAGAAGTCAAGATCCCATGTCGGTTTATATGGCAGTTATATCTGGCTATGAACCGATTTGAACCATGTTGTTAAAAGTAAGGATAAAATACGTCATGCAAAATTTCAGCCAAATCGGATAGGAATTGCGCCCTCTAGAAGCTCAAGGAGTCAAGTCCCCAGATCTGTTTATATGACAGCTATATCAGGTAATGAACCGATTTGAACCTTACTTGGCACAGTTGTTGGATATCACAACAAAACAGGTCGTGCAAAACTTCATTCCAATCGGATAAGAATTGCGCGCTCTAGAGGCTCAAGAAGTCAAGACACAAGATCGGTTTATATGGCAGCTATATCAAAATATGGACCGATATGGTCAATTTACAATCCCAACTGACCTACACTAATAAGAAGTATTTGTGCAAAATTTCTAGCGGCTAGCTTTACTCCTTCGAAACTTAGCGTGCTTTCGACACACAGACGAACGGACGGATAGACGGACGGATAGACGGACGGACATGGCTAGATCGACATAAAATGTCACGACGATCAAGAATATATATACTTTATAGGGTCTCAGATGAATATTTCGAGTAGTTACAAACAGAATAACGAAATTAGTATACCCCCATCCTATGGTGGAGGGTATACAAATTTTTAAATTAACACGAGATAAAATTGGAGTTAACTTTCGTTAAATCGTCATCGAAAACGTATAACAGAACTGATTTTGGTCGGTTTCGGGGCATGGAGCGGCCGCCCGGTACCTGAGGTCAAAGTGTTATATCAAGCTCGTACTTTACTCTAAAATACCCTTCATGTTCGGTTGGGTTGGTTTTTGGGAAGGACGTCCCTTACGGTTACTTGACCCGAAAGTTTATACACATTTTGTGTTTTTGGGCTGCCGTAAGGTGGCATATAAAATTTCACTTAGTTTCGATTCACCCATATCCGAGATCTGACGGTTTTGAAAATTGTAGTTAGGGGAAGATATTCCCCTTTGCGGACGTCTATAATACGCATCCCAATAAAATTCCACTTTTTATACCCTCCACCATAAGATGGGGGGGTATACTAATTTCGTCATTCTGATTGTAACTACTCGAAATATTCGTCTGAGACCCCATAAAGTATATATATTCTTGATCGTCGTGAAATTTTATGTCGATCTAGCCATGTCCGTCCGTCCGTCTGTCTGTCGAAAGCACGCAAACTTCCGAAGGAGTAAAGCTAGCCGCTTGAAATTTTGCACAAATACTTCTTATTAGTGTAGGTCGGTTGGTATTATAAATGGGTCATATCGGTCAATGTTTTGATATAGCTGTCATATAAACCGATCTAGGGTCTTGATTTCTTGAGCCTCTAGAGCGCGCAATTCTTATCCGATTGTAATGAAATTTTGCACGACATGTTTTGTTATGATATCCAACAACTGTGTCAAGTATGGTTCAAATCGGGTCATAACCTGATATAGCTGCCATATAAACCGATCTTGGGTCTTGACTTTTTGAGCCTCTAGAGTGCGCAATTCTTATCCGATTGGGATGAAATTTTGCACGACGTGTTTTGTTATGATATCCAACAACTGTGCCAAGTATGGTTGAAATCGGTTTATAACCTGATATAGCTGCCATATAAACCGATCTTGGGTCTTGATTTCTTGAGCCTCTAGAGTGCGCAATTCTTATCCGATTGGGATGAAATTTTGCACGACGTGTTTTGTTATTATATCCAACAACTGTGCCAAGTATGGTTCAAATCGTTTCATAACCTGATTTAGCTGTCATATAAACAGATCTGGGGACTTGACTTCTTGAGCTTCTAGAGGGCTCAATTTCTATCCGATTTGGCTGAAATTTCGCAAGACGTTTTTTATTGTTACTTTCAACAACTATGTCAAATAAAGTACAAGTCGGTTCATAACCGGATATGGCTGGCATGTAAACCGATGTGGGATCTTGACTTCTTGAGCCTCTAGAGGTCGCAATTATTATCCGATTTGCCTGAAATTTTGTACGACGGATTCTCTCATGACCATTAACATACGTGTTTATTATGGTCTGAATGGGTCTATAGGCCGATACAGCTCCCATATAAATTGATTTCTCTATATTACTTCTTGAGCCCACAAAGGGCGCAAATCTTATTCGAATTGGCTGACATTTTACACAGGTCTCCAACATATAATTTAATTGTGGTCCAAACCGGACCATATCTTGATATCGCTCTAATAGCAGAGCAAATTTTTTCTTATATCCTTTTTTTTGCCTAAGAAGAGATGCCGGGAAAAGAACTCGACAAATGTGATCCATGGTGGAGGGTATATAAGATTCGGCCCGGCCGAAATTAGCACGCTTTTACTTGTTTAATTATACCCACCACCAAAGAACGGGAGTATATTCATTTTGTCGTTTTGTTTGCAACACATCAAAATATCCATTTCACACCCTATAAAGTATATATATTTCTTGATTATCAAAAAGATCTATAACGATTAAGCGATGTCAAGCCACAGTCTTTAAAAATAAAGGTATTTTGTTGAAACTATGCATAGATTTTTTTTCGTGCACAGTCAGGTTAAGTTCGAAGATGGGCTATAGCGGATTATATCTTGATATAGCCCCCATGTAGACCGAAATGCCGATTTAGGGTCTTAGGCCCATAAAAGCCACATTTATTATCCGATTTTGATGAAATTTGGGACAGTGAGTTGTGTTAGGCCCTTCGACAACCTTCGTCAATTAGGCCCGGATCGGTTTAGATTTGGATATAGCTGCCATATAGACCGATCCCCCGATTTGGGGTCTTAGGCCCATAAAAGCCACATTTATTATCCGATTTTGCTGAAATTTGGGACAGTGAGTTGTGTTAGGCTTTTCCACATCATTTGTCAATATGGCCCAGATAGGTTCAAATTTGTATATAGCTGCCATTTAGGCCGATCCTCCGATTTGTGGTCTTAGGCCCATAAAAACCACATTTATTATCCGATTTCGCTGAAATTTGGGACAGTGAGTTGTGTTAGGCTTTTCGACATCCTTCGTCAATTTGGCTTAAATCGGTCCAGATTTGGACATAAAAGCCACATTTATTATCCGATTTTGCTGAAATTTGGGACAGTGAGTTGTGTTAGGCCTTTCGACATCATTTGTCAATATGGCCCAGATAGGTTCAAATTTGTATATAGCTGCCATATAGACCGATCCTCCGACTTAGGGTCTTAGGCCCATAAAAGCCACATTTGTTATCCGATTTCGCTGAAATTTGGGACAGTGAGTTGTGCTAGGCCCTTCGACATCCTTCGTCCATATAGACCGATCCTCCGGTTTAGGGTCTTAGCCTTACACAATTGAACAATGACTTGTACTTATTAGTATTAGGTCTAAATCGAATCATATTTCGATATAACTGCTATGGGACATAAAGTATGCAATTTCCACCGGATTTTGATGAAAGGTGGTTTACATATATACCCGAGGTGGTGGTTATCCAAAGATATATTTATATATTGCCCGAATTTATAATTGTAAACACATATGCCCTTCTACTATGTTAATTGATATAAATTTGTAGTAAACCCCATAGTGATGGGTTCGCAAGATTTTGCTCGGTCATCTTATCAAATTTTTATTTGTTACTTGTTAATTCAATTTAATGCGGAAAAAATAAAAACGTATACATATTCGTTTTAATTCAATAAATGTATTTTCCGGAGTCGGAGTCATTACATAGTCTGAACTACCATATATAAGACTATCAAAAAGCTTTGGTAGAAGTACTTTTGGGGTGTGATGTCCTTATGCTATTCTCAAACTACACACATTAAATTTTTATGTACATAATCACAAAAGTGATTGAAAATCTCTTTACATTTGAATGGGGAGTTGGTAGGGAGGGCGATAGAAAATTTGAATTTTGAACATGTTGGTCGTGTTTCGTCTTCCTTCTGCATTATACGTCTGGTATCAAATGCAAATACTTGAACATTGAAATCGTATTTGACAGCTGTGACTTCATCAAAAAGTACTTAATTTCTTTTTTTTTCTGAGTTTGTGTCGTTACATGTCATTATGTCGCTAGGAAACCTCAATGACTGGTAGATGCCATAGCAAGTCAATTCCCAGCATGGGAATTGCTTTGCAGTTGGTTGCATAAATGAGAGCAAATAGAATTCAATTCAATTTTAAAGTGTAGTCAAACAAATGGGTTGTTTAAAAACCATTAAAAGAAATGCACTGCTTCTCGCTTGCATATAACATACTCAATAAACAAACTAATCTCAATTATTTTCTCAAAATTGTAGCCAAATTTTGTAGAAAAGTATACAGTATACTCTTCCATTTTGTCATTTATCAGTTTTTAATCAAAAGTAATTGATGAACGTTTAAGTCAATTACAGTTTAACCAAAAAAGAGTTAAAAACCTGACAAGTAAAAATGCATTAAGTTCGGCATGGCTGAACTTTGAATATCTACCAACTCCGATATTTATGTATTATATAGGAACCCATAGCAGCTATATCGAAATATGTTGCCATTTGGACCAAACTCGACATGGACGTCGATGGATCTAAATGTTTGCACAAATTTATGTTATGAACAGCAAACGATTTCTTATGCATCGAATTTGAAACGAACGCAAGTGAACGATAACTTACTCCTAGATCATCTATCCTGTGAATGTCTTTGATATTTTGTCTTGTCCGAATGATATAGAAGATAGGTTAGGTTAGGTTTAAGTGGCAGTCTGCCATCAGACTCACTTAGACGTTTTCGTCCATTGTGATACCACAGGAACAGAAGAAGGAAGATGCCTTCTAGTTCCTACAGTTGAACCATCCAGATTGCTTTAAAAAGCCCATAACTTGCGAATATTCACATTCGCTAAATCAGACAGGTTCTCAAAGATATGAGAACCTAAAGTGGAATTCCTTCTGACTGCTAGTGCGGGACACACACACAGAAGGTGTTCTATAGTCTCTTCTTCTTCGACGTCCTCACAGCTTCTGCAAAAGTCGTTGCTGGAAACCTTCAGTCTGTCAGCATGCTTTCCGATTAGACAGTAACCTGTCATGACAGACACAAGGAGTGAGACATCTGGTCTAGCCAATGACAACAAATCTGTAGACCTCTTCAAGGCCACATAGTTTTGGAATGCTCACAGTCACCTCTTTGTGACCATCTATCATTCGTTGTCCATCGGACCTGCTCCTCAAAACTTAGCTTACATGTCGCTGGAGGCATACCCACAGATTCCAGTATCCCTGGAATGTGTAGTGTAGTTTCTAGTCACGCAAACCCTTCCGCTTTACAATTCACTGGAATATCTCTGTGCCCCAGCACCCAGAACAGGTGAATTTTGAACTGTTCAGTCATCACGTTGAGAGCTCTGCGACAGTCGAGGTTAGTTTTTGTGTTCAGAAATACATTCCCCAGGGATTTAATGGCTGCCTGGCTGTCCGTGAAGATATTTATGCCAATCGTCGTAATGACATTATATCATAGCTATTCCATCACTTCCCTAATTGCAAGGATCTTCGCTTGATACACACTGCAGTGGTTGGGTAACCTTTTCGATATGACCAGTTCTAGATCTTTAGATTACACCCAAAGCCCACCTGGTCGTTTAGTTTGGAACCATCCATATAGAAGTCTATATAACATCTGTTACCAGGGATATCGTAGTTCCAATCGGTTCTATCAGGAATTGTGGTACAGAACTTTTTATCAAAAAGCGCCTCAGGTAGGGTGTAATCCACACTGCCTAGAACATCAGATATTGTATCAAGGATAACACAGTGTCCGTAGCCGCCACATGACCAGCGAGAAAGCTCTCTTAACCTCACGACAGTGGTCGCTGCAATTTGTTTAGCCATAATGTCCAGAGGCAAAATATGTAACATTAAATTCAGTACATCAGATGGTGTTGTCCTCAGTGTGACTGTGATGCACAAACAAGCCATCCTTTGGATCCGGTTATTTACTAAGCAGTAATTGGACTTTTGAAGCGACGTCCACCAGACCACAACACCAAAATGCTTTATACGTCTGACGACTGCCGTATATACCCAATGCATGACGCGCGGTCTAAACCCCCAATTTTTGCCAATGGCTCTCTTGCAGGTGTATAGGGAAAGAGTGGCCTTTCTTGCCCTTTCCAAAATCTTGAATTTAAAGTTCAAATTCCTGTCCAGCAAAACACCCAGGTATTTTGCGCTTTAAGTAAATGGAACATTCTCTCCTCCCAAGGAAACAAGTTCCACTGTAGGTAACTTGTATCTCATGCTGAAAAGAGCTACTTATGTCTTGCACGGATTAATACCAAGACCACTTTTGGTAGCCCATATAGCTGTTGCACATAGAGCTTTCGAAAGTATATTTCTTAGAGTGCTGGAAACTTTTCCTTAACCGCAATAGTCACGTCATCAGCATACGCGACCACTTTTACACCTTTTTTCTTCCACAGACAATAAAATATTGTTAAAGGTTACATTTAAAAGTAGAGGAGACAGCGCAGGTGTTCCTCTGGTTATCCATCTTTTTAGATCCCCAGATCCCAAGCCCATAATCCATCTTTCAGTAAGTACATTATTAAAAACCTTTCTTATAGTAGAGTTGATATGCCTAGAAACGAGTTTTTACACGGTTTTACGTTATTGGAAGCACCTTCAATGTCCAGAAATACCACCATTGTATAGACAGCGAGATAACCCTCTATGTAGCCGACTAGGTCGTGAAGGACTGTTTCAGTGGATTTGCCTTTACTATATGAATGCTGTTGCTGCGACAGGCTATATCCAGGGATCTTTGCCCTAAGATATGCTTCTATCAACCTCTCAAGAATCTTCAGCATAAAGGATGACAGGCTAATAGGACGAAAATCTCTCGCCTTCATGTGGTTGGGTTTCCTGATTTCAGAATGAAAATGATTTTCGTGATAAAAGCAGAGTATATCTCCCTGTGCCAGGTAACCAGTCTATCAGACACAGCTTGTAATTCAACCGGTGACACATCACCAGGGCCTGTTGACTTAGATGAGTCGCCCAAAGGATTTTCAGCTCAGACACAATTCCCCTAATAGCCTCCGAAGAATGCATACTAGTGGCAACCTCTTCTGGCGCTACGCTGTCCGTTGGAGAATTTCCCGGGAAATGTATATGAATGAGTAGTTCTAGTGTTTCCTTACTAGACATTGTCCATACGTTCTCTGACTTCTGAATATACCCCACAGTAATAGGTCTCGAGGACAGAATCTTTTTTAGCCTAGAGGCCTCAGATGTATCCGCCAAGGAGCTGCAGAAGAGTTTTCTGCAGTCCTTCCTTAGACTAAACTTGTGGCTTTTGCTCTGTTGAAGAATTTTCTGCAGTCCTTCCTTAGACTAACCAGCTCTAGGGTCCACCGTGACGGTCGCTGTTTGCCCCTTCGCTTGGCACAAGAGAATGCGAGTCATTCAGGGCCTTCTTGATCCGCTTGACCACTATGTCTATATCCTCCGTAGTTTCCACCTCCTTTTCTGGTCTAGAAGGGATAGACGTGCAGAATGGGTCTGTGGTCATCCAACACTTCCCAATCGCATAATCTTCTACTTATATCTTACAATACAAAGGTAATATCTAGTAACTCCTGCACGTTCCTGGTAATAAAGGTCGGTTTATACCCTTTATTACAAATCGCCAGATTGCAACTTAAAATATATTCAATAAGCAGCTCACCCCTATCGTTGACATCCGAACTTCAACATATCTGGTGATGTGCATTACCATCACTTCCTGCAATGAGGCTCTTCTTCCCTACAGAAGCGGTTTCCACCAGCGACTTTAGGTTTGAAGGCGGCATCTCTGAATCATGTATGACAATACATAGGAAAGGCTGGCTATTACTTAATCTTCAGTGCTTAGCGACAGAAGAAGAAAAACATTTAGACTACTCTTTGCAAGAATACAGGCTCTGTGTCTCCCATTCCACGTACTCTTGAGAAGTTTAAATCCCAAAATTCTTAGGCCACGTGCCATTCCTCCACACACCCATGGTTCCTGGATAAGAACCACGTCAAATCCCCATGCCATCAGTAAGATCTTCAGTGCTGCCGAAGCGGCCTTACAATGGCGGAGATTTATCTGTAGAAACCGGACCACAGTCAAGATTTAGAACTTCTACCACTGTTGTGACAGCCTTGTCTTCTAATTCCAACAGAAGTTCATCCTCACAAGATTCGTTAGATCTTGTCATGAGGAGCTTCCGTGCGCATCCAGGGGCAGGTGAGAAAGCTGTGGAGCCACTCTTCCTCAGGACACTGGGCACTAGCGGAGTGGACGATTTTTCCTTAGATTCTTCACTAACTGCTATTGTCGAAGTACTATCTGAGTTCCGTGCTTCCCCTCTGGCGTGCACTTTGATCCCAGTCCAACTTTGTAACCCACCCACACAGGGCTTTTCGGGTCCCGTTTCGATGCCATCCCCACCTGTATCGATTGTGGCAGCGGAATTTTCAGTCTCCTGCAATCCGCAAGACTTTAGCGATGGGGTTGATAGTTCCTTTGGCAAGTGGTATTGGGGAATCGTCTCCTGATTCCCCAACCCCACCGCTTCTATAGATCTTCAGTTTCAACTTGTTGAATCCATAGGATATAACCCCTTCAGACTTGTTGAGGTCTGCGAGACAGCCAGAGTTTAGTACGAATACTGCATGTCTACGGTCACCATCAGACTCATTCAATCTACCAATCTTCCAGTCAGTGGTTGAAAGATTGGGATTACATTCCGTTAGTCTTCCAAGTATCGATTTAGAATATGAGGGAATCCTTGGTATCCAAGCATGCGCCATTGGACGAGAGGGAATATCTTCCTTCTTGACTAAATCTATTGCTGCACCTGATCAGATCTCACCAATCTTTTTTAGCGCACAACGATACATTTCAATTGAACGTTGATCGCCGAAGTCAATTAGTCTGTATCGGCCTCGAAACCAGCCTGCATCGTCACAAACTGAAGAAGACCCAGGAAATTCCGCAAGAACATCGGAGTATACTGATGACAGTCCATTGACTATCCCACTCCAATTATTCCTAGGCATGCAGCCCTGTTCTTCTCCCTTGTCGACAACTGCCATCACCAAACTGTCCCTAGCGACATTAGCAAATGTTCTAGGATCCATCTTACTGTTGTTCGCCCTAGTTCTTTTAGGAATGGGATGCCCTCCAGGAGATCGCAGCCTTTTGGCTGACTGCGGTGCAGTTTCCGAATCTAGACGTGTGGTCTTTGGGGTAGCCTGTGCAGCGAATTCATGAGCCCAATTTAGGGAATCTCTTTCCCTATCACTAAGAGTCTTAGGATCATTCGCACCAAGCCTCTCAATAAACCTGAGGGCGATGCGTCTTCTATTATTGCAACCTCTTTTTGGTTTGCAGGGGAAGGCCGATGGCCTAGGCAAATTATAGGCGTGCTAAGAAGAAATAAGTTCGGCCTTGCCCTTTGGACTAGAACCAGGTGTTTTCCTCCAGTCGAGGTTTCAGTAGCAGACAAAATGCTACGGCCTGATACCACCACCGCAGCTGTTGGGTCTTTGGAGTCCATTCCAAGCCTACTCCCGGGCTCTACACCTGCCGCTCCACTAGAAACAGTCGCAGATCATCCACCGCCGAATGGATACCTTATCGCAGCTACACTTGAGTGGAGGAAAATGTTTGCGGAGTGAAATAACAATGCGTCCGCTCCACTCAACGGTTTAAATCTACCCCCATAACTAACGCAGAATTTTATATTTCTCCTGAACCTGTTGCTGATTGTGCATTTCAGCCGAAATGTAATCCTGTTATTCTTGAAATGATGTGTTTAGGCAAATCTTCCTGGGGGCGTTTTATCTGGCCGTTCAATAGTGGATGGCAACAGCTAGGGAATAGGTGTTCGACTAATAAATTTAAATGAGATAGAAGTAAAGCTGAATCCGGGGACTATCATCGTCAAACTCGATGAAGTTCTATTGCCAGAGTCCGTAACAGTGTCTTCTTCTTAAGAAGCAATAAGGACCGATTTGAATATATCGGCCGAATTACATCCCAATGGTCACACTAGATTATTGAGTCTCATTCGAAAACATTGTGTGGTGTATTCACAGAGCCCCTTAGATTTTAGAAAAACAGACCTCGTTAAGCATATCATTGATACCGGAGAGAATAAACCAATTAAGCAACCAGCCCGACAAGTCCCGATAATTAAAAAGAGGGAGGTGGAAGAACCAGTTCAGTGATATGCACGATCGCGGGATGATAAGGCCTTCAGAAAGCCCCTGGTCTTCCCCCGTGGTATTGGTGAGAAAGAAGATGGCTCATCTAGGCTTTATGTGGATTACCGAAGACTTAATAACATAACACGAAGAGACTCATATCCATTACCACTAATGGAAGAAATCTTATCTACTTTGCACGGGTCTTTTTGGTTTTCCACCATGAACCTGCAGAGTGGATACTGGCAGGTTGAGATGAGCGAGGAATCACGGTCTAAAACTGCTTTTTCATATAGCTCCGGGTTGTTTGAATTTAATGACATGCCTTTTGGAATGACGAACGCCCCAGCAACGTTTGAGAGATTAATAGATGGGCTGTTCTCTGGGATAACATGGAGGTCAACATTGACATATCTCGACAACATAATTGCCCATTCCCGTAACATCGACGGACACCTTCCTCATCTAGAGCAAGTATTTGAACGGAAACTGATCCATCAAAGATGGAAAAGTTAAGAGATTGGCCAACCCCTAAAACTAAAAAAGATGAGAAAGCCTTTTTAGGTCTTTGCTCTTCGTAGAAGAATTTTCCACTGTTGTCCGTTGACGGAATTTTGACTGATATGCGTAAAAAGTTCAACTGGTCACCAGAAGCCGAGGTAGCTTTCCAAAAATTAAAGCAAAAGTTGATAACCGCGCCAATGCTCACATTTCCCCAGTGACTTGGGTCCCTTCGTCGTTGATACGGATGCTTCAAACAGCTGTATTGAGTCAAATTCCAGACGGTGCGGAGAAGGTAATCGAATACTTCAGCAAAACATTCCATAAAGCCGAAAGGAACTACTGCGTGACCAGGAAAGAATTTGTTAGCTGTTGCACTAGCGACCAAATATTTCCATCACTACTTGTTTGGACGTGAATTTGTAATTCGAACCGATTACGCCTCATTTCGTTGGCTGCTAAACTTCAAGGAACCAGAAGGCCAAGTAGCGAGATGGCTAGAAAGATTGCAGCAATACGATATGAAAATTCAGCATCGGAAAGGAACCAATCACGGCAATGCTGAGACATTGTCACGCCGACCCTGAGGGGAGTGCATAGTTTGCAGTCATGCTGAAAATCACGATTCCACAACCATATTTGCAGTTGATTTGGAGAAAGTCAGCATTAAACATGAGCAAGAGAATGATGAGATAATTAGCAAAATCAAAACATGGGTAACACATAAAAGCCGCCCTGAGAAGTGTGATATGTTATCCGAGGAACCCGACGCAAAGGCCTACTGGCATTTATTCTCTCAACTGTCCATTTAAAAAGGCATTCTTATTACACCCACCACCGAAGGTTGGAGTATATTCATTTTGTCATTCCGTTGCAACACATCGAAATATCCATTTCCGACCCTATAAAGTATATATATTCTTGATCAGCGTAAAAATCTCAGACGATCTAGACATGTCCGTCCGTCTGTCCGTCTGTCTGTTGAAATCACGCTACAGTCTTTAAAAATTGAGATATTGAGCTGAAACTTTGCACAGATTCTTTTTTTTTTTGTCGATAAGTAGGTTAAGTTCGAAGATGGGCTATATCGGCCTATATCTTGATATAGCCCCCATATAGACCTATGCGCCAATTCAGGGTCTTAGGCCCATAAAAGCCACATTTATTATTCGATTTTGCTGAAATTTTGCGTTTGGCCCTTCGACATAAGTGTCGTATATGGTGCAGATCGGTCCAGATTTGGATATAGCTGCCATAGAGACCGATCCTCCGATTTATTGTCTTAGGCCAATAAAAGCCACATTTATTATCCGATTTTGCTGAAATTTGGGATTGTGATTCGTGTTAGGCCCTTCGACATCCTTCGTCGATTTGGCTCAGATCAGTCCGGATTCGGATGTAGCTGCCATATTGACCGATCCACCGACTTTAGGTCTTATGCCCATAAAAGCCACATTTTTTTCCGATTTTGCCGAAATTTGGGAGAGTAAGTTGTATTAGGCCCCTCGACATCTTTCGTCAATTCGGCCAAGATCGGTGTAGATTGGGATATAGCTGCCATATAGACAGATCCTCCGATTTAGGGCCTTTGGCCCATAAAAGCCACATTTATTATCCGATTTTGCTGAAATTTGGGACAGTGAGTTGTGTTTGGCCCCTCGACATCTTTCGTCAATTCGGCCTAGATCGGTCCAAATTTGGATATAGCTGCCATATAGACAGATCCTCCGATTTAGGGCCTTTGGCCCATAAAAGCCACATTTATTATTCGATTTTGCTGAAATTTGGAACAGTAAGTTGTCTTAGCCCCATCGACAACTTCGTTTAATTTGGCCCTGATTTGTTCAGATTTGGATATAGGTGCTATATAGGCCGATCTACCGATTTAAGGTTTTGGGCCCATAAAAGGCGCATTTATTATCCTATGTCGCCAAAATGTAGGACAGTGAGTTATGTTAAGCCCCTTGACATACAACTGCAATATGGCACAGATCGGTCTAGACTTGGATATAGCTGCCATATAGACCGACTCTCGGTTTTAGGTTTAGGCCCAAAAAATGGGCATTTATTGTCCGATTTTGACGAAATTTGAGACAGTGACCTTCGAGGTCCTTCTTTAATTTGGCCCGGATCGGTCTAGATTTGAATATAACTGCCATATTAGACCGATCTCTCGATTTAAGGCATTGGGCCCATAAAAGGCGCAATTTTCATCGGATTTTGGTGAATGATGGTTATCATATATACCGGAGGTGGTGGGTATCTAAAGATCGGCCCGGCCGAACTTAACGCCTTTTTACTTGTTACTTGTTGTGTCTATATTAAACAGGCAAACAAGCGTTCACATGAAGAAGTGATAATACTTTGCCTTTTTAAGATAAATCAGCCCACTTGGGTAGCTTCAAACAGCGCAAACCTTTTCATATATTCTTGACTCGGAAACGCTTTAAACCATTTCATATTTGTGTTTGGTCTATGTGGCTACTGTTATCTCTAAATTTGGGCAGGTAGATTAAGTTTTCTTTTTTCCCAGAAATGTTGCTATTTTCATGAACAAAGTTTTTGCTTGAATTCCTCATTCATTGCATAACTAAACCAGAACAAAGTTAGTTTCACAGAATAAACAAGTTGTTCTGTATTCTCCTCCATCGTGCTTCAATCGGCCTTTTCACAAAGTTATAGACAAGTGTTTCATACGGACATAAAAACGTTATATTTTTTGATGTTAAACATTTCGGTTGCGCAAAAAATACTAAAATATCAACAAAACTATAACATATTAGTTGTATATGTAAAACTTTGTTAAAATGGAACAATTCGGAAGGATGGCTTACATCTACCGTAATAAATGAAGCATAGATTGCAGAGGCACCAATTATGAGTGTTTGTTCTTGGTAGGAAAAAAACAATTTTGAAAATATGTATGTAAACAGCATATAACATTTGTAAACTCTCAATTATTTATGCATAACCTAAAGATATGGACATTTGACTTTTCCTTTTTTTAACTTCCCAGCCTGATGTGGGAAATCAAAACTTTTAATTAACTCGTTTGTAGTTTTAAACCCTAGGTATTTATTTTTTTTTAATTTAAAATTCTAAATAAATTTAATTTTTATACCCACCACCATAGGTTAGGGGTTTTATATGTAAAGTCATTCCGTTAGCAACACGTTGAAGTATCCATGTTCGACCCTACAACGTTTTAAATATATTTCTGATCGTTTTAAAGACGATTTAGTGATGTCGGTCCGCCCGTCTGTCCGTTCATCAGTTATAATCAAGCTACAGTCTCTAAAAATTGAGGCATTAAATTGAAATTCTGCCCGGATTCGTATTTCTTTTTTACGCAGATTAAGTTCTTGAATGGATTAATTTGGACAATATTTGAATATAGCTGCCATATAAATCGACACATCCTTCTACGATATGCCGATTTAGGGTCTTAAGGTCATAAAAAGCGCATTTATTACATTTATTACAATTTAGCTGAAATTACAAACAGCGAGATTTATTATGCCCATCAATATTCGACTCGAATATTGTCCACGTCGGGACACATTTACATATAGCTGCCATATAGACAGATGAATTTCCATCCCATTTCTCTGAAATTTGCGACAATGCGTTTTATTGGACCCGTCGATATCCGAACCAAATATAATTCATATTGGGACATATTTGGATATATTTTCCGTATAGACCAATCTACCCATCTAGGGTTTTAAGCCCACAAAAGCCGCATTTAATGTCCGACTAATGAAACTTGAAACAGTGAGTTATTCCGGATCTTTAGATATTTAACCTAAATATAGTCTATATCAGACCATAACTATAATAGCTGCCTTTTTGAAGGGTCCAACTATTTACGGGCTAAAGCCCATAATATGCGTATGGGACTGTGATTTTTATCAGGTCCATCGATATACGATCCAAATATGGTCTAAATCGGACCATATCTCAATATAACTGCCATATGGACCGATCTGCCGATTTAGGGCCCTAAGCCCATAAAAACCGTACTTATAACCCGATTTCACTGAATTTGGAACAATGGCTCTCTTTAGGCCCCCTGATACGAACCAATGCATGTCTTTGAACCAATTGTAGAAGCACTTTTGCCACTCTGATTGAGGTATATCACAACACATCAAACGCTTCTTCAGGTGTCGAAAAACGTTGACCTTTCATTTTATTTTTTACGTTTATGAATAAAAAGAAGTCATTCAGTGCCAAGTCCGGACTATATGGCGGATGACTCACAAATCAATGTTTTGAGTGCTCAAAATGCAGTAGTATCGTATTTTTGGAACATTTCTTTCGACCAATCGACACGAGCCTTTTTTTGAGCCATTGAAAAATTGTGTGAGATCTAACGCACATTTTTTCGACGGTCAAATGTTCATGCAATATTGAATTTTTGCTGGTCCCATTAACGCCTAAGGTTGTCTCAATCTCACGATAGGTAGCATGATAATCTTGCAATATCAGTTGTCGCACAGCATCAATGGTTTTTGGAACAACTGATTTTGGACGACCTTTACGAAATACGTCTTGGATTGAAATACGACCTCGGTTGAATTCACCATACCATCGATGAACACTGGTCCTTGATGGAGCTTCATCGCCAAAATTTAATGAAGTTCATCGATGCACTGTTGTTGATTTAATCCACGTTGAAAGTGGTAAAAAAAGCAAGAACGTGTTAAGTTTGGCCGGGCCGAACTTTGGGAATATATGTAAACCACCTTTTGTCAAAATCAGTTGAAAATGCATACCCTATGCCCCATACCAGCTATATCGAAATATGTTCCGATTTGGACCTAATTCAATAAATAGAAGTCATTGTTCAATTGTGTATAACTAAATATTGATCTTTTTAGTAGCTATATCTAAATAAACCAATCTGAACCATATACGACACGGATGTCGAAAAGCCTAACATAAGTCTCTCTGTCAAATTCCAGTTAAATCGGATTAAAAATGCGGTCTTTATGGCAGCAATATCAAAATCTGGACCGATTTGGGAATAGTAATAGAAGGATGTTGAAGCGCCTCACACAACTCGCCGTTCCAAATCTCGGCGTAATCGGACAAGAAATGTGCCTTTTATGGCCCCAAAATCTTTAATCGAGAGATCGTTCTATATGGCAGCTATATCCAAATCTAGACCGATCTGGGCCAAACTGACGAAGGATGTCAAAGGGCCTAACACAACTTGCTGTTCCAAATCTCGGTGAAATCGGTCAATAAATGTGCCTTTTATGGCCCCAAAACCTTAAATCGAGAGATCGTTCTATATGGCAGCTACATCAAAATCTGAACCGATCTGGGCCAGATTGAAGAACGACATCGACTGGCCTAACACTGCTCACTGTCCCAAATTTCATCAAAATCGGATAATAAATGTGACTTTTATGTGCCTAAGACCCTAAATCGGCGGATCGGTCTATATGGGGGTTATATAAAGATATAGTCCGATGTAGCCCATCTTCAAACTTAACCTGCTTATGTACAAAAAAAGAACCTGTGCAAAATTTCAGCTCAATATCTCTATTTTTAAAGACTGTAGCGTGATTTTAACAAACAGACGGACGGACATGGTTAGATCGTCTTAGATTTTTACGCTGAACATATATACTTTATAGGGTCGGAAATAGATATTTCGATGTCTTGCAAACGGAATTACAAAATAAATGTACCCCCATCCATAGGTGGTGGGTATAATAATCTCACGATTTAATTCCATTTTTTGGGCGAGATGAATCTTCAAGTTCCTATAAACAACACAATTAGCGCTCGCATGTCAAAACGTTCTGAGTACGTATAACCTTTGATAAAAGTTCTTTTTATTACCCGATTTAGATGAAATTTGAAACTGTATCTTGTGTGGAGATTCTCGTTGGATGAACCCACTACCTACAGTCTTTAGAAATGCACAAAATTCTTTTTTTGTCCATAGCCAGGTTAAGTTCGAAGATGGGCTATATCGGCTCATTAAAGCCACATTTTTTAAACGACAGTGAGTTGTGTTAGGCCTCTTGACATGTTCAATACTGCCCAGATCGGTCCAGGTTTAGATATAGCTGCCGTGTACACCGATCTCTGAATTTAAGGTCTTGGGCCCATAACAAGCGTAGTTATTGACCGATTTCGCTGAAATTTGTTTGTTGTTGTTGTAGCCACATTTCCATGTGGAGGTGGCGATCCTCGTAAAGCTCCTGTAGGTGAACAAGCTCGTTCCGGTCCAAAGAACCGATCGCCGCAGGAACAGAGTCCCCATTGGTTATTTACAGGCGCCAATAACTCGCCGTGGCATCATTGGCACTCAGGGACTCTCCGTTCGATACCGCTGACTGTCCGCGGCTGCCGTTTCAGCTACTCCGCAACCTGTGGACGCGACCGGTAGCTCGCAGCTAAGGTTCTCGTGACAGCGATGAAACCACACAGATCGAACCTTAGAGTTCCAGCCTGTGTGATGCTCACAGCTATCCCGTGCCGAAATTTGGTATAGCGAGTTGAGTGAGGCTCCTCGACATCCATGTTCAAAACGACCCAGATTGGTCCAGATTAAAATATAACTGTCATCAGGGACGTAGCCAGGATTTTATCTTGGACCCATCCAACATTTTTTTTTTCAAAATCAAAAATTGCCAAAATTCTTCTGTTGCTTTGAAATTGGTAAAGATACTTACAATTTTTAACGAAAAATGGGGTAGGTACTGGGTGCAGCAACTGACCCATCGGCGGCGACATTTGTTCATCAAGTCAGAGCTAAATGTTGTACTAATTACCAACACACTATTAATAGACCGATCATGACCTTCAAAATGTGCTTGTCTTTCCAAATATCTTAGTTTTATAGTGATAGTTTCGGAGAGGAGGGACAGTTAGTAGCATGTCGGCCTATGACGCGGAACGCCTGGGTTCAAATCCCGGAGTGAACATCCGAAAAATTATCACAAATGTAGCCCTTATTAATATGGGCTACATTTGTGAGGTATCCTGCCATATTAACTTCTCTACCAAGTTGTGTCGCTATGCGGCACGCAGTTCGGACTCGGCATAAAAAAGGAGGTTTCGTATCACTGAGATTAAAAAAAAAAATTAAATCGGAATGCACTCATTGATATGAGAGAAGTATCCCTCGTTCCTTAACGGAATTCATTGGAAATTTAGTATTTAGTTGTATTAGTTTCGGCGAATAAGAATCAGATGAAATATGTAAAATTCCTCCACCATAGGATAGGGATATAATAATTTTGTCAATCTGTTTGTAACTCCTCGAAATATTTCTCTGAGACCCAATAAAGTACATACATTCTTGAACTTCATGTCATTTTAAGTCTGAAATTTTGCAAGAATAGTTCTTATTAGTGTAGGTCAGTTGGGATTACAAATGGGCCATTGGTCTATGTCTTGATATAGCTGCCAAATAAAGCGACCTCGGATCTTGCCTTCTTGCGCAATTATTAACTGAAATTTAGCATGAAGTGTTTTCTTTACTTCTTCCACTATAAGGTGGGGGTATACTAATTTCGTCATTCTGTTGTTTACAAATCAAACTATTCGTCACGACATTTTAATTTGATCTAGCTATGTTCGTCCGTCTGTGCATATGATTTCCTGAGCCTCTGCAGGGCACAATTATTGCCCGACTTGCCTGAAATTTTAAAGTTGGTATTTTTTAATGACTTCTAATTTCCACGACAAGTACGGTTCATATTGGCCAATAATTTGATGTAGCCCTTATATATTCGAAAGGGCCATACAAAGAACTTGTCAAAATTAACCATGGTGGAGATCGGCCGAGATTAACGCGCTTTTGCTTGTATTATTTACGTAGCAACAAGTGAGAGATCTTTAGATAAAAAGATCTCGACTGCGAAGACCCGCTGTTCCCTAGACAAGATCAGCTGGCTGGAGAGAGACACAACTTAGGGACATTACCCATCAGATGCGCCCCCTTTCGACTCTCACTCCGAAATTTGGCAAATTTTACGAAACGCCACAGTATCTGAGAAGTGAAATATTGCAATAAATTGCTCATTTTTTATTCTTATCACGTAGGTGTCATACATATATATCGCCAGATTTTCACTCCAAAAGCCACTACAAGCGCATTTATTGACCAATGTTTCCAAAATTTTGCACAACGCTTTCCTGACTACTACCACATTATCTTAGAAGTTTGCTCGAAATCGGTTCAGAATTAGATATAGCTCCAATATATATGTTCGTCAGATTTTGGGTAATTTGCAATAATGTTGCCATTTGTAAACCGTAGTTATTTCAGTTGAACATATTTGCTAGAAGTTTGATACGGATTGTTTAAAAACCCATCTGAAAACATCCGCCGAGCTCCATCAAAATTGGTTCGGAATTGTATATAGCTCCCACATTGTACTTATAGGGTAGGTGCAGGGTATTATACAGTCGGCACCGCCCGACTTTTGGATTTCTTTACTGGCTTCAAATAAGTAAGTTTCTCTGGTTCACCCTGTACTTTATGGGGCGCAGATCAATATTTTGTAGTGTTACAAACGGAATGACTAGATTAATATACCTTTGAATCATATTGAGGGGCCTTATACAAGTCTGTGTTTCAAATTTCAGAGATATCGGGCAATAAATCATCTGTGTGTGGGATTAAGGCCTAGTACAACTCACTGTTCTAGATTTCATCGAAATTGGGTAATAAATATGCTGATCTGTGTATATGGCAATTATATGGAAATATGGTTCGATTTTGATCATATTCGGTTCTATTATCGACGGGCCAAATAAAACTCGGTTTTCTATGATTCAGTGAAATCGGCAGATCGATCTATATGTCAGCTATATCCAAGTGCAGCCCGATCTGGACCATAGTCGGTTCAGATGATGACGGGCCTAAAAGAGCGGACTGTTCCAAGTTTCAGAGAAATCAGGTATTAAATGCTCCTGTTATGGGGTTAAGACTCCAAATCGGCGGTCTATATGAGAGCTATATCCAAGCATATTCCGATCTTGGTCACATTTGGTTCGGATATTGATGGACCTGTTTATGGGCTTAAGACACTTAATCAGCAGATCGGTTTATATGACAGCTATATATAAATATGCCCAAATATGGACCATACTCGGTCCGGATATCGGTGGCCCTAGTAAAGGGTGATTTTTTTGAGGTTAGGATTTTCATGCATTAGTATTTGACAGATCACGTGGGATTTCAGACATGGTGTCAAAGAGAAAGATGCTCAGTATGCTTTGACATTTCACCATGAATAGACTTACTAACGAGCAACGCTTGCAAATCATTGAATTTTATTACCAAAATCAGTGTTCGGTTCGAAATGTGTTCATTCACCGTAACGTTGCGTCCAACAGCATCTTTGAAAAAATACGGTCCAATGATTCCACCAGCGTACAAACCACACCAAACAGTGCATTTTTCGGGATGCATGGGCAGTTCTTGAACGGCTTCTGGTTGCTCTTCACTCCAAATGCGGCAATTTTGCTTATTTACGTAGCCATTCAACCAGAAATGAGCCTCATCGCTGAACAAAATTTGTCAAAATTTGAACACATTTCGAACCGAACACTGATTTTGGTAATAAAATTCAATGATTTGCAAGCGTTGCTCGTTAGTAAGTCTATTCATGATGAAATGTCAAAGCATACTGAGCATCTTTCTCTTTGACACCATGTCTGAAATCCCACGTGATCTGTCAAATACTAATGCATGAAAATCCTAACCTCAAAAAAATCACCCTTTACAATTCCTTGTTTCGAACTTTACCAAAATCAAGCAACTAATGTGGCTAGCCGTAAAAAAATTGGCAATTTCGGCAATTTAATTAAAAAATCAGGACAAATCGGGACTTATGTTTTAAGAATAATATAAATGGTTTTAATAAAAAACTAGAGCAAGCGCCTTAAATTTGGCGAATCCCACAACCATTTCAATTCGTTTAATATCTATATATAATAATGTATCCTTGATCGCCATGGCATTTTAAGTCGATATACATCTGGTCGTCTGACCATCTGTGGAAAGCACGCTAAATTTCGAAGGAGTAAAGCTAGCTGCTTGACATTCGGCATAAATACTTCCTATTTGTCTTGGTCGGGTTGGATTGTAAATGGGCCCATAACGGTCCATGTTTTGATATAGCTGATCTTGGATCTAGACTTATTGAGCCTCTAGACGACGCGATTCTTATTCGATTTGGCTAAAATTTGCTATGAGGTGTTCCGTTACGACTTCTAGCGACTGTGCTAAGAATGTTCAAAATCGATGCCATATAAACCGATCATTGATTTTGATATCTTAAGCTTCTAGAGTCCGCAAGTCTTATCCGAGTTTGCATGAAGTCTTGTGTTTCGACTTCCAACAACTATGCCAAGTATGGTCCAAATCGGTTCATAACCTGATATAGCTCCCACATAAACCGATCTCACGATTATACTTCTTGTTCGCAATTCTTATCCGATTTGCTGAAACTTTGTACAACGATTTCTCCTATTAACTTTAACATGCGTGCCAAACACGGTCTGGAACCGGTCTATAACCTGCTATAGCTCCCATATAAGCCGATCTCTCGATATTACTTCTTGAGTCCCTATAGGTCGCAATTCTTATCTGATTAGGCTGACATTTTGCATAGTCTACTATGGTCTTCAATATTTAAACCAAGTATGGTCTGAATCAGTCCATTACCTGACAAGGCTTCAATAACATGGCAATTCCTATCCATTATCCTTCGTTTATCTGTGAAGAGATACTAAGCAAAGAACCTGACAAATGTTATCCAAGATGGAGGGTATGTAAGATTCGGCCCGGCCGAACTTAGCGCGCTTTTAATTGTTTAACAATGATATTTATTGATTTAACGTTTTAAAGGTATAAAAAAGGCTCTTGTCATCTGTGTGGCCCGTGGTCAAACGAACGCATTACATTACATCAAAACAATAATCCTGGGCACAACCTTTTCTTTTTTTTGTACCCCGGTTCAAGTATTTTGCTTATCTAACAAAGAAATGTTTGTAAATCATCCATTAAGCGACCCTCAAGTGCAGAGTATGCTAGAGCTGTGCCATATTGGCTTTATTGATTTTTTATATAAAAGTCAGAGTTATTTGCTGAAATCATTTCACTTTGCTATCACCATTTTATTGCAATAAAATTGTTTAGTATTTACATTTTTTTGTGTTAATTCCATTTAAGAGACGAATCGCAAAGCAAAAATATTCAACTAACAACATGCCATCAAAGGACTCTCAGGCACTTTTTATCCTGCTATAAAATGTTCCAATTTCCATTATTGCATTTGTTTTTTGTTTGGCTGAGTAGTGAAAAGAAAAATTTTGCTTTGTATTGTGAAGCTTTCAGATTCAATTCATCATTGCATTTTGTTGCATTTTGATGCATCTGTAGTTTATGAGGGCACGTTGACCATAAAAATCATATTTATGACATTTAAGAGGAAACTTTAAATTCATTTCAATACAAGTTAGGTATTGACTTTAAAGAGAGCATGATTACGGTGAATGATTTTAATGGCAAGTTTATTTGACACGTGACTACATACCCTGTTTTTAAAATAAACCAGTAAGGGAAGGCAAAAGCCGGGCGATGTCGACTTTATAATACCCTACATCTACCCTTTAAATACAAAGTGAGAGCTATATCTTATTCTGAACCAATTTAGATGGACCTTGGCGGATGTTTACCGATGGGTTATTAAAATTACCCTATCAAATTTCCAGCAAGGCAAATATGTTCAAAATGTAAAAACTACCGTTGACAAATGACAACAAATTAACCAAAATCTGACGATTTTAAGCAAATTTCTTTGATATTGTGGTAGTCATCGAGGAAAGCGCTGTGCACAGTTTTGGCAAGATTGGTCAATAAATGCGCTTGCAGTGTCTTTAGATATGAAAATAGGGCGACATACATATATGGCATCTATATCAAAATCTCTATGAAATTCACCAATAAAAAAGTCAAATTTCGATTCAAGAGAATCTGTTAACAAATTACCATTTTAATGCATTATTACTGCAAATCGGACGAACATAAACATGGGAGCTATATCCGTATCTGAACCGATTTTTTCCAATTTCAATAGGTTTTGTCTCTAGGCCGAAAAAGATGCCTGTACTAAATTTGAAGACGATATGATGAAAATTGTGAACTGTAGTTTGTACACAAATTAATATGGACACCCGGACAGACAGATGGACACATCTAAGTTAGGTTAGGTTAGGTTTAAGTGGCAGACTCACTTAGATGTTTTCGTCCATAATGATACCGCAGGAACAGAAGAAGGATGATTCCTTCCAGTACCCACCGTTGAACCATTCAGATCGCTTTAAAAAGCCCAGTAACTTGCGAATGTTCACATCCTCTAAATCAAACAGTTTCTCAAAGAAATGAGAACCTAAAGTGGAAATCCTTCTAACTGCTAGTACGGAACACACACACAGAAGGTGTTCTATAGTCTCTTCTTCTTCGATGTTCTCACAGCTTCGATGACCCCACTGCTTCGTTACTGGCAACCTTCAGTCTGTCAGCATTTTTGTACCCACCCCCGAAAGATGGGGGTATATTCATTTTGTCATTCCGTTTGCAACACATCGAAATATCCATTTCCGACCCTATGACGTATATACATTCTTCATCAGCGTAAGAATCTAAGACGATCTAGACATGTCCGTCCGTCTGTTCGCCTGTCTGTTGAAATCACGCTACAATCTTTTCCATAAGCAGGTTAAGTTCGAAGAAGGGCTATATCGGACTATATTTTGATATAGCCCCCATATAGACCGATCCGCCGATTTAGGATTTTAGGCCCATAAAAGCCACATTTATTATCCGATTTTGCTGAAATTTGAGGCAGAGAGTTGTCTTAGGCCCTTTGACATCCTTCGTCAATTTGGGCCGGATCGGTCAAGGTTTGGTTATAGCTGCCATATAGACCGATCCTCCTATTTAGGGTCTTAGGCCCATAAAAGGCACATTTATTATACGATTTTGCTGAAATTTGGTACAGTGAGTTGTGTAAGGCCCCTCAATATCCTTCGTTAATTGGCCCAGATCGGTCCAGATATGGATATAGCTGTCATATAGACCAATCTCTCGGTTTTAGTATTTGGGGCCATAAAAGGCACATTTATTGTCCGATGCCGCCGTTATTTGGGACAGTGAGTTGTGTCACGCCCTTCGACGACCTACTTCAATTTGGCTCAGATCGGTCCAGATTTGGATATAGCTGCCATATAGACCTATCTCTCGATTTAATGTTTTGGGCGCATTTATTGTCCGATGTTGCCAAAATTTGGGACAGAGGTAAGTTAAGCCCCTCCACATATTTTTGCAATTTGGTCTAGATCGATCAAGATTTGCATATAGCTGCCATATAGACCGATATCTCGATTTAAAGCCTTGGCCCCAAGAAAGGCGCATTTATGATCCGATTTCACTGAAACTTAACACAGTGACTTATGTTAGGCTTTTCGACATCCATGTTGTATATGGTTCAGATCGGTTTATTTTTAGGTATAGCTACTAAAAAGACCAATATTTTCTTTAACACAATTGAACAATAACTTGTACTTATTAGTATTTGGTCCAAATCGGTACATATTTCTATATAACTGCTATTGGACATAAGGTATGCAATTTTCACCGGATTTTGATGAAAGGTGGTTCACATATATTCCCGAGGTGGTGGATATCCAAAGTTAGGCCCGGCCGAACTTAACGCTTTTTTACTTGTTTCCGATTAGACAGTGATCTGTCATGACGGACACAATGACTGAGACGTTTGTTCAAGTCAATGACTGCACAGCAGTAGACCTCTTCAAGTCTAAATTAGGCCACATAGTTTGGAAAGCTCACAGCCCTCTCTTTGTGACCATCTATCATTCGTTGTACTTCGGACCAGGTCCTGAAAACTTTGCTTACATGTCGCTAGAGACATACAAATTCCAGTATCCATGAAATGTGTGGGGTAGTTCCCAGTCTCGCAAGCTCATCCGCTTTACAATTCCCTGGGATATCTCTGTGTCCCGGAACCCGAACAGGTGCATTTTGAACTGTTCTCGTTGAAAGACCTGCGACAGTCGAGGGCGGTTTTTGTGTTCAGAAATACGTTCTCCAGGGATTTAATGGCTACCTGGCTGTCTGAGAAAATATTTAGGCCAATCGTCGTAATGACATTATGTCTTAGCTATTCCCCCACTTTCATAATTGCAAGGATCTCTGCTTGGTACACACTGCAGTGGTCGAGCAACCTTTTCGATATGACCAGTTCTAGATCCATCCATAAAGAAGTCTGTGTAACTTCTGTTGCAAGGGATATCGCAGTTCCAATTGGTTCTATCAGGAATAAAACTTTTTATCAAAAAGTGGCTCTGGTAGGGTGTAATGAACACTGTCTGGAGCATCGGATATTGTATCAAGGACAACACAGTGTCCATAGCTGCCGCATGACCAATGAGAAAGCTCCCCTAACCTCATGGCAGTAGACGCAGCAATTTGGGTAGCCACAATGTCCAAAGGCATAAGATGTTGTATTAAATTCAGCGCAACAGACGGTGTCGTCCTCAGTGTGGCTGTGATGCACAAACAAGCCATCCTTTGGATCCGGATAAGTAGTGAGCAGTAGGTGGATTTTTGAAGCGCCATCCACCAGACCACAACACCATATAGCATTATAGGTCTGGCAACTGCAGTATAAACCCCCAACTTTTGCCAATGGCTCTCTTGCATGTGTATAGGGCAAGAGTGGCTTTTCTTGCCCTTTACAAAATGATACCCAATGTCATGAAATGCTACCATTGTATATTCCTTGACTGCGAGAGATCTTTCTATGTAATCGACTTGGTCGTGAAGGGCTGTTTTAGTGGATTTGCCTTTGCTGTAAGCATGCTGTTGCCGCGACAGGAGATCACCAGGGATGTTTGCCCTGAAATATGATTCTTTCAATATTTCAAGAATGTTCAGCATAAAGGATGACAGGTAGTAGGACGAAAATAATAATAATAGGACGAAAATAAAAATTCTAATAATTCTTGCGCCCTTTAGAGGCTTAAGAAGTCAAGACCCAAGATCGGTTTATATGGCAGCTATATCAAAACATGGACCGATTTGGCCCATTTACAATCCCAACCGACCTCCACTAATAAGAAGTATTTGTGCAAAATTTCAAGCACTTAATCTTGTGCCGATCTTGTGTCTTAACTTCTTGAGCATCTATTTGCACGTGGTGTTTTTGAATCACTTCCAATAACTGTGCTAAGTACGATTCAAATCAATTGTATATTTTTGGAATAAAAGGCCTTTTTTAATGATTATTTTATTTAGTTCTTTGTATGTTTTTCTTTGTGTATTTCATGGCATGATATGTATATAAAAATTTAAAGGACAACAAAATGGAAAGCATTTGTATATTCATTTTGTTTTCCAACCCCCGATAAACAATTTGATATCCATTAAAGTGTTTAGGGTGTTAAACTCAAAAAGTTGGCGTGCAACACCAAATGGGTTCTAAGATAAATGTCCTGAATATGAAAATCCAAAAACAATACAAACACACACACACACACACTCAAAATCAAGAGTTTCCAATGTATGTATGTATACATACTAAGCGTTTCGTGTTGTTTATCGAAATTCCCTGATTAATCAGAGTTCATGAAAGAAAGGAAAACTACGGATCGCAACAATATTTTTCATGTACTGAGTATAAATTCGTTCATATTTTTCAGATAGGAGACGCAGAGCGGACATAAACTTTAATAATGTTGTTTAAGCTCGAACTAATAACTTGTCCTGCTAGATGAAGTAAAGGCAATAAGAAAAGGCAAAAAAATTACAACAAAACCAAAACGACCAAAAGATACCACACCCAAAGTGTTAAGCATTTTGGTTGCAATCGTGGCTTGCAAAATGGGATAAGGATATTTTTTAGGACATTGGAAAGTATTATAATGCATGGCAAGAGTAGAAGGCGAATTCCAAGTATACCCTACAATTGTAAATGTGGTTTCTTCAAAGTACACCAAAATGTTTATTTATCTTAAAAATTGCTCTTATATAGAAAAATCAATTTGTTTTTGTTTGTAGGTTTGTAGGTTTATTTGTTTGTGTGTTCGTTTGTTTGTATGTTTGTGTGTTCCTTATAGACTCAGAAACGGCTGAACCGATTTTCTTGAAATTTTCACAGATGGTACATATTGGCCCCTTGGTGAAAATAGGGTACTACGTTTTTTGATAACTGAAGGGGAGGCGGACCCTCCCCCTTACCCAAATTTTCAGAAACGCCAGATCTTGGAGACGGGTGGTGCGATTTGGTATCCAAATTTTGGATGGGGCTGCCCCCACTTAAACCTACCAAACATATATTAAGACCAATCACGACAATATGCGACTCAAATGAAAGGTAATTAGGATAAGAAAACATATCTGATACCCCTTCCCAAAATACCCCTAAATCGGACATATTTACCGACCATGGCAATATGGGACTCAAATGAAATGTATTTGCGAGTAGAATACGAATCTGATATCCAAATGTGGGACCACGTTTTTGGGGGTCCACCCCTTCCTCAAAACACCCCCCAAACTGGACTTATTTACTGACCATGGGAAAATGGGGCTTAAATAATAGGTATTTGAGTGTAGAATACGAATCTGATATCCAAATATGGGACCAAGTGTTTGGGGGGGCCGCAATCCTGTGAAAATTGCATACCTTATATCCCATAGCAGTAATATCAATATATATTCCGATTTGGACCAAATACTAATAAGTACAGTAGCTATATTTAAAAAAAAAAAACGATCTGAACTATATACGACACGGATGTCGAAAAGCCTAACATAAGTCACTGTGTCAAATTTCAGTGAAATCGGATTTTCAAGGCGCCGTTTATGGGGCCAAGACTTTAAATCGAGATATCGGTCTATATGACAGCTACATCCAAATCAAGTTGCAGAAAATTGTCGAAGAGCATTACACAAAGCACTGTCCCAAATTTCGGCGAAATCGGACAATAAATGCGCCTTTTATGTGCTCAAAGCCATAAATCGAGAGATGGGCCTATATGGCAGCTACATTCAAATCTGGACCGATCTGGGCCAAATTGAAGAAGGACGTCGAAGAGCCTAACTAAATTCACTCTCTCAAATTTCAGCGACATCGAACAATAAATGCGCCTTTAATGGCCCCAAAACCTAAGAACGAGAGATCGGTCTATATGGCAGCTATGTCCAAATCTGGACCGATCTGTGCCATATTGCAGAGGTATGTCAAAGGTCTTAGCTTGACTCGTTCTCCGAAATTTCGGAAACATCGGACAATAAATGCGCTATTTTTGGGCCCAAAATCTTAAATCGAGAAATCGGTTTATATGGCAGCTATATCCAAATCTGGACCGATCTGAGCCAAACTGATAAAGGATGTCGAAGGACCTAACGCACCGTTTCAAATTTCAGCAAAATCGGATTATAAATGGGGCTTTTATATTCCCAAGACCCTAAATCGGCGAATCGGTCTATATGACAGCTATATCCAAATCTGGACCGATCTGGGCCAAATTGACAAAGGATGTCGAAAGGCCTAACACAACTCACTGTCCAACCGATCTACAATAATTATAAGTATTTACGTAAAATGTCAAGAGCCTAGTTTTACTCATCGATGTATACTTTGTTAGGTCTCACGTCAATATTTCGCTGTCTCACAAACGGCGAATTTAGTTACTCTCATCCTATGGTGAAGTTCAAAATTAACATGTTCTGGGTGCCGGGCCATGGAGATATCCCAGGGAATTGTGGAGTGGACGAGCTTGTGAGACTAGAAACTACAGTATACTTTCCAAGGGAACTAGAGTATGTGGGTATTGTCACAAAGGTACAACTCTCCAAATTATGTGGCCTAATCTAAACTTGAAGAGGTCCACCACTTTGCAGTCGCTGGCTAGAACATACGTCTCAGTCATTACGTCCGTCATGACAGATCACTGTCTGCTCCAACATACGACTTCTGCAGAAGCTGTGAGGACGTCGAGGAAGAAGAGACTACAGAACACTTGCTGCGTGTGTATCTCGCACTAGCAGTCAGAAGGAGCTCCACTTTAGGTTATCATTTCTTTGAGAACTGATTTAGCGTACGTGGACATTCGCAAGTTGTTGGGATTTTTGAAGCGATCTGGATGGTTCAACGGTAGGAACTGGAAGGCATCTTCCTGTGGCACCACAATGAACGAAAACGTCTAACTGAATCTGATGGTAGACTGCCACTTAAACCGTACCCAATCTAACCTAAACTTGGCCTTTTCTTCAACTTAATTCAAAATTTGTCAACTATTGCCTACTTACTCGAATATGAAAATCAAACAATGTATGTATATGGAGATGATTGGAACAAAAATAATTTTTCTTCAAACTCTTATTTCTCAGTTAACTCCACCATAAGTAGGGTATACCTACACAAAAGAAATATCCACCAACGTATATGCCCTCTTATTTTGTTCTACCATTTTCCGTTATTTCGCCTGTAGCGTGCTGGGATATATAAACAAAATTATATTTTAACAAAAAGAAATTTCCAAAGGCACGCATTCACTTTGCGGAGGCGGAAAGCCGAAGAGAAATATTATAAAAGGAAGTAAATCGTTGCTGATAGGCACCCCTAGACTATTCCAGCCAGTGTACTGGGAATTGAAAAATATGCGGAGCCATGGTGGCTGGCATGGTTTAGTTTGGCAAGCTGCAACCACTCAGCAGATTTATCCCAAATTATTTGCCATTACTTATGCTTTCCAAACGGATTAATTTTTCAGTTCATGTTTTCTGATAAACTTCTTTTGCAAATACGACAAGGAGTTGGTCTTCTGCTCGTGGATAAACGCTAGGGTTTCATTGTGAAGTGAACTGATTTGTTAGGCTCGCACAAACAAAACCATTAGTAGGCAAGGGAAAAAGGATATCAAGAACAACAACGGAATCAATTAATCAGAGGATGAATAAGTTAGTAGCACCGTCATCTGCATTTTATCTTGCGATTATGAGTACATGGATAACTTTTCGGTTAAGTTTATTTATTAAAATCTTACCAAACAAACATCCCTTTCTCTGTGCCATTTAGTCAACATGACAAGAACACTGCTGAAAAAATTTCAATCAGCAAATAAAATTGGACTTAATTGTGATGTAGTATAATTTAGTTTATTACCAAGAATAACAGCTTTGACAATGGATTGGTAGGAATTTCAATCGGATTGAAAGGCATATACTTTTCTTTTCAATGCATTTTCTAATTTTGTGGAATATGGGCCCAGAAGGCTACAACAGTGGAAATATGCAAGTACAACAAATTTTACTTAAGGATTTATTTAAAAGGGAGGGTTGAAAAATCGGGTTTTACTTTTGCAAAACTTTTGAAATATTTTGCATATATAGGCAATAAATTCGGCAGGACTGACATTTAGATACCCACCATCTCAGATAGACATGTATGTAAATTAACCACATTTCGTCAAAATGCTGTGAAAAAGGCACCATCTTTGAATCAATAACAGCTTGATCAAAGTATTGTCCCAATAAGACCAAACGCGACATGCAGGTCGGGGTATCAAACAAAACTCAATGTACCAAATTTCATCAAAATATTGTAGAATAATAAATGCGCTTTTTATGGCCCCAAGACCTTAAATCGGAAGATCGGTATATATGGCACCTGGTCAATATCGGGCACAGATGCCGAAGGGCCTAAGCTAATAAATCCAAGAACTTAAACTGGGAGATCGGTACACTGATAGAAAACGATTTTACTTTGCCAATACCGGCTGGTATTATTTTGCTCGCGTTATTGGCAAATATTTTTTATATCATTTGTTATCACTTTACCAGACGAAGGAGGCTATAAAGCATTGAGAGCGTCACATTTTTATACCCACCACCGTGGGATAGGCGGTATACTAATTTCGTCATTCTGTTTGTAACACCTCGAAATATGCGTCTGAGCCCCATAAAGTATATATATTCTTGATCGTCATGCCATTTTAAGTCGATCTAGACATGTCCGTCCGTCCGTCTGTCTTTATGGGGTCTAAGACGTATATTTCGAGGTGTTACAAACAGAATGACGAAATTAGTATACCCCCATCCTATGGTGGAGGGTATACAAATTATCAGCGGTAGTTATCCCCTCCTAATGCTGGCGAATTCTGTGAGGAACAGTATCATTTAGTATGGCAGTCATATAAAAACATTTCCCAAAGATGTGTCTCACTGCGGCACGCCGTTCGTTCTCGGCTATATAAAAAGTAGGCCCCTTATCACTGAACACTCATTGATATGTGAGAAGCTTGCTCCAGTTCCTCAATGGATTGTCATCGGCAAATTTGCAATCGTAATTAATAACATAAATAATCGAAATGAAATAAGATTATAATTATTTAGTTTAGTTTTTTATACCCACCACCGAAGGATGAAGGTAAATTCGTTTTGCCATTCCATTTGCAACACATCGAAATATCCATTTCCGACCCTATAAAGTATATATATTCTTGATCAGCGTAAAAATCTAAGACGATCTACCCATGTCCGTCCGTCTGTCTGTTGAAATCACGCTACAGTCTTTGAAACTAGAGATATTGAGTTGAAACTTCGCACAGATTCTTTTTTTGTCCATAAGCAGGTTAAGTTCGATGATGGGCTAAATCGGACTATATCTTGTTATTGCCCCCATATAGACCGATCCGCCGATTTAGGGTCGTAGGCCCATAAAAGCCGAATTTATTATCCGATTTTGCCGAAATTTGGGACAGTGAGTTGTGTGAGCCCCTTCGATATACTTCGTTAATTTGGTCTAGATCGGTCCAGATTTGTATATAGCTGTCATATAGACTGATCCTCCAATTTAGGATCTTAGGCCCATAAAAAACATTTATTATCCGATTTTCCTGAAATTTGGGACAGTTAGTTGTCTTAGACCCTTCGACATCCTACGTCAATTTGGCACAGATCGGTCCAGATTTGCATATAGATGCCATATAGACCAATCCTCCGATTTGTGGGCTAAAGCCCATAAAAGCCACATTTATAATCCGATTTTGCTGAAATTTAGGACAGTAAGTTAGTTAAGCCCCGCGACATTCTTCTGCATTATGGGACAGATCGGTTCAGATTTGGATATAGCTGCCATATAGACCGATCTCTCGGTTTTAGGTTTTAGGGTCATAAAAAACGCATTTATTGTCCGATGTCGCCGCAATTTGGAACAGTAAGTTGCGTTAGGCCCTTCGAAATCCTTCTTTAGTTTCACTCAGATCGGTCCAGATTTTAATATAGCTGCCATATGGACCGATCTCTCGATTTAATTTTTTAGGCCCATAAAAGTCGCATTTATCGTCCGATAGAGAGATAAGTTAAGCCCTTCCACATATTTCTATAATTTTGTCTAGATCGATCAAGGTTTGGATATAGCTGCCATGTAGACCGATATCCCTGATTAAAATCCGATTTAACTAAAATTTGACACATTGACTTATATTAAGCTCTTCGACATCCAAGTTGTATATGGTTCAGATCGGTTTATTTTTATATATAGCTATTAAAAAGACCAATATTTTGTTATACACAATTGAACAGTGTCTTGTACTAATTAGTATTTGTTCCAAATCGGATCATATTTCGATATAACTGCTATCTGACATAAGGAATGCAATTTTCACCAAATTTTGATGAAAAGTGGTTTACATATATACCCGAGGTGGTGGGTATCCAAAGTTCGGCCCGGCCGAACTTAATGCCTTTTTACTTGTTTTTTTTTTTTTTGGCGTAGAGACAAAGCCTATGTAAATTGGAAAAAATCGGTTCGAATTTGGATATATCTCCCATATATATGTTCGTCCGATTTGAACTAATATTGGAATAATTTGGTCATTTGTAAACCGATTCTTTCGAAATTTTACATGAAAGATTTTTTCATGGCTCTCGACTTTACTAATTAATTTCATATAAATCGGTTAAGATTTATTTGAAGCTTCTATATATGTATATCGCCCGATTTTCACTCCTAGAGCAACTTTCCTCCACGACTACTATAATATCTAGAGAATTTGATCGAAATCCATTCAGATTTAAATACAGTTCCGATTCGTCCGATTTTGAGATATATTGCAATAAAGTGCGCATTTGTTAACCAATTCTCTCGAAATTTGGCAGAAAGGATTTTCTTATGAATCTTTGTATTAGGTAGTAATCAGTTCATATTTAGATACTGCTGCCATATATGTATATCCGATTTTCACTTCTACAACCACTGCAAGCCCATTTATTGACCAATCTTCCTAAAATTTTGCACAACAATTTCCTCAACGACTACCACAATATATTAGATGATTGGTCGAAATCGGTTCAGATTTAGATACCGCTCCCTTAAATATGTTCGTCAGATTTTGGCTAATTTGCAATAATATTGTCATTTTTCAACCATTGTTATTACAGTTTGAACATATTTGCTGAAAATTTGATACGGATTGTTAATAAGCAATCTGAAAACATCCGCTGAGGTTCATCCAAATTGATTCAGAACTAGATTTAGCTCGCACTTTGTACTTTTAGGGTAGGTATAGGGTATTATACCGTCGGCACCGCCAGACTTTTGCCTTTCCTCAATGGGTTATATTGTAGGAGCGAATTTTTAGATTGGAATCCGTTCCGCTCCGAGTTTTAAAATTTAAACATGTCCAGCAAAACACTTTGCCTTCAGAAAATGGAAGATTATCACCTCCTAGAAAGACATGTGAATTTTATCTCCTAATTATGTCTTACTCGGATCTACGCATAGACCAATTTCGGTAGCTGTCGAACGTATTCCTGTAGTATATCCCCAAGATGGCTGAAAATCTTTACGTATGTGGCTAAGTCGTGAAGGGATGCTTCAGTGGACTTGCCCTTACCACATGCATGCTGCTGCCGAGACAGGCGATTTCAAGGAGTCTTTGCTCTAAGAAAAGTTTCTATCCACACACAATATAAATAAATAAAATTGTCCCACTGTCTTTTTACACCCTCCACTATAGGATGGGGGTATATTAATTTCGTCATTCTTTTTCTAACGCCTCGAAATATGCGTCCAAGACCCCATAAAGTATAAATATATTTGATCGTCCTGACAATTTAAGTCGATCTAGCCATGTCCGTCCGTCCGTCTGTCTGTCAAAAGCACGCAAACCTTCGAAGGAGTAAAGCTAGGCGCTTTCAATTTTGCACTCATACTTTTTATTAGTGTAGGTCGGTTCGTTTTGTAAATGGGCCAAATTGGCCCATGTTTTGATATATTGTAGCTGCCATATAAATTGATCTTGGGTCTTGACTTCTTGAGCCTCTAGAGGGCGCAATTCTTATCGGATTTGACTCACATTTTGCACGGGGTGTTTTGGTAACACTTCCAACAACTGTGCTATGTATTGTCAAAATTGGCGCATAACCTGATATAGCTGCCATATAACCCATCATTAGTGTTGACTTTTTCAGCTTTTAGAGCGAGCAATTCTAATCCGATTGGGCTGTAATTTTGCACGTGGTGTTCCGTTACGACTTTCAACAACTGTGGTAAGTATGGTTCAAATCGGTTCATAACCTGGTATAGCTGCCATATAAACCGATCTTGGATCTTGACTTCTTGAGACGCTAGAGGGCGCAACTCTCATTCGATTTGGCTGAAATTTTGCAAGAGGTGTTGTTTTTAATGTCTTCCAATAACTGTGCTAAGTATTTTTCAAAACGGTTCATAACCTGATATAGCTGTCATATAAACCGATCATGGGATTTGATTTCTTCAGCATTTAGAGGGCGCAATTCTTATCCGATTTGGCTGTAGTCTTGCATGTGGTGTTTCGGTATCACTTCCAACAATAGTGCTTAGTATGGTACTATTCGGTTCCAAACCTGTTATATCTGCCATATAAACCGATTTGGGATCTTGACTTCTTGAGCCTCTAGAGGGCGCAATTCTCATCAGATTTGGCAGAAACTTCGTACAACGACTTTTCTCATTACCTAGAACATACATGTCCAATGTGGTCTGAATCGATCTATAGCTTGATACAGCTCCACATATAAACCGATCTCCCGATTTTGCTTCTCTACAAGGCGCGATTCTTACCTAATGGACTGAAATATAACACAATGAATTCTACAATGTTCAGCATTCAATTTATTTATGGTCCGAATTGGACTATAACTTGATATAGCTCCAATACCATAACAGTTCTTATTCATTATTCTTTGTTTGCCTGAAAAGAGATACGGGGCAAAGAACTCGACAAATGCCATCCATGGCGGAGGGTATATAAGATTCGGCCCGGCCGAACTTAGCACACTCTTACTTGTTTTGTCTCACGGTTTGACTTTGAGGTATTAATATGAATAAAAACAACAGACCTTTTTTATGATATTAAAGTTTCTGAAATAAAGAGCTAATTAAAAAAGATTTTTTTTTTTATTTTGCTCCTAGTAGGTCCTTTTCATTAAAAATGTATAGACCTGTTTACAATGCACGTTTTCCAAGTCAAGGTAGTACCTTGTTTAAAACAACCAAATAAGCCTTTGCTTGGTCCTGAGTTAGCAAATTTACATTTAATTCATTTTGGAAGATGAATAAAAATTCGCAGAATTCATTGGCAGTTGTTTCGCGGAATCACTCTAGAAAGTTAAAAAAAACATCCCACACCGCAAGACTTTGGTCTTTTTATTTCCTTTTTTGTCTATTTTTTTTTTTACTACAATGTCTGCAAAAAGATTTTTTTCTAATGTATTTCACTGTAAACAGTATCAAAATAAAACAATGATCATATACACCTCATAAAGTCTAGCTTCTTGTCTTTATTTGGTATATGAATTTAATTTGAACGAGGAAATTTTAAAAAGTTGTATATTTAATAATATTTTGTGAGTTCCAATAAATTTCAAGTGTAAGAACAATATTTGAAGTTTGATTCAAATAAATCAATCAACTTACTAACAAACGTGAGTGTGTTCAAACGGAACTGCAAAGAAAATACGAGCGGAATATGAACGAAATAATGAAGAAAATGTTTAAGCTGGCTGGGTCAGTGTAAGCAACAAAACATTAAAAGGATCGTCCAACTGGCTTGTGTAGGCGAAAATCTTTCAATTCGACACTCAAAATATGTTGCATGCCTCTTTAAAGACGTGTTAAATTTTAAGATTAACCACAAAATGGATGTCGAAAAGCCTAACATAAGCCAATGTGTCAATCTTCAGTTAAATCGGATTATAAATGCGCCTTTTTTTTTGGGACAAGACTTTAAATCGGGAGATCGGTCTACATGGCAGCTATATGCAAATCTTGATCGATATAGACCAAATTGCGGAAAAATGTGAGGGGGCTTAACTTAACTCTCTGTCCCAAATTTCGGCGAAATCGGACAATAGATGCGCCTTTTATGGGCGGATAACAATTGTGGCTTTTATGGGCCTGAGACCCTAAATCGGAGGATCGGTCTATATGGCAACTATATCCAAATCCGGACCGATCTGCGCCAAATTGACAGAGGATATCACAGGGCCTAACATAGCTCACTGTCCCAAATTTCAGCAAAATCGGATAACAAATGTGGCTTTTATGAGCCAAAGACCCAAAATCGGAGCATCGGTCTATATGGCAGCTATATCCAAATCTGGACTGATCTGAGGCAAATTTACGAAGGATGGCGAAGGGCTTAACACAACTCACCATCCCAAGTTTCAGCAAAATCGGAAAATAAATGTAACTTTTACGTGCCTAAGACCTTAAATCGGAGGATCGGTCATATCAATATATGGCCCATCTTCGATATCAAAGTTTCAGCTCGATATCTCTATTATTGAAGACTGTAGCGTGATTTCAACATGTCTAGATCGTCTTAGATTTTTACGCTGATCAAGAAAATATATATACACTTTATAGGGTCGGAAATATATATTTCGATTTGTTGCAAACGGAATGACAAAATCAATATACCCCCATCCTTCGGTGGTGGGTATAAAAATCGTTCTTGGGCCAAAAATATGACAGGTGATAATTTTTAACACTGCACGTCGTAAAAAAGCGGAATTTTATTGGGATGTGTATTACACACGCCTCAAGGAATACAATAAGATTACGTACGAGATATCTGGCGCAGAAAGAAATCTGGCCAAAATTTTCATAGCGTGCCTAGGACTTCCATATACTCCAAAAGCCTGGCAGGAGGCAAGGGTGCTGTCTATACCTAAGCCTGGCAAGGCATGTTATGCGACACCAAAGGCCTACAGACCCATAAACCTTACGTCCTTTCTACTCAAAACCATGGAACGTATTGTGGATACCAATATAAAGAGTATGACATTCAGCGAACTTCTCAAATGCAATCAGCATGCCTATGTCAAGGGAAGGTCGGTGGAGACTGCCCTGCACGAGGTTGTGCATAAAATAGAAGAATCCTTCGATGCCGAAACGTACACACTGGCGGCATGCATTGACAGCGAGGGGGCTTTTAACAATGTGCTGACTGGCACACTGATCCAATCCTTAGACCAGTAACGGGTGGACCCAGTCTTTAGAGACTGGATAAACCATATGCTAAGGAACTGGTAGATAAATTGTGTGTCCCATGGCATAAATATAAGGGAGAAAGTGGCACAATACACACCATAAATGACATATTTCGGATGCTGACGGAGGAGGGATTTGAACCCCTCTGCTACGCATACCATGTTATAATACTTCTAAGGGGTAAGAATCCGAACGAGCTATGCAGAAGGACCGAAAGGGTCTTGCATATGGCATATGACTGGGTAGACCCAGAGATCTCAATGTTAACCCTGAGAATACTGAAATATGCCTGTTCACAAGGAAGGCGAAGGTGGGCCAATTTAAGGCCCCACGTTTCTAATATAAGACGATTTCGATATCTGACCAGGTCAAATACTTAGGTGTGATCTTGGACAGAAAACTGAATTGGAAGTGGCACATTGAGGAGCGTACTGAGAAGGCTCACAGATATTGGGCACTATGTAGACGGGCCGTAGGCTCGAAATGGGGCCAGAATCCGAGAATAGTCCACTGGCTCTACAGGAGCGTGATTAGACCAATACGCCTTTTAGTTTTTACGCCTTTTACGCCTCGGTAGTTTGGTGGACTGCTATGGAGAAAAAGGTTCGAAGAATATGTTGTCTTGGCATAGGCGGAGCGACGAGGACAACGCCCACTAGGGCACTGGAGACTATTCTAGATATCCGACCCATTGACAATGGATTGAGAATGGGAGCAGCTCATACCATCGCAGTATAATCGAGTCGACGATAGGAACCCTGGAAGGAAGGGAAGAGGCGATGCTTGAAGTCCGTGCGAGGCACTATCGGCACAGTCTTGGATTGACGGATCCTAGTATTGCCATCTGGAAGATCATGTTACACGGATGGATCAAAGCTAGAGGACAGAATGGGCCTGGGGGTTTACATGTTTAAGACTGCCTGACCCTAATACGGTCCTGCAGGCGGAGATCTGGGCGATCACGGAATGCGTGAAGTTGTGTGGTGCTAACGTGAATACGTCGAGTATGAACATCTTTACCGACAGTAAAATTGTCATAAGGGCAATAACAACCAGGACGGTAAGGTCACGAACAGTCTTGCAGTGTAAGAAACAAATTAGCGCCTTCTTTGAGGATGGATTTGGCCTTTGTCATTGCCCGGCTTTCGCGTCCAACAGATACCGGCACTTAGGTGGAGACACAATATCAGACATAAATCAGCTTAGGGGAATGGTATTGAAAACAATTAAGGATTTTGTAAGTAGCACGGAATTGCTAATTTAAAATTTTCTTTTTAGAGGTTACTTTCTAGTTTTTAGAGCGCACAACAAGCCGATTACTGGCTTAGATGTATGTCCATAGTGGCATGGGGCGGATTAATATCTGTACCTTCTTTTCAACCTAACCTAACTTAACCATGATAACAAGAATTCATGGACAGACAGACGTATATAGCTTAATCGAATCAGAAATTAATTCTTAGCCGATCGGTATACTTAACAATGGGTCTAGCTCGTCTCTTTGTTAGCGTTGCAAACAATTGCACAAAGTAATAATTCCACAGTATTATAACAGGTAAATTTTGAACTGTAAAGCCATCTCGTTGAGAGATCTGCGACAGTCGAGGGCGGTTTTTGTGTTCAGAAATACGTTCTCCAGGGATTTAATGGCTGATTGCCTTCAGAATATTTTAGTAAGTAATTTATTAATGAACTCCCTTACGGTAAAGTTGATGCTTAGAAACTCCAACTCCATCATGTTTCATGTCGATTTTACATTATTGAAAGCACCTTCAATGTCAAGAAATGCTACCATTGTATATTCTTTGACAGCGAGAGAAACCCTCTATGTAGCCGACTAAGTCGTGAAGGGTTGTTTCAGTGGACATGCCTTTACTATCCAGGGTTCTTTGCCCTAAGATATGTTTCTAACAACCTCTCAAGAGTCTTCAGCATAAAGGATGACAGACTAATTGGACGAAAATCTTTCGCCTTCATGTGATTGGGATTTCCTGCTTTCGTAATGAAAATTACCTTCGTGTATCTCCATCGCACATTTATAAATGACATTCTGATACAAGCAGAGTATATCTCCCTAATCCATGGAACCAGTCTATCAGAGACACCTTGTAATTCAACCGATGATACATTATCAGGGCCTTTCCTCACTAGACATTGTCCATTCACTGACCCACCGTAATAGGTCTCGAGGACAGAATCTTCCTTAGTCTAGAGGCCTCATATGCTGAGCTAAGAAAGGCACACGATTTCTCTGTACCTTTCCTAGTTCGCCCTTATATTTTCTTAAATCAGCCTTATAGATGCCCCAATCGTGTGGTGCTCTTGTGGCTTTGGTCTGTTGAAGAGTTTTCTGCAGTTGTCCCTTAGACCAACGAGCACTGGGGTCCAACATAGCGGTCGCTGTTTGTCCCTTGGCTTGGCACTAGGGCATGCTGAGACAACCGAGTCATTCAGGCCATTCAAACGAGGCCACTTCTGCAGTATTTTCTCCAAGGCTCAAACTAACATAATGATGAACAGAGAATCTGTGATCATCCAACACTTCCCAGTCGCATATTCTTCCACTTATATCTTTCGATACAAAGGTAATATCCTCCTGCCTGTTCCAGGTAATTAAGATCCATCTGGATGACCAACCCACACAGGGCTTGTTGGGTCCCTTTTCGATGCCATCCCCTCCTGTCTCGATTGTGGCAGTGGGATTTCTAGTCTCCTGCAATCCGCCAGGCTTTAGCGATGTTGTCAATAGTTCCTCAGTCAAGTGTTCAGCAACAACTGCTACAACTACGCCGTAGGTCTGCGAGACAGAAGAAGTTTAGTACGAATATTGCATGTCTCCGGTTACCATCAGCCTCATCCAATCTACCAGTCTTCCAGTCGGCAGTTGAAAGATTGGGATTACATTCCCTTAGTCTTCCAAGTATCGATTAACGATCTGAGGGTATCCTTGGTATCCAAGCATGCGACATTGGACGAAAAGGAATATCTTCCTTCTTGAATAAATCTAGTGCTGCACCTGGCCAGATCTCACCAATCTTTTTCTTAGCGCACAACGATACATTTCATCGACCAGCCTGCATCGTCACAAACTGGGGGAGACCCAGGAATTTCCGCAAGGACATTGGAGTATACTGATGACAGTTCATGGACTCCAATTATAAGTTATAATACCCTGTACCACATGTATGAAAATAAACGCTGCTATTCATAAAGCTTAATGCAGCTTTAAGTTGGCTGATTTGGCAATTTTATAAAGGAAATAAAAAGTTTGTTGAAATTTGAAACATATTCAGTAAATTTTTTCTTTACTTTTCAAGTTTACATTTTCATGTTACATTGAAAATGCAAAAAGCGAAAAACTTTGAAAGATAAGGGCGACATTTGCAAAATGTGGTAAGATATAAGTGTAACATATTATTGTAGAACCTAAATCACCATTAGTTAATTTCTGGAAATTTTTAACAAAGTCAATACTGGTGAGTTCCCACATTTCCAAGCAGTGTCCGAATGAATTTTGTTTCATAATTTCTAATTAATTTTTGAACATTTGTAAGCATTTGCGCTTAAGGACGAATTCACCATTGTTTAAGATGCTCCATCAACAGTTTTTTCCTATTTTTTCTGTTTTTTGTATGCAGCAAATAGTCACTATGGTTGCATTTGAGTTACTTACATAATCTCAGCTACAATTCCCTGTGTTACTGAAACTTCTCCACATCAAAAGGATTTGGTTTGCTTAATCTTCAGTTTACTGGAAAAATACGTCAAAAACTCATGTTGCATGTAAATAAACTCCTTTAAGATTTATGCGCACTCATGATAGCTAAGCATCCAACACCAGCAGCCCGACAGGGAATGGAGCGTTGCAGTACGAATATCCCAACACGCGCCTTGGTACATGCATAAGTAATACCACTGAAAACCAACACCAGGGAATTACACAATAACGTTTGGTGATTCGCTTTACTTACATTCTGCTTTTTCCGTTTTTGTGTTACCATTTTGCCCTTCCTTTTTTATACCCTCCACCATAAGTTGGGGGAATACTAATTTCGTCATTCTGTTTGTAACTACTCGAAATATTCGTCTGAGACCCCATAAAGTATATATATTCTTGATCGTCTTGACATTTTATGTCGATCTAGCCATGTCCGTCCGTCTGTCCGTCCGTCCGTCCGTCCGTCTGTCTGTCGAAAGCACGCTAACTTCCGAAGGAGTAAAGCTAGCCGCTTGAAATTTTGCACAAATACTTCTTATTAGTGTAGGTCGGTTGGTATTGTAAATGGGCCATATCGGTCCATGTTTTGATATAGCTGCCATATAAACCGATCTTGGGTCTTGACTTCTTGAGCCTCTAGAGTGGGCAATTCTTATCCGATTGGAATGAAATTTTGCACGACGTGTTTTGTTATGATATCCAATAAATGTGCCAAGTATAGTTCAAATCGGTTCATAACCTGATATAGCTGCCATATAAACCGATCTTGGGTCTTGACTTCTTGAGCCTCTAGCGTGCGCAATTCTTATCCGATCAGAATGAAATTTTGCACGACGTGTTTTGTTATTATATCCAACAACTGTGCCAAGTATGGTTCAAATCGGTCCATAACCTGATATAGCTGCCATATAAACCGATCTTGGGTCTTGACTTCTTGAGCCTCTAGAGGGCGCAATTCTTATCCGAATGGAATGGAATTTAGCGCGACGTCTTTTGTTATGACACCCAACAACTATGCCAAGTATGGTTTAAATCGGTCCATAACCTGATATAGCTGCCATATAAACCGATCTTGGGTCTTGACTTCTTGAGCCTCTAGAGGGCACAATTCTTATCCGATTTGAATGAAATTTTGCACGAAGTGTTTCGTTATGATATCCAACAACTGTGCCAAGTATGGTTGAAATCGGTCCTTAACCTGATATAGCTGTGATATAAACAGATCTGGGGATTTGACTTCTTGAGCTTCTAGAGGGCGCAATTCCTATCCGATTTGGCTGAAATTTTGCATGACGTATTTTATTTTTACTTACTGTGTCAAATAAGGTTCAAATCGGTTCATAACTTGATATAGCTGTCAAATAAACCGATCTGGGATCTTGACTTCTTGAGCCTCTAGAAGTCGCATTTATTATCCGAATTGCCCGAAATTTTGTACGACGGATTCTCTCATGACCATCAACAAACGTGTTTATTATAGTCTGAATCGGTCTATAGCCTGATACAGATCCCATATAAATCGTTCTCTCTATTTTACTTCGTGAGCCCCAATGGGCGCAATTCTTATACGAATTGGCTGAAATTTTACACAGGTCTCCAACAAATAATATAACTGTGGTCCGAACCGGACCATATCTTGATATCGTTTTAATAGCAGAGCAACTCTTTTCTTATATCCTTTTTTGCCTAAGAAGAGATGCCGGGAAAAGAACTCGACAAATGCGATCGATGGTGGAGGGTATATAAGATTCGGCCCGGCCGAACTTAGCACGCTTTTACTTGTTTTCTACTCAGACTTTGGGTTGTCTTTTTGCTGGGTAATAACCAAAATAAGTAAAGAAGGAAAAAATCTGTTGATTATGATGATGTTGTTGCTGCTACTTCCAGCTGCTGTTTAGTTGTCATTGTCTTTCGGTTTAGTCGTCCTCTTTCCTTTGGCAAGGCACAATTCCATTGTTCCAACATCAAAATTGTTGTCCTTCACCACCACTTGTGTCCTCGGAGTATTTAAAAAATTTTGAATGAAGACAATTTATGGTATCAGTTTAAGCATTTGTATAGGAAGGAGTGTAATTTTCCTGTAGTATGAACCGACTTGGAAGCCACAGTAGTGTAGAGGTCCCCATGTACGCCTATGGCGCTAAACGCCTGGGTTGGAATCCTGGCGAGAACATCGGAAAAAAATTTCCAGCCGTGGTTATTCCCTGCTACAGCTGGCGACATTTGTGATACGTACTTTGCATGTAAAAACTTCTCCCTTAATAGGTGTCGCACTGCGGCACGCCGTTAGGACTCTGCTATAAAAATGAGGCCGCATTTGGATGAACCGACTTAAAGATGACAATACTCGTAACATCTTAATTTTTATACCCTCCACCATAAGATGGGGGGTATACTAATTTCGTCATTCTGATTGTAACTACTCGAAATATTCGTCTGACACCCCATAAAGTATATATGTATATACTTGATCGTCGTGAAATTTTATGTCGATCTAGCCATGTCCGTCCGTCTGTCCGTCCGTCCGTCTGTCTGTCGAAAGCACGCTAACTTCCGAAGGAGTAAAGCTAGCCGCTTGAAATTTTGCACAAATACTTCTTATTAGTGTAGGTCGGTTGGTATTGTAAATGGGCCATATCGGTCCATGTTTTGATATAGCTGCCATATAAACCGATCTTGGGTCTTGACTTCTTGAGCCTCTAGAGTGCGCAATTCTTATCCGATCGGGATGAAATTTTACATGACGTATTTTGTTCTGATATCCAACAACTGTGCCAAGTATGGTTCAAATCGGCCCATAACCTGATATAGCTGCCATATAAACCGATCTTGGGTCTTGACTTCTTGAGCCTCTAGAGTGCGCAATTCTTATCCGATTCAAATGAAATTTTGCACGACGTGTTTTGTTATTAGATCCAACAACTGTGCCAAGTATGGTTCAAATCGGTCCATAACCTTATATAGCTGTCATATAAACCGATCTTGGGTCTTGACTTCTTGAGCCTCTAGAGGGCGCAATTCTTATCCAATTTGAATGAATTTTGGCACGTAGTATTTTGTTATGATATCGAACAACTGTGCCAAATATGGTTTAAATCGGTTCAAAACCTGATATAGCTGTCATACAGGGTGGCTGATGAAAGCCGCTACCAAAAAAAAATGTAATAACTTTTTTTCTATTTAATAATAATAATTTAATAATTAATTTAATTAATTAATTAATTAATTTAATTAATAATAATTTAATAATTAATTTAATAATTTAATTTAACATGAATAAAAGAAAAATGTATTCCATACACCGAAAAAAAAATGTAGCAATATTCATCATTGTAGCAATATTCATCAGCCACCCTGTATAAACAGATCTGGGGACTTAACTTCTTGAGCTTCTGGAGGGCGCAATTCCTATCCGATTTGGCTGAAATTTCGCAAGACGTTTTTTATTGTTACTTTCAACAACTATATCATATAAAGTACAAGTCGGTTCATAACCTGATATAGCTGCCATATGAACCGATCTGGGATCTTGACTTCTTGAGCCTCTAGAGGTCGCAATTATTATCCGATATGCCTGAAATTTTGTACGACGGATTCTCTCATGACAATTAACATACGTGTTTATTATGGTCTGAATCGGTCTATAGCCCGATACAGCTCCCATATCAATCGATCTCTCTATTTTACTTCTTGAACCCACAAAGGGCGCAATTCTTATTCGAATTGGCAGACATTTTACACAGGTCTCCAACATATAATTTAATTCGATCCAAACCGGACCATATCATGATATCGCTCTAATAGCAGAGCAAATCTTTTCTTATACCCTTTATTTTGCTTAAGAAGAGATACCGGGAAAAGAACTCGACAAATGCGATCCATGGTGGAGGGTATATAAGATTCGGCCCGGCCGAACTTAGCACGCTTTTACTTGTTGATATTTGAAATGGTTAGACCTGAGCTGTAAGCAAGATCTTGAGTAAAATTCAAGGCCATAGTTTGTCTTTTAGTCATTTAAATTTTCAAAGAGATATCTTTAACCGTTCTCACACTGCATATATTTTACTTGTTTTTTCAGTTCTATCCCACCGTGCGACATATAGCGGCATTCCTTAATGCCGCAGCAAACGAATAGCCTAACTTTTCATACCAACATAGCAGCTGGTGGCAGTGACACGAGCTCCCTTACAATATAATTTGTTAACGTTACTTCCTCCAACTTCCCTATCATCCCAAAAAACGGCATTGTAAGGGGATCTTAGACTAGCAATATTTCACCATTATTTATAATCTGTAGATACAGACAAAAAAAAAAACGTTTTCATATTAAAGCATTTCAAATCAAATTCAGCTCTCTTCATTTGTTAAATTTAAACATTTAGGTAGGATGAGGAGGCTTCCCGTTTCTACAGTTTGAGGACAATAACTAATTTTTCACTAATTAAATAAAGATTAGCATCAATGTTCAGGTGGACATTGAAGAAGATTAATATCTGTGGAAGGAACATACTGTATTGGTTCTTATGAAATTTAAACTTCTGTTTATTTTTACGCTAATTCGAGAATACGCCGTAATTCCGCCGGACCGAAAACTTTATTTATGGGTTGCATTTTTACAGTTATTTGGAGTCACAACAGAAGATTATTCCAATTTTTTTCTTAATATACGACTAGGAGGGGTGCACCGTACGTGCAGAATGAACAGAAACATACACTCACATCTAGAATATTGGCATTAGTCCTAGCCCAATAGGATTCGAGGAGGCTGCATCTACCGGAGCGCAGTTGAGCCCGTTATCATTGAGCTAAAACTTGAATAGTACAGCACTCAATCATATGTTAGATGTTTGCCCCTGTTCCTTAATGGAATGTTCATGGGCAAATATGGATTTGGATGCGCCTGCAGAATTCACCAGATATCCACAGGATATAACGGCGTAGCGCCTAACATCTGCTGACCATTTACTACCGAACTCCAGCATTAATATTTTCAATCGGACTATGTTTCCATTATCTGCGAAATACAGGAACAATATATATATATATATATAGAGTAAATAACGGCTATAAGCACATCATATAAAATAAAGTTTTTAAGACAATTTTTCAAACCGGTCTCAAATGTTTTCTTAATTCTTTCATTGGAAAATGGTTTGATTTAAGAAACAACTCTTATGAAAACAAAGGTATATAAGAAACGTTTTTAAAGCACCGAAACTGAAAACTACTTCGAAATTTGTATACCCTCCACCATAGGATGGGGGGTATACTAATTTCGTCATTCTGTTTATAACTACTCGAAATATTCGTCTGAGACCCCATAAAGTATATACATTCTTGATCGTCGCGACATTTTATGTCGATCTAGCCATGTCCGTCCGTCTTTCCGTCCGTCTTTCCGTCCGTCTGTCCGTCCGTCCGTCTGTCTATTGAAAGCACACTAACTTCCGAAGAAGTAAAGCTAGCCGAGCCGCTTGAATTTTTCACAAATTGTTAGTGTAGGTCAGTTGGTATAGTAAATGGGCCATATCGGTCCATGTTTTGATATAGCTGCCATATAAACCGATCTTGGGTATTGACTATTTGAGCCTCTAGAGTGCGCAATTCTTATCCGATTGGGATGAAATTTTGCACGACGAGTTTTGTAATGATATCCAACAACTGTGCCAATTATGGTTCAAATCGGTTTATAACCTGATATAGCTGCCATATAAACCGATCTTGGGCCTTGACTTCTTGAGCCTCTAGTGGGCGCAATTCTTATCCGAATGGGATAAAATTTTGCACGACGTACTTTGCTATGCCATCCAACAACTGTGTCAAGTATGGTTCAAATCGGTCCATATCCTGATATAGTTGCCATATAAACCGGTCAAGGGTCTTGACTTCTTGAGCCTCTAGATTGCGCAATTCTTATCCGAATGGGATAAAATTTTGCACGCCGTATTTTGTTATGATATCCAACAACTGTGCCAATTATGGTTCAAATCGGTGCATCACCTAATATAGCTGCCATATAAACCGATCTTGGGTCTTGACTTCTTGTGCCTCTAGAGTGCGCAATTCTTATCCGATTGGAATGAAACTTTGCAGGATGTGTTTTGTTATGATATCCAATAACTGTGCTAAGTATGATTTAAGTCGGTTCATAACCTGATATAGCTGTCAAATAAACATATCTGGGGACTTGACTTCTTTTGCAAGATGTGTTTTATTCTAACTTTCAACAACTTTGTCCAATAAGGTTCAAATCGGTTCATAACCTGATATAGCTGCCATATAAACCGATCTGGGATCTTGACTTCTTGAGCCTCTAGAGGTCGAAATTATTATCCGATTTGCCTGAAATTTTGTACGACGGATTCTCTCATGACCATCAACATACGTGTTTATTATAGTCTGAATCGGTCTATAGCCTGATACAGCTCCCATATAAATCGATCTCTCTATTTTACTTCTTGAGCCCCCAAAGGGCGCAATTCTTATTCGAATTGGCTGACATTTTACACAGGTCTCCCACATATAATTTAATTGTGGTCCACACCGGACCATATCTTGATATCGCTCTAATAGCAGAGCAAATCTTTTCTTATATCCTTTTTTTGCCTAAGAAGGGAAGTCGGGAAAAGAACTCGACAAATACGATCCATGGTGGAAGGAATATAAGATTCGGCCCGGCCTTTATTAACTAAGTTTGTATTTGAATTATTTTGGTCTTAAGAAGGCAAATCAGGATTGGTACTAAAGGCGGCCTATAACACCATAATGACCGATTCGGATAAAACTTGGCACTGATGTTGTTAGTCATATGATAGAGTTTTGGACCAAATTCCAACCAAATTATATGAAAATTTAGGCTTCTAAAGGCTGAAGAATTCAAATCCGGGGATGCACGAAGTCGTAACTCAAGTTTTTGTTACAAATTTCAGCCAAATCGGATGAAAATTGAGGCTTAAAGCACATAAAGAAAATGGAGAAAGTTGGGAGCCACAACTTTGACATAGTCAGTAAATTTATCTACCTCTGCATCGCCGTAACCGAAACGAATGACACCAATTTTGAGATAAAGCGAAGAATAATACTGACAAATAGAATGAAGGCCACCTCTCGACAAATGAAGATTACACTATACAAGACACTGATACTACCCGTGCTGTTATATGGTTCCGAAGCATGGGTACTTGTAAAAGCATATGAGGGAGTGCTTGGAGCACTTGAGAGAATGATTCTTCGTAAATATATGGGCGTCAATGGAAAATATAGGCGACGTATGAACCACGAGCTGTATGACGACGATAGCATAGTTACACGCATCAAAATACAACGGCTGCGTTGGCTAGGTCATGTTGTCAGAATGGATGAAAAAGCTCCACCAAAGAAGTCTTTTGAAGGCAAACACGGTGGTACACGCAAACCAGAAGACCAAAAGCTCGACCGATAGATCAAGCGATGAGAAACACCTTGAAACTTGGTGTCAGAGATTTTCTACTTTCGGCTAGTGGAACAAATGTTCTGTCATAGCCAATTAAAGTAAGTTTATAGACCGATTTAAATCATACTTTGCATGAATGTTGGAAGTCCTAACCCAAGTCTTTGTTTCAAATTTCAGCCAAATCGGATGAAAATTGCGACTTCTAAGAAGTCAAACCCGGGGACCGGATTATATGAGAGCTCTATCTGTTTACAGACCGATTCGAATCATACTTGGCACGTAAGTTGGAATAGATCGACTCAAACTGACGAGGAGATCCAGAATAAATATATACTTTATGGGGTCGCAGATCAATATTTCGAGGTGTTACAAACGAAATGACTAGATTAGTATACTCCCATCCTATGGTGGTGGGTATAAAACATATTCAGTGGTTAAATTCACAACTAATGCCAAACACTTCAAATAGATAACTTACTATTGGGTAGCGGATTTTTTAAAAGAAAGTCAATGCTTTTTTAATAAAACTTAGAATGAACTTTTATCAAATATACTTTCTTACATATTTTTTCTAAAGCAAGCTAAAAGTAACAGCTGATAACTGACAGAAGAAAGAATGCAATTACAGAGTCACAAGCTGTGAAAAAAATTTGTCAACGCCGACTATATGAGAAATCCGCAATTACTTTTTGGGCAACCCAATACTAGTAATGAAATCAAGTAAAAAGACGTTAAGTTCGGCCGGGGCGAACTTTGGATACCCGCCATCTCGGGTGTATATTTTCACCACGTGTATATTTTCACCACTATCTGTGAAAACTTTAAGAAAATCGATTCAGCCGTTTTTGAGTCTAAACGGAACGTACATACAAACAAACAGAAATTTATTTTTATACTTACCAGCATAGGATTAGGGTATACTAACCTATTTACTCCGTTTGTAACACCACGAAAAATTCGTCTAAGATCCCAAAAATTATGTATATTTTCGATCGTCTCGACGCTCCGAGTCGATCTAACAATGTCCATCCGACCGTCTGTCTTTTGAAATCACTATAGATGTCGAACGCGCTAAGCTAACCGTTTGAAACTTTGCACACATACTTAATATTCATGTAGGTCATTGGGGATTGCAAATTAGCCATTTCGGTTAAGGTTTAGATATAGCTCCCAGGTAAACTGATCTCCAGATTTGACTTCTTGAGACTCTTTAAGCCGCAATTTTTGTTCGATTTAGCTGAAATTCCGGATACAGTTATCTGTTACGACTTCAAATAACTGTGCCAAATACGGTCCAAATCGGCCTATAATCTGATATAGCTCCCATGTAAACCGGTCCTTCGATCATCTATGTTCGGTTCCTAGAAGCTATATTTTTTACTGGTTTGACGGAAGTTTGGTATGTAGAATTAAATTATGTTGAAGGACATTTATTTATTTTGTATAAATTTTTAGCAGAATCCATGGTGGTGGGTTCCAAAGATTCGTCCCGGCCGAACTAAGATATATATAATCAATTTATGACAAATGGTCTTTTTTGAGCATAAGAACTTAAATCGGGAGGTCGGTAAATGTGGAAAATTTCAAAATCATATTATAAATGTGGCTTTTACGGGCCTGAGACCCTAAATCGTGGAATCGGTCTATATGGAGGCTATATCAAGATAGAGTCCTATATAGCCCATCTTAACCTGCTTATGGACCAAAAAGAATCTGTGCAAAGTTTCAGCTCAATATCTCTATTTTTAAAGACTATTGCGTAATTTCAGACAGACGGACGGACCTGGCTAGATCGTCTTAGATTTTTACGCTAATCAAGAATATATATTCTTTATGAGGTCGGTAATGGATATTTCGATGTGTTGCAAACGGAATAACAATATGAATATACCCCCATCCCTCAGTGGTGGGAATAATAAAATAATGACTTCCAGAAACAGGCTAAGCACCTTGATCATGGACTTGACTCCCGATACATCCTTCGGTTTCAAGCATCAGTTCAGATGACTTGGGGATATGGATGACACGATGATGATTATACATCGGATCGTAGATCACCTATGCAACCAATTACTTGCGCTTTCTGTCTCCGGAAGGTCAATAAATTGGTGGTTGAACATCTTGGCACATTTCTTCGGATCAGTCATTGTTGTGTCACCAAAATCGACTTATATCCTATTATCCTACTGATATAATATAAACCATTGTTGACATCATAGCATGGTTTGACCATACCAGCATTTTAGATACTGTTCTTCAAGTGCAAATGTTCGTTGGCCATTTTATTGACTTACACATTGAAAAATCATAGTCATTAACTACTAAGTTAAAAATATTACCTCAAAACAAGTAAAAGCGTGCTAAGTTCGGCCGGGCCGAATCCTATATACCCTTCACAAAGGATCCGGATTATAATCGAATTGAATGTTGGAGATCATAATAGAAGTCCTTTAGGAGCTTAAGAAGTAAAATAGGGAGAATGGTTTGTATGGAAGCTGTATCAGGCTATAGATCGATTCAGACCATATTTGACAAATTTGTCAAAGATCATGGGAGAAGCTATTTTACAGACATTCAGCCAAATTGGATAATAATTGCGCTCTTCAGAGGCTCAAGTAATCGGTTTATATGGCAGCTATATCAGGTTGTGGACCGATTTCAACCATATTTGGCACAGTTGTTGGAAGTCATAACAGAACACGTCATGCCAAATGTCAGCCGAATAGGATAAAGTAAAATAGAAAGATCGGTTTATAGGGGAGTTGTATTAGGCTATAAACCGATTCATGCCATATTCGACACGTATGTTAAAGGTCATGAGAGAAGCCTTTGTACAAAATTTCAGCCAAATCGGATAATACTTGCGCCCTTAAGAGGCTCAAGAAGTCAAGAACCCAGATCGGTTTAAATGGCAGCTATATCAGGTTATGGACCGATTTGAACTATTCTTAATATAGTTGTTGGAAGTCATAAGAAAACTCTTCATGCAAAATTTCAGCCAAATCGGATAAGAATTGTGCCCTGTAGCGGCTCAAGAAGTCAAGATATCAAACCGGTTTATACTGCAGCTATATCAAAACGTGGACCGATGTAACCGATTTACAATCCCAACGGACCTACACTATTAAGAAGTATTTGTGCAAAATTTCAAGCATCTAGCTTTACTCCTTCGGAAGTTAGCGTGCTTTCGACAGACAGACGGACAAATGGACGGATATGGCTAGTTCGACTTAAAATATCATAACAATCAAAAATATATATACTTTATGGGGTCTTAGACGAATATTTCGAGGAGTTACAAACAGAATGACGAAGTTTGTATAGCCCCATCCTATGGTGAAGGATATAAAAATGCATTTAAATTCATTTAAAGTGAACTACCAATAATTTTCCATTATATGTCCTTTTAATTTTCCGCTAAATTTTAAAATGTTAAGATTAATTAATATTCAATTTAAGAGAATAATCAATGTATAATGAACTCCATTGAGAATCCGCACATTAACATATAAGATACTAGCTGACCCGGGCCCGTTCCGCTGCGCCTTTAAAATACTTTATTTCAGCCCGATATTCTCATGATATCTGATTTTGGGGTGTTTTCGGGGGAGAGGTGGTCCCCCAGATACTTGGCCCTGAAAAAATATCAGCGTCGTGCTCTTCTTTCAAATACCATTTATTTAAACCCCATATTCCCATTGGTTTAGGGGAGTTTACACGATGAGGCGTCCCCCAAACACATGGCCCAAAATAGGTTATCAAATTCGTTTTCTAATCTTAAATACCACATATTGGCATGGTCGAAAAATTTTTACCCTTTGGGGGGTGTTTTGGGGAAGGGGTGATGCCCTAAATACATGGGCCTACATTTGGATATCAAATTCGTATTCTACTCCCAAATAACTTTATTTGAGCCCTATATTGCGATGGTCACTAAAAAATCTGTTTGTGGGGTATTTTGGGAAAGGGGTAGACCCCCAGAAAATTGGTCCGGAAAATGGGTATCAATTCTTACTCTACCAACCCCCCCCCCCCCCCCAAATACCTTTCATTTAAGCCCCACATTGTCATGGTCGGTAAATATGCCCGATTTAGGGGTGTTTTGGGGAGTGGGGTGGAACCCCAAATTCTTAGCCCTGAAAATTTAGCAGCAACGTGCTCTATTCTCATATATCTATACATCATATATTTTAACCCTTATTGCCATTGCCCTCAAAATAGACCCATAGACCTTTCATTTGAGCCGCATATGGCTATGGTCGTAAATTTGTCCACTTTGGGGGATGTTTTTGGGGAGAGGCGGCCCCCCAAACACTTGGTCCCATATTTGGAAATCCGATTCGTATTCTGCATTCAAATACTTTTTATTTAAGCCCCATATTCCCATGGTCAGTAATTAAGTCCTGTTTGGGGGTGTTTTGGGAAAGGGGTGGACCCCCAGAAACATGGTCCCACATTTGGATATCAAATTCATATTTTACTCGCAAATACCTTGCATTTGAGTTCCATATTGCCATGGTCAGTAAATATGCCCGATTTAGAGGTGTTTTGGGGCTTGGGGTGGTCCCCCTAGCACTTGGTCCGACAATTCGATATCAGATACGTTTTCTTATCCTAAATACCTTTCATTTGAGTCCCATATTGTCGTGATTGGTCTAAATATACGTTTGGTAGGTTTAAGGGTACCCCATCCGAAATTTGGATACCAAATTTTTATTTTTAGGGTACTATATGAGAGCACACAAAATTTCGCTTAAATCGCACCAACCATGTCCGAAATCTGACGTTTCTGAAAATTAGGGTAAGGGGAGGGTCCGCGCCCCCTTCAGATATCAAAAAATTTAGTATCCTATTTTCACTACGGGGTCATTATGCACCATCTATGAAAATTTCAAGAAAATCGGTTCAGCCGTTTCTGAGTCTATAAGGAACACACAAACATACAAACAAACAAACAAACCTACAAACAAACACAAATAGAATTTTATTTTGTTGTTCTGGTGCTACACTCAATAAACGAACAAACAAAACAAAATATAACTTAGAATCTTAACATGAAATGTGTCTATCCGTATCCAAACAGGCCAGACTAATAGACCAAACGTGTATCTATTTGTTTGACCCATTAATTGAAAGCTTCTTCACTGATCATTATAAATTCATTCCATTAAATATTTTAATAACGATTATTATGTCTAATGGGATTTTGTGTTGGTAATTTAATGTACTCGCGAGTTTGTTTTTTTTTTTTTGCCATAAAACATTGCTAATCATTAGATCGTCGTGAATGGAAACAGCTACGGTTGCGAAGGCTAGACACCATGGATATTAAATCGTCTATGCAGCCATCAGACATGTTAATGGAAAGCAATTTAGAATGTGAAACAATGGACAAGGTAAAACGAAAACTGAAAAATGAAAAAAAAGGATTCAGCTGTGTTCGGCGAAACATCATGTTGACTTTGCATTAATATTTATGGTAATTCTAATTATGCAGACGAGAAAAAAGTGATTTTGTTCGGGGTCAGTTGAGACGTAATTCTCCAGCCATAGTAGACAGCATTTCTTCCAGACGTACTAAATTTTTCTTGCTAAGAGAAGCAAGCAAAAGCGTGCTAAGCTCGGCCGGGCGGATTCTTATATACCTTCAACCATGAATAGCACTTTTAAAGTTCTTTGCCCGGTATCTCTTTAATGGCAAAAAAGGATAATGGACTTGAATTGCTATGCTATTGGTGCTATACCAAGTTATGGACCGATTCGGGTTTGGGTGATGGGGTTCATAGTAGAAGTCATTATGCAAAATATCAGGGTGGCCCTATAGGACTCAGAAGTATAATCGGGAGATCGATATAGACTGATAAAGATCATGTTTACCATGCGGGTTAAATGCATGTGTTTTATGTCATTGTGGAAAATTTCAGCAATATCGGTTAAAAATTGCGCCCTCTAGAAGCTCAAGAAGTCAAGATCCGAGATCGGTTTATATGGCAGCTATTTCAGGTGTCGCACCGATTCAGACCATACTAAGCACATTTGTTAAATGTCATAGAAAACGTCATAGTACAAAATTGAGATCGGTCGAGATTTGGATATAGCTGCCATATAGACCGATCTCTCGATTTAAGGTTTTAGCCCCATAAAAAGCACATTTATTATCCGATTTCGCTCAAATTTGACATAGTGACTTATGTTAGTGACTTATGTAGGGCATAAATTATGCATTTTTCACCGGATATGACAAAATTTGGTTTACATATATACCCGAGGTGGTGAGTATCCAAAGTTCGGCCCGGCCGAACATAACACCTTTTTACTTTTTTATGCCTTATACTGAATACTTTTCATTTAAGTCCTATATTAACATGAACATTAAATATATCTATTTAGAAGAGTTTTGGGGTTGGGACGGCCATATGGGAACTTGGACCTAAAATTTAACACGTTATTCGTTTTGTAGTTTTTAATACATTTCATTCGATACCCATATTGTGCCTATCGGTCCGCTTTGATTGTGCCAATCGGTCCGCTTTGATTGGGTGGCGTTGTTGGGGTAAGGGAGAGGCGTTTTTGGGGATGGTTCAGCCGTTTTGATTCTAATCGGTTCAGCCGTTTTTGATTTTAAGGAACAAACAAACAAACCGAATCCCATATAGTTATGATGGGTCATATGGGCCTTTTTGTGGGGTGGGCTGACCCCCTATACTTCGATCTGATTTTGTATGCCAGACTCGCATCTACTCCCGGATATCTTTCATTTGAGCCCCATATTGACATGAACATCCAAATTGTCTGTTTGGGGGAGTTTTAGAGTTGGGGCGGTCCGATGGATACTTAGACTCAAATTTTAATACTATATTCATATTTTACTCTCCAATACCTATCATTTGATACTCATACTGTCCCTATAGCTACACTTTTTATATTGGGTGGTGTTTTTGGTCTACCGCCCTTCCGATATACGTATATGACAGCTATATCTAAATCTGAACCGATTTCTATGAAATTCATCTATAATGTCGAGAAGAGAAAATCCTTCCGCCTTATTTCGAGAGAATCGATTAACAAATGACCATTTGATTGCAATATTACTGCAAATCGGACGAAAATGCTATGTCTAAATCTGAACCGATTTAGAGCAAACTTTGTAGAAATAGTGGCAGTCATCGAGGAAAGCGTTGTACAACATTTTGGGAAGATTGGCTCTAGGAGTGAAAATCGGGAATTTACCTGTAATGCCGGGAGTAATAAGAAAATCCTTTCTGCCAAATTTCGAAAAAATCGGTTAACAAATTACTATTGTTAACCGTTACAAACGTCATTTTGTGCCCGAATTAGCTGAAATTTTTCATGCGGTGTTCTGTTGTGACTTCCAACAACTGTGTTAAGTATGATCTAAATCAGTCCATATCCTGATATAGCTGTCAAATAAATCGGTCACCCGATTAGACTTTCTGAGACTCTAGAGGGCGCAATTGTTATCAAATTTGGTTTAAATTTTGCATATGTCGTTTTGGTATGACTTCCAACAACTGTGCCAAGTATGGTCCAAATCTGTCTATAACCTGAAATAGGTGCCATATAAATCGATCTCCCGACTATACTTCTTAAATTTCTAGAGCGCGCAATTCTTATCTGATATGGCTGAAATTTTGCAATTGTACTCAGTATGGTCTACACAGACAAGTGCCGATCGTCTTCAAATTTGGTACAGGCATGTTTTTCGGCCTAGAGACGAAGCTTATTTGATATAGCTCCCATAAATATGTTCGTCCGATTTTCAGTAATAATGCAATAAAATGGTCATTTGTTAACCGATTCTCTCGAAATTTGGCAGGAAGGATTTTTTTTACGACTGTCGACATTACTAGTGAATATCATAGAAATCGGTTCAGATTTAAATATTGCTCTCATATATATATATCGCCCGATTTTACTCCTAGAGCCAATGCAAGCGCATTTATTGACCAATCTTGTTTTTGAATAAGCTAGTTGTCCACTCTCTCTTAGTCTACTCCCTATTAAGTTTAGTATATTAAAACGCCAAATTAGTGTTGTTTTATTCACGTCAGGATTTAAAAAATCAATCAATATTTTCTCGTCAAATAAATAGTTATTTTCTTCAAAAGCAAAATAATATTTTTCTTTTCGCCTTAATATTTTTTTGTGATTTGGATTTTTTTTTGTTGTTTGCTCTGGCATGCTAATTCATTTAATTTTCCTAATTGAGGTTATCTGTATACTGGCTACCAATTATAAATCCTGATTATTTGTGTCAGCTGCAGAGGATTTTCCTGTCATTTGTCCGCATTTCGTTTTTTGTTCTTTTTTCTATTTCTCATTTAAATCCAAATCCAAGTCCTGGTGGCTGGCGCATGGTCCTTTGTTCTATTAAATTGATTGATTTTTGGTCATTTATCATCTCCCAGTTTTGTTTTCTGTGTCTTTGTGGCCAGCCATGTTGTGTCTACTCGTGGTTCTTTGCCATTCCGAGATTTGTGCATTAATTTTGAGTACCACCAAGGGATAAACAAAATGTGGAGCAGCTAATGCTGTCCGTTTGGGCCATAATGAAATTTCAATCACGACTTTGGATACGGACAAGTGCCGGCATTTTGTTTCGACAAATTTAAGTAGTGAAGCCATCACAAAGTAAATGAAAGCTTCCTACTATAATTTGACAATTGGTTTAGAAATGACATTCTGCTGATGTTGCAAAAAAGATTAACGAACGAATAATTTTCTTACATAAATCGCAAATTGAGTATTTTAAATATGGTTAGAGTTGAGTCAACTTATTTATTTACATATATACAAGTCAAAACTAGCAAAAATGTTAACAAATATCACTTAATTACGAATTTATGGGCCATGTTAGGACAGACTGTGTTAAGAAATATTGGTATTGTGGCAATGAAGGTCATCCTTTAAAAGAGAGATAAAGGACCTGGAGCTCCTAAAATTTATGGCTTTCTTCCGTGTGATGGCGATGCGCCGTGGAACAGTTGAACAGAATCGAAAACAAATAAAATCGTGCTAAGTTCGGCCGAGCCGAATCTTAAGAACCCGCCACCATGGATTCTGCTAAAAATGTATACAGGGCGTAATTTTATTCTACATAACAAACTTCTGTCAAACCAGCAAAAATTAAAGCTTTTAGGAACCGAACAAGGATGATCGAGAGACCGGTTTATATGGGAGCTCTATCAGGTTATAGACTGAACACCGCTAGCAAAATTTCAGCCAAATCGGACAAAAATTGCGGTTTGTAAGGACTCAAGAAGTCAAATCGGAAGATCGGTTTACATGGGAGCTATATCAGGTTATATACCGATTTTGGCCGTACTTGTCGCAGTTATTGGAAGCCATAAAGAAAACGCTACATGCAAAATTTCAGACAAATCGGACAAAAATTGCAAACAAATTTATATGGGAGTTGATCAGGTTACAGACCGATTTGAACCGTACTAACCACAGTCGTGGAAAGTCAGAACAAAACACTACATGCAAAATTTCAGCCAAATCGGACAAAAATTGCGGATTGTAAAGGCTTAGGAAGTCAAATCAGGCGATAGGTTTATATGGGAGGTATACCTTACAATGTTGTAAGTCATAACAGAATACTACATGCAAAATTTCAGCCAGATCGGACAAAAATTGCGACTTCCAGGGATTCAAGAAGTCAAATCTGGGTATCGGTTTACATAGGAGCTGTATATAAATATGAACCGATATGGCCCATTTGCAACTCCCAATGATCTACATCAATATTACGTATCTGTGAAAAATTTCAAGCGGATAGATTTATGCATTCGAACTCTGTCGTGATTTCGACAGACGGAAGGATGGACGGACAGACTAGGCTAGATCGATTCAGAAAGACAAGACGATTAACAATATATATACTTTATGTGGTCTTAGACGAATATTTCGAGATGTTACAAACGGAATGACTCGATTAGTATACCCCCATCCTGTGGTGGTGGGTAGAAAAAAAAAACTAGTAAACAAGTAAAATGGCGTTAAGTTCGGCCGGGCCGAACATTGGATATAAACCACCTTTCGTCAAAATCCAACGAAAAATGCATACCTTATACCCCATAGCAGCTATATCGAAAGAAGTTCCGATTTGGACCAAATACTAGTAAGTAAAAACCATTGTTCAATTGTGTATAAGCGGATTATAAATGTGCCTTTTATAAGGCCAAGACTTTAAATCGAGATATCGGTCTAGATGGCAGCTACATCCAAATCAGGACCAATTTAGGCCAAGTTGCAGAAAAATGTCGAAGAGCCTAACACAACTAACTGTCCCGAATTTCGGCGAAATCGTACAATAAATGCGCCTTTTGAGTGCTCAAAACCTTAAATCGAGAGATCGGTCTATATGACAGCTATATCCAAATCTGGGCCGATCAAAGCCAAAGTGAAGAATAATGTCGAAGGGCCCAACACAACTCACAGTCCCAAATTTCGGCGAATACGGACAATAAATGCGCCTTTTTTGGCCAAAACCTTAAATTTGGAGATCGGTCTATATGGCAGCTATATTCAAATCTAAACCGATCTGGGCCAAATTGAAGAAGGTTACTTACTGTCCCAACACTACTCACTGTCCCAAATTTCAGCGACATCGGACAATAAATGCGCCTTTTATTGGCCCAAAACCTTAAATTGAGAGATCGGTCTATATGACAGCTATATCCAAATCTAGACCGATCTGTGCCATATTATAGAAGTATGACGAGGAGCTTAACTTAACTCACTGTCTAAAATTTCGACGACATCGGACAATAAGTGCACCTTTTATAGGCCCAAAGCCTTAAACCGAGAGGTCGGTTTATATGGCCGCTATATCCAAATCTGGACCGATCTGGACCAAATTGCAGAAGGATGTAGAGAGGCTTAACACAACTCACTGTTCCAAATTTCAGCAAAATTGGATAATAATGAGAGTTTTATGGGCCTAAGACCCTAAATCAGCGGATTTGTGTATATGGCAGCTATATTCAAATCTGGACCGATCTGGGCCAAATTGAGGAAGGATGTGGAAGGGCCTAACACAACTCACTTTCCCACTTTTATGGGTCTAAGACCCTAAATCGGAGAATCGGTCTATATGGCATCTATATTCAAATCTGGACCGATCTGGACCAAATTGAAAAAGGATGTCGAGAGGCTTAACACAACTCACTGCCCCAAATTTCAGCAAAATCAGATAATAATGTGGCTTTTATGGGCCTAAGACCCTAAATCGACGGATCGGTCTATATGGGGGCTATATCAAGATATAGTCCGATATAGCCCATCTTCGAACTTAACCTGTTTATGAACAAAAAAAAAAATCTGTGCAAAATTTCAGCTCAATATCTCAATTTTTGAAGACTGTAGCGTCATTTCAACAGATAGACGGACGGACGTGTCTAGATCGTCTTAGATTTTTACGCTGATCAAGAATTTATATAGTTTATAGGGTCGGAAATGAATATTTCGATGTGTTGCAAACGGAATGACAAAATTAATATACCCCCATCCTTTGGTGGTAGGTATAAAAAAATGCCATTTCAGAACAGATTGTTATAAATCTTTGAAATTTTAATGGCTAGAGCTGTTATCGATATCATGTGCAACATTTCAAGGCAGTATATAATGCGGGTGTCTCTTGGCAAAGCCCTAAATTTAATCACTTCGGAATTACGAAAAAATGTCCGCGATGCCTCATTTGAGGTCCAATTTTCTAAATTCTTTTTTTTTGCTGGATAGTACTTAAAAACTATCCGTGCTGTTTAACTACCTGTGCTGGATAGTGCATAAAAATCTCTACTGGTTTCAGGGATATTCGAATAATTCAGCTAAAAGTTATACAGTTTGAAAATAAAGTAATAGTTTTAAGAAAAATCGTATAAAGACATCTTTATTTTCGTGGAGGCTACAAATATTGTAAGTTTGGGTTTAAGTGGCAGTCCGCCAGCAGACACACTTAGCTATTTTCGTCCATTGTGATACCACAGGAACAGAAGAAGGAAGATGCCTTCTAGTTCCTATCGTTGAACTATCCAGATCGTTTTAAAAAGCCCAACAACTTGCGAACATTCATATCCGCTAAATCAGAAAGGTACATAAAGAAATGAGAACCTAAAGTGGAATCCATTCTGACTGTCAGTTCGAGACACACATACAGAAGGGACTCGTCTCTTCTTCTTTGATGTCCTCACAGCTTCTGCAGAAGTCGTTACTAGTAACCTTCAGTCTGTAAGCATGTTTTCCGAATAGACAGAGACCTGTCATGACTGAGACGTCTGTTCTAGCCAGTGATTACAAAGTGGTAGACCTCTTCAAGTCTTGCTCATGCCACATAGTTTTGGAATGCCCACAGCCCCTCTTTGTGACCATGAGTCGTTCGTTGCCTTCGGGCCTGATCCTGAAAATTTAGCTTACAAGCTAGAGGCATACCCACAGATTCCAGTTTCCCTGGAATGTATAAGGTAGTTTCTAATCTCGCAAGCTTGTCCGCTATATAATAGCCTGGGACCTCTCAGTGACCCGACACTTATAACAGGTGAATTTTGAACTGTTTAGCCATCTCGTTGAGAGATCTGCAACAGTCGAGGGCGGTTTTTGTGTTCATACACATTCTCTAGGGATTTAATGTCTTACTGGCTGTCTGAGAAAATATTTATGCGAACCATCGTTTATGACATTATATCTTAGCCATTCTCCCCCTTCCTTAATTAAAAGGATCTCCACTTGATACGCACTGCAGCGGTCGGGTAACCTTTTCGATATGACCAGTTCTACATATTTAGAGTACACAAAAAGCCCACCTGGTCGTCTAGTTTGGAACCATCCGTATAGAAGTCTATGTAACTTCTATTACCAGGGATATCGTACAGTACTTTTTATCAAAAAACGGCTCAGGTAGGGTGTTATACACACTGCCTGGAACATAGGACATTGTATCAAGGATAACACAGTCTCCGTAGCTGACACATGACCAAAGAGAAAGCTCCCTTAGCCTAGCGGCAGTGATAGCAGCAATTTGTCTAGTCACAATTCCCAGAGGCAGTAGCCGTATCACTTAATTTAATGCATCAGGTGGTGTCGTCCTCAGTGCTGCTGCGATGCACAAACAAGCCATCCTTTGGAACCGGTTGACTATTGACGAGTTGGTGGACTTTTGAAGCGCCGTCCACCAGATCACAACTTAATTTAGCATTATAGGTCTGATAACTGCAGTATATACCCAATGCATGACACGCGGTCTAAACCCCAACTTTTTTCTATGGCTATCTTGCAGGTATATAGGGCAAGAGTTGCTTTTCTTGTTGTCCTTTTCAAAATGTTGGATTTGAAGTTGAATTTCCTGTCCAGTGAAACACCCAGGTATTTTGCACTTTCTGTAAATGGAACATTCTCTCCTCCCAAAGAGAAAGATTCCACTGTAAGTATCTTTAGAAGTAGAGAAGACAGTATACCTTTTAGATCCACCGATCCCAAGCCTGCCGTAATGCTTCTTTTAGTATGTTATAAATAAACTATCTTAAGGTAGAGTCGATGCCTGGAAACTCCAACTCTATCATGATTAACGTCGGTTTTACATTATTGAAAGAACCTTCGATGTCAAGAAATGTCACCATTGTATATTCCTTGACAGTGAGAGATCCCTCTATGCAGCCGTAGTCGGCTGCTGTTTCAGTGGATTTTCATTTACTATATGCATGCTGCTGCCGAGACAGGTCATCTCCAGGAATCCTTGCCCTATGATTTGCTTATATCAACCTCTCAAGAGTCTCCAGCATAAAGGATGACAGACAAATAGCACGAAAATCTTTCGCTTTCATGTGGTAAGGATTCTTGCTTTCGGAATGAAAATGACCGTCTTGTCACTCCATCCCACATGTTGATATAAGTATATCTCCCTAAGCCAAAGAACCTGTCTACACGGCTTGCAATTCAACCGGTGATTAATTATCAGAGCCAAGCGACTTAAAGGAGTCGAAACTTCTTATCGCCCAAAGGATTTTCGGCTCAGAACAATTTTCCCAATAACCTCCGACCAATGCATACCAGTGACAACCTCTACTGGCGCCACGTTGTTCGTTGAAGAATTTCCTGGAAAATGTGCATCAAAGAGCAACTCTAGTGATTCCTCACTAAACATTGTCCATACATTCTCTGGCTTCTGAATAAACCCCACCGTTATAGATCTCGAGGACAGAATCTTACTTAGCCTAGAGGCCTCAGATGTATCCTCCACGGAGCTGCAGAATTCCACCCAGGGTTTGTTCTGAGACTTTTCACATCGCCCTTATATTTTCTTAGTTCAGCCTTATTTTTATAAGATTCGGCCCGACCGATCTTAGCACACTTTTACCTGTATTTATACCCTATACCACTACTGTGGTACAGGGTATTATAACTTAGTGCATTTGTTTGTAACACCCAAAAGGAAGAGATATAGACCCATTGATAAGTATACCAATCGACTCAGAATCACTTTCTAATTCGATTTAGCTATGTCCGTCTGTCCATGCTAATTTGTGTACAAACTACTGGTCGCAATTTTCATCAGATCGTCTTCAAATTTGGTTGGGCATGTTTTTCAAACTAGGGACAAAGCCTATTGAAATTAGAAAAAATCGGTTCAGATTCGGATATAGCTGCCATATGTATGTTCTTCCGATTTGCAGTAATACAGCAATGAAATGGTTATTTGTTAACCGATTTTCTCGAAATGTGGAAAGAGGGTGTTTTTTATGAATCTCGACATTACTGGTTAATTTCATAGAAATCGGTTCAGATTTGGATATAGCTGCTCTATATATGTTCATCCGACTAGCAGTAATACAGCAATAAAACGGTCATTTGTGGACCGATTTTCTTGAAATTTGGAAGAAACGATTTTCTCTTGACTCTCAATATTGCTAGTGAATTCCATAAAAATCGGTTCAGATTTGAATGTAGCTCCCATATATATGTTCGTCCGATTTGCAGTAATACAGCAATAAAATGGCCATTTGTTAACCGATTCTCATGAAATTTGGCAGGAAAGATTTCCTTATGACTCTCAATATTATTGGTGAATTTCATAGAAATCCGTTCAGATTTGGATATAGCTTCCATATAAATGTTCGTCCGATTTGCAGTAATACATCAATTATATGTTCATTTGTTAACCGATTCTCTCGAAATTTGACAGGAAGGATTTTCTTATAACTCTCGATATAACTGGTGAATTTCATAGAAATCGGTGCAGATATGGATATAGTTCCCATATATATATATCGCCCGATTTTCACTCCTATACCCACTGCAAGCGCATTTATTGACCAATCTTTACAAAATTTTGTACAACGCTTTCCTCGACGACTTCCACAATATCCATAAAGTTTGATCGAAATCGGTTCAGATTTATATATAGCTCCCATGTATATGTTCGTCAGATTTTGGGTAATTTGTTGTGATTTGTCAACCTAATAACCTATTGGAGGCCACCGTAGCGCAGAGGTTAGCAAGTCCGCCTATGACGCTGAACGCCTGGGTTCGAATCCTGGCGAGACTATCAGAAAAAATTTCAACGTTGGTTTTCCCCTCTTAAGGCTGGCAACATTTGTGAGGTACTATGCCATGTAAAAATTCTCTCCCAATAGGATTCGCTCTGTGGCACGCCTTTCGGACTCAGCTATAAAAAGGAGGCCCCTTATAATTGAGCTTAAACTTCAATCGGACTGCACTCATTGATATGTGAAAAGTTTGCCCCTGTTCCTTAATGAAATGTTCATGGGTAAAATTTGCATTTGCAATAACCTATCTGAATACATCCGCCGAGGTCCATCAAAATTGGTTCAGAGTTATATATAGCCCACCTTTTGTATTCATAGGGTTGGTATAGGGTCTTATAAAGTCGGCACTGCCCGACTTTTGCCTTTCCTTACTGGTTTCTTCTACTTTTATTAGAGCGAACACAATCGGTCGCCATTAAACTATTTCCTTCCTCACTATTGAAGGACATCGTTGTGGGCACCTACAATGCCTAATACTTGTACCATTGTGATTTTTTTGAGGTTAGGATTTTCATGCATTAGTATTTGACAGATCACGTGGGATTTCAGACATGGTGTCAAAGAGAAAGATGCTCAGTATGCTTTGACATTTCATCATGAATAGACTTACTAACGAGCAACGCTTGCAAATCATTGAATTTTATTACCAAAATCAGTGTTCGGTTCGAAATTGGTTCATTCACCGTAACGTTGCGTCCAACAGCATCTTTGAAAAAATACGGTCCAATGATTCCACCAGCGTACAAACCACACCAAACAGTGCATTTTTCGGGATGCATGGGCAGTTCTTGAACGGCTTCTGGTTGCTCTTCACTCCAAATGCGGCAATTTTGCTTATTTACGTAGCCATTCAACCAGAAATGAGCCTCATCGCTGAACAAAATTTGTCAAAATTTGAACACATTTCGAACCGAACACTGATTTTGGTAATAAAATTCAATGATTTGCAAGCGTTGCTCGTTAGTAAGTCTATTCATGATGAAATGTCAAAGCATACTGAGCATCTTTCTCTTTGACACCATGTCTGAAATCCCACGTGATCTGTCAAATACTAATGCATGAAAATCCTAACCTCAAAAAAATCACCCTTTATATTCATTGGCAGATAGATACAAATCATTTTCGTCGATATGGGTAGTTATGAAGAGCTATTTCATTTAAATTACAAGGAGAATATATCCCCTTAAATCAGAAAGACGGACAGAGGTTGCAATTTAATATCACAACTCGCTTAGAAATGTTGACTTAATCACAATATTTTTGCTACAATATTATAATGCAAATTTGTTAAGAATGCTCTTTAAACTTTACAAAATGCTGCACTTCATGCTCTTGAGCTTATCCATGCTATGTTTTCGATAAACACAAAAATTCAATCTTAAATTGTAAAAAAATTGATTGGCCGTTACAAATTGCCTAAAAGCGATTTAAAGAAACCCCCAAAATTTTACAAAAAAGAACATCATGCAAAATGTGCAAGACCACATATACATACACAAACATACTCGTAAAGTGTATTGGGAAATCAATTTTATATCTTAGTCTCTTTTCAAAACGAATTAAATGAACCAAGGACATAACGCCGTAAGTCAGACAACTCAAATACTCCTACGTCCCTACATAAACACCGCAATACGTGCATAAATATTACAATTTTATGATGTTGTGGTGGTATATCAGATGACACGTAACATCTGAATTTTTACGATTTTCCTGCCGAACACTGACATCACCGAAAGCGGGTGTCAGCAAAAAAGCAAGAGTCAATTGTACCACCACAATCGAGAAGCGTATTGAAGTGATATATTTGCCAAAAACATACCAAGAGAATAAAACCTTAAAAAAGACACCGGCATTTTCTGTGGTATATAAAAATTGAAAATCATTAGTGAAGGGTAAAATGTCACGTGTTGTAAATAAAATCATTCGAAATTGGATATTGGTATTCTCGTTTACAACTGGTTAAGCAAAGTGAGCTCTCGTATCTGGTATTTACATTTTTTCAAAAGAGACCAATCGTTTGATTAGATTTACTTGTTATACCCACCACTGTAGGATAGAGGGTATATTCATTTAGTCATTCCGTTTGCAACACATAGAAATATCGATTTCTAACCCTACCAAGTATGTATATATTTCGGATCGTCGTAAAATTCTAAGATGATTTAATAATGTCCGTGTGTCTGTCTGTCTGTTCCTCCGACTGTCCGTCTGTTCCTCCGACTGTCCATCCGTCTGTCCGTCCGTATGTTGTAATCGCTCTACAGGCTTCAAAAATTGAGATATTGAGCTGCAATTTGGCACAGATACGTCTTTTTGATGCATGCTATTTAAGTTCTTGAACGGGCCAAATCGGCCTTGTTTGGATATATCTGCTATATAGACTGATCTGGCGATAAAGAGTCTAGTGCTTATAAACAGTGAGTAGTTTAGGGCCTCCCAAATATGGTCCAGATCGGCCTATATTTAGATATAGATGTCATATATACAGATCTGCCGATGAAGGGTCTGAAGCCCATAATAGCTTTTTTTAACCGATTTGAAACGGTGAGTAGTTTAAGGCTTCCCAACATAGGACCCAAATATGGATTAGATCGGACTATATTTAGATATAGCCGTCATATAGACCGATCCGCCGATTTAGGGTCTTAGGCCCATATAAACCATATTTATTATCTGATTTAGATTTAGATTTTAGTGTTTGACCCCTCGACATCCTTCGTCAAGTTGGCCCAGATCGGTCTAGATTTGGATATAGCTGCCATATAGACCGATCCTCCGATTTAGGGTCTTAGGCCCATAAAAGCCACATTTATTATCCGATTTTGCTGAAATTTAGGATAGTGAGTTATGTTAATCCCTTTGACAACCTTCAACAATTTGGCCTAGATCGGTGGAGATTTGGATATAGCTGCCATATGGACCGATCTCTCGATTTAAGGTTTTGAGCCCATAAAAGGCGGATTTATTGTCCGACGTCGCCGAAATTTGGGACAGTGAGTTGTGTTTAGACTTTCGATATCATTTTTCAATTTGGCCCAGATCGGTCCAGATTTGGATATACAAGTCATATATCTCGATTTAAGATTTTATGGCCATAAAAAGCACCATTATTGTCCGATTTCGCCGAAATTTGGGACAGTGAGTTGTGTTAGGCTCTTCGACATTTATCTGCAACTTGGTTTAAATCGGTCCAGATTTGAATACAGCTGCCATAAAGACCGATATCTCGATTCAAAATCTTGGCCCAAAAAAAGGCCCGTTTATAATCCGATTTCACCGAAATTTGACACAGTGACGTATGTTAGGCTTTTCGACATCTGTGTCGTATATGGTTCAGATCGGTTTATTTTTAGATATGGCTACTAAAAAGATCAAAATTTTGTTTTACACAATTGAACAATGACTTGTACTTATTAGTATTTTGTCCAAATCGGAGCATATTTCGATATAGCTGCTATGGGGCATAAGGTATGCAATTTTTCCCGGATTTTGACGAAAGGTGGTTTACATATATACCCTAAGTGGTGGGTATCCAAAGTTAGGCCCACTGAACGCCGTTTTACTTGTTTGTCTCTGCAGGAGGATGAGCCTATTTAATTCTTTGGTAGAATTTTCGGACTTCATTCTGACTCCTGTACATCTCAGTTCGCTCGGACTCACGTCTTTCCATTTCCTTTTTCTTTCTGTGGAATAGACGTTTGTCCTCTCTCCTTTTCTCCCGATACCTCTCCTTCATCTGGCATGTTGCTACTGATTGCAAGGTTGCTCTATATGCTGCATTCTTGGCTTCAGTATCATCTCGACACTCTTGGTCGAACCATGGGTTTCTTGGGGGAGTCTTGCGTTACCGAAGTACGGATTTCGCGGCATTTTCCATGGAGTGGGCAATAGTTTGCCACTGCGCCATTATATTATCGGAACAAGGAATTCTTTCATCAAGCAGTTGGGTCAGTCGACTGGAGTATGCCGCTGTCATTTGTTGTGTTTGCAGCTTTTCAATGTCCAGCTTCCGTGCAGTGTCAGATCGTACTTTCTTCGCCATGTTCAAACGGGTGCGAACCTTTGCTGCAACAAGGTAATGATCCGAATCTATATTCGCTCCACAGATCGATCATACATCTAACACGCTGGATGAATGCCTTCTAAATATTTATCACAACGTGATCAATTTGGTTTCTCGTGTTTTGATCGGGTGACAGCCATGTGGCTTTGTGGATATTTTTATGTTGAAATCTGGTGCTACTAACTACCATGTTTTTGCTGCGTCGAAATCTATCAGCCTCAACCCATTACTGAACGTTATCTCGTGGAGGCTAAACTTTCCGACTGCTGGACCAAAAATGTATTCCTTCCCTATTTTCGCATTAAAATCTCCCAGAACGATTTTAATATCATGGGCGGGGCAGCGGTCATATCTCACTCTAGGCGCTTGTAGAAAATATCCTTGGTCTGCTCGTCTTTGTCTTCCGCCGGGGCATGGGCTCAAATAAGGCTAATGTTGAAGAATTTGGCTTTTATGTCAATTGTGGCTAGCCTCTCATCCACCGGAGTAAAGCTGGAGACAAGGTGTTTCAGTCTCCGACTAATCACAAATCCACAGACAAATGCATGCCTCGTGTTATGGCAGCTATAGTATAGTTTGTCACCATTTGGTGTTGTAGTGACGCCATTCCCAGTCCATCGCACTTCCTATAAGACGGTAATGTCTGCGCATTAAATACCGAGTGCCGTGGCGATCGCTGTTTGCCTTTTGGGATGGCACTAGGGCATGCTGACACAAACGAATCATTCATGGCCTTCATGATCCGCTTGACCACTATCCTCCGTAGTTTCCACTTCCTTTTCTTCTGTTTAGCCCATTTCTGCAGTATTTTCTCCAAGGCTGAAACTAATATAGCGATTATTAGAGAAGAGAAGCCAACACTACCCAGTCGCATATTCTTGCACTTATATCTTGTACCTCCTATCTGTTCCTAGTAATAAAGGTCGGTTTATCCAGATTGTAGCTTATAATATATTCGATAAGCAGCTCACCCCTTAAAATTTGATATAATTGTTTAAAATTTAATAATTGTTTAGTGATTTCAATGAACATCCGACAAAATATCTACAGAAATCATACTTATGTCTTTAAACAAAAAAATAATGTCTACAATTGACAAAAATATACATTCAAATATAGAACCGTCTGCTTAGATATTAAAATATTTGTAACTGTTTCGGTCAAATTAAAACTAAATGTTAATATAAATTCAACAGACAGTGTTTGCTGATATCAGCAAACTTTTTTTCTGGGCGTAGTATCTATTTTGAGATACAGGTATTTTTTGAGGAGCGAAATGAAAACACGTTTGATCCACTCAACGGTTACTACTAAATTCAGTGCTAAAATTCGTTGAGAATAAACAGTTTCATATACAAATTTGGTAGTTTGTTTTCTTAGAGTTATTTTTAGCTGCGTACAAAATATTGTCGTTGTGGTACTGCGCCCTACACAAAGGTTGTTTTAGTTTTGAAAACAAGTTTAACCCACGCTGATAAGTCTTAGTAATCAATCACCAACAACATCCAGGAAATAAATTTACGTTCGACAACAAAAAATTAGCATTGATTTCACCTTTCCATCTGCAACATCATATAATGAGTACCATTTTGTTTGTTTTGCTCTCAAACAAAACTTGTTTTGAGATCAAGAAATTAAATCGAATGACGAAGGTTCCTAAGTCCTCCTTCACTTTGCCTTGGTGAGTGTGGGCGCCAAAAAGAAAAACAATTTCAAAATACTTTGACGTCTGTTAGGTCCTTAAACGAAAACTCTTTTATAAAAGACCCCTTTGAGAGACAACCAACAATTATTATACTCGAAAGGACTGGCATACACACATATACATACATACATATATACATATAAATACATACATACATATCGAAGAAACAACATGGCAAATGTTTTTACCATTACATATACATACATACACATCGAAGGAGCAGCATAGAAAATGCTCTTACCTTTCCACTGTTTTCTTTGGATGCAGTCTTAAAGGATGTTCGCCTGCGCCATCCTTAAATAGATGTATGTCTCGCTTTTCACAATATCTGTCACAAGGTAGTATTTTTCTGTAGAACTGAACCTAGTATTCGCAAAAAACGTGATTGCCCTCGAGCCTTGACTTACTTACACCCATACATTCACAGAGTCCCGCACATGAAAATACAGACAAAGATATAAAGATATTGTGGTTTCCTTTTAGAGTTCCTGATGCCGATATCGACATCATATTTGCAGTCACGTAGTAAATATTTATTTCCGCTTTATTAACCAAGTTAATTTCGTGTAAGTAATTTCACGTTCCAACGTATTGTTTCACTCAACTAGATTGGGATGAGATGAAAACATCGAATGCTGATAGTCCAACAAAAATTCATTACTTAAGAGTTACCATCATAAGGTTATTGCTAATGATGATAGTGATGTTGCATTTTTTGTTTGTTGTTTTGGTAAATATTTGAAACAATAGCTAAGAGTTCCCTTGGGGTATGCGAAATGAAATTGCAATTGGTAAGCAATGTAGAAATGGGAACTTTGGTATCTTACTTTAATTGATTAATGTTGAGAGGCAAATTTATCTTCAATTCAAATGAATAAGGGGTGTATGTTATTGAATTCGGGTCTTAAGAACCCAAATAGTACGTACAATGAGGTAAGAAATAATTTGGCAATATAAAAAAAATTTTATAAAAAAATTTATTGAAAAACAAGTAAAAAGGCGTCCAGTTCGGCCGGGCCAAACTTTGGATACCCACCACCTCGGGTATATATGTTAACCACCATTCATCAAAATCCGGTGAAAATTGCATACCTCATGTACCATAGCAGTTATAACGAAATAATAACCGATTTGGACCAAATACTAATAAGTACAAGTCATTGTTCAATTGTGTATAACAAAATATTGGTCTTTTTAGTAGCTAAATATATCTAAAAACAAGTAAAAAAGCGTTAAGTTCTGCAGGGACGAACTTTGGATACCCCCACCTCGGGTATATATGTAAACCACCTTTCATCAAAATCCGGTGAAAATTGCATACCTTATGTCTCATAGCAGTTATATCGAAATATGATCCGATTTGAACCAAATACTAATAAGTACAAGTCATTGTTCAATTGTGTATAACAAAATATTGGTATTTTTAGTGGCTATATCTAAAACTAAACCGATCTGAACCTATACAACATAGATGTGGAAAAGCCTACCATAAGTCAATGTGCCTTTTATGGGCCCAAAGCATTAAGTCGAGAGATCGGTCTATTTGGCAGCTATATCCAAATCTTGACCGATCTGAGCCAAATTGCAGAAGGACGTCGAAGGGCCTAACAACACTCATTGTCCAAGATTTCGGCATAATCGGACAATAAATGCGCCTTTTATGGCCCCAAAAACTAAAACCGAGAAATCGGTCTATATGGCAGCTATATCCAAATCTGGACCGATCTGCGCCATATTAAAGAAGTATGTTAAGGGGCTTAACATCACTCACTGTCCCTAATTTCGGCGACATCGGACAATAAATGCGCCTTTTATGGGCCCAAACCCTTAAATCGAGAGATCGGTCTATATGGCAGCTATATCCAAGTCTGATCCGATCAGGACCAATTTGAAGAAAGGACGTCGACTGGCCTAACACAAATCACAGTCCCAAATTTCAGCAAAATCGTATAACAAATATGGCTTTTATTGGCCCAAGACCCAAAATCGGAGGATCGGTCTATATGGCAGCTATAACCAATTCTGGACAGATCCGGGCCAAATTGACAAAGGATATCGAAGGGCCTAACACAACTCACTGTCTAAAATTTTAGCAAAATCGGATAAAAAATGTGGCTTTTATGGGCCTAAGGACCTAAATCGGAGGATCGGTCTGTATGACAGCTATATCCATATCTGGACTGATCTGGGCCAAATTGACAAAAGATGTCGAAGGGCCTAGCACAACGCACTGTCCCAAATTTCAGCAAAATCGGATAACAAATGTGGCTTTTATGGGCCTGAGACCCTAAATAGACGGATCGGTCCATATGGGGGATGTATCAAGATATAGTCCGATATAGCCCATCTTCGAACTTATCCTGCTTATGGACAAAAAAGAATCTGTGCAAAGTTTCAGCTCAGTATCTCTTTTTTTGAAGACTGTAGCGTGATTTTTTCAGACAGACGGACAGACGGAAGCACAGACGCGCAAAATTTCAGACCAATCGAAAGACATTTGTGGCTTCCAGTGGCTCAAGAAGTCAAAAGCGGGAGATTGGTTTATATGGGAGCTATATCAGGTTATAGACCGATTTGGACCTATTTGACACAGTTTTTAAAGTCATAACGGAAAATCGCATGGAAAATATTAGCCAAATCGGATGAAAATTGCGGCTTCCAGACTCAAGAAGTCAAGTCGGCATATCGGTTTACATGGGAGCTATAACATCAATGTTCAGAATGTTGACGATCCAGAATTTATACTTTATGGGGTCGCCAATCAATATTTCGTGGTGTTACAAACGGAATCACTAGGTTAGTATACCCCCATCCTTTGGTGGTAGGTACAAAAAAAATTTTAAGTTATCAGTTAAGCAGCCAGAATTGGCATAAATAATCATCACTGACCTGAGATGCCGCCTCATTGTTGGAAGTGATGCTAATGCACATCACCAGATATGGGGAAGTTCGGATGTCAAAGAAGAATATGTTATAAGCTGCAATCAGGCAGGAGGTACAAAATATTACCTTTGTATCAGAAGATATATGAGCAAGAATATGTGACTGAGAAGTGTTGGATGACCACAGCTTCTCTGATCATCGTTATATTAGGTTCAGTCTTGGAGAAAATATTGCAGCAGTGGTCCCTCGGCTAAACAGAAAAAAAGGCGGATTGGGATAAATTTCGGCATAAATTCTGCACGTCAAGCCCTTTTAGACCAGAAAAGAAAGTGTAAACTGCGGGGGGATATAGATATAATGGTCAAGCGGATCACGAAGGCCCTCAATGACTCGCTTGTGTCAGCATGTCCTAGTGCCAAGCCAAGGGGAAAACAGCGACCGCCGCGGAGGACCCTAGAACTGATTTGTCTAAGTAAGGGCTGCAGAAAGCCCTTCAATATGGAGAAGGCCACAAGGGCCACACGATTAGAATGTACATAAGGCTGAACTGAGAACATACAAGAGCGAACTGAGAAAGGCTCAGAATAAAACCTTGGTAGAATTCTGCAGCTCCGTGGAGGATACGTATGAAGCCTCTAGGCTAAGGAAGATTCTGTCCTCTAGACCGATTATTGTGGGGCATATTCAGAAGTCGGAGAATGTATAGACTATATCTAATGGGGATACACTAGAACTACTCGTTTATACCCATTTCAGGGGAAATTCTTCAACGGACAATGTGGCGCCAGAAGAGCTTTCACTGGTATGCATTCGTCAGAGGTTATTAGTAAAATCCTTTGGGCGATAAGAAGTTTTGACTCCTTCATCACAGGTTGAATTACAAGCTGTATTTGATAAATAAGTTTCTCGGCTTAAGGAGATATACTCTGTTAGTACCACCATGTCATATATACCTGTGGGATGGAAGGACAAGAAGGTCGTTTTCATTCCGAAAGCGGGAAACCCCTAACACACGAAGGCGAAAGATGTTCATCCTATCAGTCTGTCATCCTTAATGCTGAAGACTCTTGAGAGGTTGATACAAGCAAATCATAGGGCAAAGATCCCAGGAGATCGCTTGTCTCGACAGCAGCATGTATATACAATAGTAAAGACAAATTCACTTATTGCGTGGTGCACTAATTATGCACTCTGCCCACTAACTACGCATATGATTACAAGACGTCATCTCATTTTTGGCAATCTGGTACTCGAATAGCTGAGCATCTGTCATAGGCAATCAGCGATGACTCTGTCCTTTTTGCAGATGAATCTAAATGTGAATTGTCGTCAACCATTGCTAGTAGGAAGTATTTTTTTAATATTGCCAAACAAATTGAGAGAAGTGCGCCAGACTAAGCCCCAGCCAAAGACAAATGTAAGAAGACACCGTAAGAAGAGCTCTCACTTTAGGCGTGAATTAAATATATATGAATTTTAGATTTTAGTGTTGTCACCAATTCACGACCTAGTCGGCTGCAAAGAGGGTTTCCTCGCTCTCAAGGAATATATAATGGTAGCATTTCTTGACATTGAAGATGCTTTCAATAATGTAAAACCGACGACAATGATGAAGGATTCGGAGTTTCTGGGCATCAACTCTACCGTAAGAAAGTTTATTAATAACTTACTTACAAAAAGATGCATTTTGGCAGGCTCGGGATCTGGGAATTTAAAAAGATGGGTCAGCAGAAGAACACCTCAAGGAGGTGTACTGTCTCCTCTACTTTGGAATATGGCCATTAATAATATATTAATGTCTCTGGATGAAAAAGGTGCAAAAGTGGTCGCGTATGGTGATAACGTGGCAATTGCATTTAGGCGAAAGTTTTCCAGCAATCTAAGAGATATACTTCAGGAAGCTCTACGTGCAATAACTATATGTGCTTCCGAAAGTGGTCTAGGTACAAATCCGTGCAAGACAGAAGAAGTTCTTCCTGTCTCCTTGGGAGAAGAGGATATTCTATTTACAGAAAGCCAAAATTTCCTGGATGTTTTGCTGGACAGGAAATTGAACTTCGAATCCATCATTTTGGAAAGTGCAAGAAAGTCAACTTTTACCCTTTACACCTGCAAGAGAGCCATTTGAAAAAGTTGGGGGTTAAAACTGCGCGACCTGCATTGGGTATATACTGCAGTTGTCAGACCTATTATGCTATTTGGTGTTGTGGTCACCATCTGATGCACTTAATTTAATGCTACATCTAATGCCTCTGAACATTGTGGCTAGACAAATTGCTGCGACCGCTGCCATGAGGCTAAGGGAGCTTTCTCTTTTGTAAGCATTTCATTTGCTTGCTAGAACAGACGTTTCAGTCATTGTGTCTGGACGTCTCAGTCATTGTGTCTGGATGTCTCAGTCATTGTATAACTGTCTAATCGGAAAACATTCTGACAGACGGAAGGTTGATGAAGAAGAGACTATAGAACACCTTCTGTGTGTGTGTTCCGCACTGGCAGTCGGAGAAGTTCCACTTTAGGATCTCATTTTTTTGGGAACCTGTCTGATTTGAACCTGTAGCGGATTTGAACATTTGCAAGTTGTTGGGCTCTTTAAAGCAATCTGGATGGTTCAATGGTAGGAACTAGAAGGCACCTTCCTTGTTCTGTTCCTGTGGTTTTACAATGGAGAAGTGAGTCTGATGGCAGACTGCCACTTATACCAAATCAAACCAACCTGACCTATTCTGGCACGTAGAACCTGTTGCCATGGTATTGCTATAGAACAATCCACGTGTATTACAAGTGTTTCCTCACTAGGCGTTGTCCATTCATTACCTAACTTTTAAATTTACCCTACTATAATTGGTGTGAAGCAGAGAGTCATCCGTAGTCTAGAGAACCGGATCATATCAATTTCCACCACAGCATTTACTTTCTTCTCAAGTCTACGACAGTACCGGGATTTATCGCAATCCATGTTCCTTCCTTTTTGTGGGTCGACGTTTTCTCTTATATTTAGTGAAATTCTCATCCAAAACTACCCAGTGACATTCGAAGGTAGCATTTTGTATTTTCCGCCTGTTCCCTGTCATAAAGGTAGGTCTCTTTCTGTTAGTTCTAGCCACCAGATACAACTATCAATATACTCTCTATGACACTTATACCTATCATTATTTTTAAACTGTCCCATATTATCACTCAATGAGGTTCGTCTTTCTGCAATACTTCTTACTACCGAATTTGACGCATAGTGATGAATGAGGCAGCTTTTGAAGCATTGGAAACGCTACAATCGGTGAACATTTCTTCGTGAGGATTATATTTCGTATATCTGAAACGTTTCCATTGGTTAGCGAACACTTTTTTTAATTCTCGCCGCAAAATATAAATAGCAACTACCACCTTTTTTGCTCCTTCATTGAATGTCAAATTTCCCTTCAAAAACATATTGCATTAGAATATTATTTCCGTTTGACCTAAAAACTTTTTGATACCCCTTTTCTGGCATTTGCAAAAGTATTGCAGATTCATTAGGAAGGAAAATATTTTCAGTTTTTGGTGAAAAAAAACAAACATTCAAATTGTTCTTCAGCTTCGTTATTCGTAAAACTGCCGTTCAATCAATTTGCCATTTGATTTGCTAAATCAAATTCACTACGTCCGCAAAATCTCTTGCCTCAAGAGTCGCTTCAGTAATTCGAGAGACCGAAACTCAATTCAATTTCTTTTTTATGCAAAATGTACAGATGCAATAAAATCTCCCAACATTGACATCCTTATGCAACGACACCAAGCGACGCCTGTAACAAGTGAGAAAGCAGTAGACGGAAATAAAAGTAAGGTAGAAAACAAAAACCAAAACAGACAAATGTATAGATATTTTACTGCAAATGTCAATCAAACGATCAGCATCACCGGAAATGAATGCAATTTCAATGTTTAGTATAACGCCATGATATGATGGCACTTCAGCACATCTGTTTGTCTGCATGTGGTACACAACAGCGCGACAACCACTTTCAATATTTGGTATGTTATTCTATCCGTGTTCACCTATACATTGAAATGTGTAGTTTGCTCTGTGTTTATAGGCGGAAGCATAGGTACAAATACAAGCATAGACATAAATGCACATATGTAGCAGGATATGGAAATGCATGTATGTACAGAGTACTTCCTTTATATCTGTCATTGGAAAATCGAGTTAATATCAAATATGAAAAATTGAAAATTTGTTTAAATACTAATTGGAAGAAAGATGAGTCATTTTACAAAAATTAAATAGAAAAATGTTAAATATTTGAAAAATACAATTAATGAATTCATTCTTTAGATATTCTTTTGTACAATTGTGAAATATGTAGGACTAGCTGGACAGTGCCCGCTCCGCTGCGTCTTCTTTCACTCTCATATTTTATCTGAGACCAATATTGGCACTGTTAGGAAATTAGCCCTGTTTGGGGGGTGCTGGTACTGCCTTTCATTTGAGCCTTATATTGCTTTGGTCGGTAAATATATGCGGTATAGGGGTATTTTTGGGGCTATATTCGCGCTCTAGTCTGAAAAACCATTCATTTGAGTCCCATATTGTCATTATTGGTCTATATTAGCATTTGGCAGGCTTAAGAGGCGGGACGGCCCCCCAGATATCCCACCATAAATAAGGATACCAAATTTCTGTTTCTATTTTACTATTAACAAACCAAATTTCGCTTAAATCACCCCACCCATATCAGAGATATCGCTGTTTTGAAAAAAGGTTAAGAGACAATCCCCCATTAAAGTTTGGATGTTAGATCTTCTTCATTCTTTTGCTTTCGGTGGTGAATTGGAGTAGCCAAACTCTTTCCCCCGTAAGTGAATACCAGATTCATACCATACTCCCAAAAACTAAATTTGAGGTACATATTGCTATAGTCCTTTTTTTATACCCACCACCGAAGGATGGGAGTATATTCATTATGTCATTCCGTTTGCAACACATCGAAATATCCATTTCCGATCCTATAAAGTATATATATTCTTGATCAGCGTAAAAATCTAAGACGATCTAGACATGTCCGTCCGTCTATCCGTCTGTCTGTTTAAATCACGCTACAGTCTTCAAAAATAGAGATATTGAGCTGAAACTTCGCACAGATTCTTTTTTTATTCATAAGCAGGTTAAGTTCGAAGATGGACTAAATCGGACTATATCTTGATATAGCCCCCATATAGACCGATCGGCCGATTTAGGGTCTAAGGCCCATAAAAGCCACGTTTATCATCCGATTTTGCTGAAATTTGGGACAGTGAGTTGTGTTAGGCCCTTCGACATCTTTCGTCAATTTCGCTCAGATCGGTTCAAATTTGGATATAGCTGCCATGTAGACCGATCCTCCGATTTAGGGTCTTAGGGCCATAAAATCCAAGTTTATTATCCGATTTTGTTGAAATTTGAGACAGTGAGTTGTGTTAGGCCCCTCGTCATCCTTCTTCAATTTGGCCCGGATCGGTCCAGCTTTGGATATAGCTGCTATATAGACCGATCTCTCGGTTTTAGGTTTTGGGGCCATAAAAGGCGCATTTATTACCCGATTTTGCTAAAATTTGGGACAGTGAGTTGTGTTAGGCCCCCGATATCCTTATTCAATTTGGCGCAGATCGGTCCAGATTTGAATATAGCTGCAATATAGACCGATCTCTCGGTTTAAGGTTTTGGGCCCATGAAAGGCGCATTTATTACCCGATTTTGTTGGAATTTGGGACAGTGAGTTGTGTTAGTCCCATCGATATCCTTCTTCAATTTGGCCAGATCGGTTCAGATTTGGATATAGCTGCCATGTAGACCGATCCTCCAATTTAGGGTCTTAGAGCCATAAAAGGCGCATTTATTATCCGATGTCGCCGAAATTTGGGACAGTGAGTTAAGTTTAACCCCTTGACATACCTCTGCATTATGGCCCAAATCGGTCCCCATTGGGAAATAGCTGCCAAGTAGATCGATATCTCGATTTAAAGTCTTGGCCCCATAAAAGGCGCATTTATAAACCGATGTCGCCGAAATTTGACACAGTGACTTATGTTAGGCTCTTCGACTTCCGTGTCGTATATGGTTCAGATCGGTATATTTTTAGATATAGCTACTAAAAAGACCAATATTTTGTTAAACACAATTGAACAATGACTCGTTCTTAATAGTATTTGGTCCAAATCGCAACATATAACTGCTATGGGACATAAGGTATGCAATTTTCACAGGATTTTTATGAAAGGTGGTTTACATATATACCAGAAGTGGTGGGTATGCAAAGTTCGGCCCGGCCGAATTTAACGACTTTTTACTTGTTTCCTGAAGCAATTGGCCATGAAACAGATATCGGATTTGAGACTTTTTCTGCACACAGTCCACAGTTTGATGGGTGTGTTGGGTGTGTTGGGTGAAAAATAATAAGCGTCATGTCGTTTTGTTTGTGCCCAAAATGGCAATTGGTTTAGGGGGAGTTTATGGGGTGAAACGGCCCCCAACCACTTGGTCTCGAATTTGGATAAAAAATTCGTTATCTACTATAAAATACCTATTATTTGAGTCCCTTTTTGCCATAGTAGGCAAATATGGCCGGTTTGAAGGGAGTTGAATATCAGCATCGTGGAAGAGCACGTTTTTGTTTGAGTCCCATAATGTCAAGCATTTTGAAGGTGGCGATGAAGATATTCAGAACTACGTGTCTCTTTGAGATCCACACAAATTAAAATTTTTTTGTATTGGTTGTCTAAAATCATATTTCAAAGCTACCACTTGGGATACCACTTTTTTAAAGATCCGCAGGTCCTCCTGTGTCTAAAAGCAAAAATTTTACTCTACTACCAAAGACCTTTTATCGCTGTCCTATTCTATCCTAGTCGGCCTTCATATTATTTAGAATTCCTTTTTTTTTGGTAGGATGGGGGCAGGCGATTACCCTCTGACACTTTCTTGCTTTTGAGTACAATAAATAGGACGACCGAAAGTCGCACATGGTAGTTAGTGTTGGTTTTATTGAAAGAAGAGGTTCGGTCCCCGAACCCCGAGACCCAATGAGAATTTAATTGAGTCTTCTATTGTCGCAATCTACATGTCCTGCTGAACGGCTAGACGTGACCCAGAATCCTTATTTCAACTTTAGTTTTGAACTCTACCGTCAAAGATCTTTCCTTTAATTGACATATTATCCCGATCGAACTACACGTCCTATTGAAGAATATTTAGTAGGTGCGCCGGTCCCAGACTCTGCCCCAAATGTGTTTACCAGATGCGTAGTCAACTCCCAAAGCGTTTAATTTGATACCCATATTGTGACGTTGGACATTCAGGCCCATTTTGGGGTTGGTGTGGCCCGGTAGACACCTTGGACCGAATTCTTATAACAGATATGTACTCAACTTCCACACACCTTTCGTTTGATACCCATATTTTCCCAATCGGAAAAAATATCCTGTTGAGGGGTTTTGGGGGGTGGGATGAGGATATGCGCCTTTGTGATTTGATCTTCGATTTGTACTCTACTTTTAAATAAATTTCATTTAATACCCATATTGTCCAAAGCGGTAAAAGTGTCCTGTTGGGTTGTGTTTTTAGGGGTGGGGGACCCACGACACTTAGTATGACATTTTAGTGCCAAATTCGTACTTTACTCTTAACTACTACTTTTCATTTGATACCCATATTGTTCCAATCGGTAAACATGTCCGTTCGGGTGAGTTTTGGGATGGGGCGTCCCCCCAGATTATTTGACCCCAAATTTGTATACCAGTTTCGTATTTTTGTGTCATAAGGTGGCATACAAAATTTCGCTTAATCGGTAAACCCATCTGCGAGATCTTGAGTTTTTGAAAATTGTGATAAGAGGGAGGGTCGAACTTAATGCCTTTTTACATACGGACGATTATCTTCTTAGATTTTTACGACGACCAAGAATATGTGATTTATGATTTTTTGAATCGAAATTAAAAAATTAATTTACCAATTTCCCACGGTGATGGTTATAAAAATCCTCCTGAATGATTTTGTTCCATAATCCTAGAACTCGTTTTGCATTTTACTATTATTCAATTAACACTTTAAATGCCTGCAAATCCAAATATGTCCATAATAATTTCCTTAAGGAAAAGGAGCATACTTCTCAGATATCAATGAGTGCTGTCCGATTCAAGTTTTAAGCTCAAGGATAAAAGGCTTCCTATTCAGAGCCGAGCGCGAACGTCGTATTGCAATGCGATGCCTCTTTGGAAAGAAGTTTTTACATGAATGCCATACCAGTTATTCCAAAAGCCAGCATTAGGAGGGGATAACCACCGCCGACTTTTTATACCCACCACCGAAGGATCGAAATATCCATTTCCGACCCTATAAAGTATATATATTCTTGATCAGCGTATAAATCTAAGACGATCTAGACATGTCCGTCCGTCTGTCTGTAAAAATCACGCTACAGTCTTCAAAAATGGAAACATTGAGCTAAAACTTTGCACAGATTAATTTTTTTGTCCATAAGCAGGTTAAGTTCGAAGATGGGCTATATCGCACTATATCTTAATATGGCCCCCATGTAGACCGATCCTCCGATTTAGGGTCTTAGGCCCATACAAATCACATTTATTATCCCATTTTGCTGAAATTTGGGAAAGTGAGTTGTGTTAGGCCATTCGATATCCTCCGTCAATTTGGCCCAGATCGGTACAAATTTGGATATAGCTGCCATATAGGCCCATAAAAAGCCACATTTATTATCCGATTTTGCTGACATTTGAGACAGTGAGTTGTGTTAGGCCCTTCGACATCCTTCGTCCATTTGGTCTAGATCGGTCCAGATTTAGATATAGCTGCCATATACAGGGTGGCTGATGAATATTGCTACAATGATGAATATTGCTACATTTTTTTTTCGGTGTATGGAATACATTTTTCTTTTATTCATGTTAAATTAAATTATTAAATTAATTATTAAATTATTATTAATTAAATTAATTAATTAATTAATTAAATTAATTATTAAATTATTATTATTAAATAGAAAAAAAGTTATTACATTTTTTTTTGGTAGCGGCTTTCATCAGCCACCCTGTAGACCGATCCTCCGATTTAGGGTCTTAGACTCATAAAAGCCACATTTATTATCCGATTTTGCTGAAATGTGGGCAGTAAGTTGTGTTAGGCCCTTCGACATCCTTTGTCAATTTGACCCAGATCGGTCCAGATTTGGATATAGCTGCCATATTGATCAATCCTCCGATTCAAGGTCATTGGCGCATAAAAGGCGCATTTGTTGCCCGATTTCGCCGAAATTTGGTACAGTGAGTTAAGTTAAGCTCCTTGACATACCTCTGCATTATGGCACAGATCGGTCCAGATTTGGATATAGTTGTAATATAGACCGATCTCTCGGTTTTAGGTTTTTGGGCCATGAAAAAAGCGCATTTATTGTCCGATGTCGCCGCAGTTTGGGACAGTGAGTTGTGTTAGGCCCTTCGATATCCTTCTTCAATTTCACTCAGATCGGTCCAGATTTGGTTTTAGCTGCCATATGGACCGATCTCTCGATTTAATGTTTTGGGCCCATAAAAGTCGCATTTATTGTCCGATTTTGCCGAAATTTGGGACAGAGAGTTAAATTAAGCCCGTCCACATATTTCTGCAATTTGGTTTAGATCGATCATCGATTTAAAGTCTCAGTCCTAAAAAATTCGCATTTATAATCCGATTTAACTGAAATTTGGCACATTGACTTATGTTAGGCTTTTCGAAATCCATGTTGTATATTGTTCAGATCGGTTTATTGTTAGATATAGCTACAAACAAGACCAATATTTTGTTATACACAATTGAACAATGGCATGCACTTATTAGTATTTGGTCCAAATTGGACCATTTTTCGATAAAACTGTTATTGGACATAAGGTATGCAATTTTCACTGGATTTTGATGAAGGGTGGTTTACATATATACCCCCGAGGTGGTGGGTATCCAAAGTTAAGCCCGGCCGAACTTAAAGCCTTTTTTACTTGTTTCTGATGTTGTCGCCAGGATACGAACCCAGGCATTCAGCGGCATAGGCGAACATGCTAACCTCTGCGCTGCGGTGGTCTCCAATTTAAATACCTACTGATTGTTTAGTACTCGTAATGTTCTATTCCTACAGTATGATTTGTCTAAACTGACGACATCATTTCTTTTGAATGCCTTTAAATTTTAACATAAGCTCCTGTTCTCTTGTTCATTATGACTTTCTTAGTTACGGGATATCGGTCAATCTCTCCAATAAGTGCCAAAAAGCTTCAAAAATCCAATTTACATTTTATCTTAAAAATTGATCTGGGTGCATAACCTTATGTAGCTAGGTGCATAGCTCAGTAAATTTGATTTTTTAGGGTGTAATTTTCTGCAGGAAATGCAGACACGGATATTGGATATTAGTAAAGAAATTTCAATTTGCACTGACATACAACTATACGCTAGCAGATAATGTAGGGTAAATATGTACATATACAGTGGTGAGCGTAAATGAGTACATGATGCCAATTCCTACTTGTTTTGCTGTTTTGTCAATTAAAAATCAACCATTGGGCAAATTCTATTGTCATTTCTTTTGTCATATTCAAATTGCAAATGCAAATTTGTTTATGAACATTTCATTAAAGCCATATATCAATGAGTGCTGTCCGATTCAAGTTAAAGCTCAATGATAAGGGGCCTCATTTTTATAAACGAGTCCGAACGGTATGCCGCAGTGCGACACCTATTTGATTCTGATAATCAAGATAGCATGTCGCTAAAAGCATACCCACAGATTCCAGTTCACCTGAAATGTGAAATGTGAAATAATGCACTTCCTAGTCTCGCCAGCTATATTTATATTCCATCCATGAGTGCATTTCGATTAGAATTTAATAAGAGGCCTCCATTTAAATGCAGAGTCAGAACGACGTGCCACATAGCGACACCACTTGGAAGAGAAGTTTCAGCATGGCAGCATAAATCTCAGATGTAGCCGGCATTAGTTAGGGGGAAACCAACGCTGAAAAATTTTCTGATTTTTACGCTGGAATTTGAACCCAGAACATGCTTACCTCTGCGCTACGATGGCCTCTAATCTTAGCTATTCTACCACTTCTTCAATTGCAAGAATCTCGGCTTTATATACACTGCAGTGGTCGGGAAACCTTCTCAACACGACCAGTCCTAGTTCTTCAGAGTACACACCAAAGACCAACTGGTTGTCTAGTTTGGAATCATCCGTATAGAAGTCTTTGAAACTTCACAGGCTCAGGTAATGCGTAATCCACGCTGCGTAGGGTATTATATCAAGGAAAACTGAGTGTCCTTAGACGCCACATGACCAAAGAGAAAGCTTCCTTAGCCTCATAGTAGTGGTTGCAGCAAATTGTCTAGTCGCAATGTCCAGACACCCAGTAAATCCATCTTTCTTATGATTGACGTCTGTCTCACAAATGCAAATTTTGCCCATGAACATTCCACTAAGGAACAGGGACAAACTACTCACACATCAATGTGTGAAGTCCGATTCAATTTTAAGCTCACTGATGGGCCTCCAGTTTATAGCCGAGTCCGTACGACGTGCCGCAGTGCGACACCTCTTTGGAGAGAAGTTTTATATGGCATAGTACCTCACAAATATTGCCAGCATTAGGAGGGTTTTACATTATTGAAATCACCTGTTATCATTTCTTGACATTGAAGTGCATCACAATGTGTCGTCCTCAGTTCGGCTGTGATGCACTGGCTTGTTTGGGCATCACACAGCATCTTTTGGTTTCGACTTAGTATTGAGGGTTGCTTTCTTCGCCCTCTCCAAAATGCTTGATTTGAAGTTGAATTTTCTGTCTGGCAAAACACCCAGGTATTTTGCTCTTTCATTAAATGGAACATCCTCTCCTCCTAAGGAGACTGGTGATATTGTAGGCAATTTACCTACCTTCTTCTGAAAAGAACTACTTTTATCCTAGACGTATCTTCGCCTTGACCACTTACCTTACTTTAATTGGCCATGACAGAACATTTGTCCCTTTACCGAACTTAGAATAGCGTTCTAAGCGCCTCCATCTTTTGCGCTCCTTTTATAATCTCTGACACCAAGTTTCGAGGTGTCTCTCATCATTTGCTCTTTCCATCGGGCTCTTGGCCATCCCGGTTTGAGTGTACCATCGTGATTACCTTCAAAGGACTACTTTGCTGGAGCTTCTTCATTCAAAATGACCTAGCCAACACAACAGTTGTATTTTGATACGTTTAATTATGCTAACATCGTTATACAGCTCATACATTTCGTGGTTCATACGTAGCCGATACTCTCTCTCAATGCAAACTGGTCCATAAATTTACGAAGAATCTTTCTCTCAAACACTTCAAGCACTTTCTCGTCTGCTTTGACATGTACCCATGTCTTGGAACCATGTAACAACACGGGGAGAGCAGAGTCTCAGTGAGAGGTCAGGTGGCACTGACTCTTATTTAAACAGCGATATTCGAGATGACCTGGCCAACATAACCGTCTGCTCCCAGGTTTGCCGCGGCTAGAGATGAGCGTCGGATCTTGCAGCAAGCGTCTCGCCACATCGAGGGATACACGTCCGATTCCACAAAACGTATACGGTTGGGGCGCTGGGCCAGTAACCCGAGCCCGGAAAATTGTAAGTATTACTTTGAGAAGCAAAAGAATTGAAGGTATATATCTAAGAGTATTGAGACACTTTCCCATAAGCGCAAAAGCCACGTCATCAGCAATATTATATTGTATTCATTATTATATTATTAATATTATATTGTTAATGGCTATATTTCAAAGTAGAGCATACATTACACGTCCTTGAGGTGTTCCATCTTTTTATACCCTCCACCATAAGATGGGGGGTATATTAATTTCGTCATTCTGATTGTAACTACTCGAAATATTCGTCTTAGACCCCATAAAGTATATATATTCTTGATCGTCGTGAAATTTTATGTCGATCTAGCCATGTCCGTCCGTCTGTTCGTCCGTTCGTCCGTCCGTCCGTCTGTCTGTCGAAAGCACGCTAACTTCCGAAGGAGTAAAGCTAGCCGCTTGAAATTTTGCACAAATACTTCTTCTTAGTGTAGGTCGGTTGGTATTGTAAATGGGCCATATCGGTCCATAGTTTGATATGATGATATATAGGGTCTTGACTTCTTGAGCCTCTATTGAGGGCGCAATTCTTATCCAATTTGGACGAATTTTGGCACGTAGTATTTTGTTATGATATCCAACAACTGTGCTAAATATGGTTCAAATCAGTGCATAACCTGATATAGCTGTCATATAAACCGATCTGGGGTCTTGACTTCTTGACCCTCCAGAGTGCACAATTCTTATCCGATTGGAATGAAATTTTGCACGACGTGTTTCGTTATGCTATCCAACAACTGTGCCAAGTATAGTTCAAATCGGTCCATAACCTGATATAGCTGTCATATAAACCGATCTGGGATCTTGACTTCTTGAGCCTCCTCGGTCTATAGCCCGATACAGCTCCCATATAAATCGATCTCTCTATTTTACTTCTTGAGCCCACAACATAAATATAATTTAATTGTGGTCCAAACCGGACCATATCTTAATATCGCTCTAATAGCAGAGCAAATCTTTTCTTATATCCTTTTTTTGCCTAAGAAGAGATGCCGGGAAAAGAACTCGACAAATGCGATCCATGGTGGAGGGTATATAAGATTCGGCCCTGCCGAACTTAGCACGCTTTTATTTGTTAGATTTACAGATCCCAAGTCCGCTATGTATCTTTTGGTAATCTCTCTCATGATTGAAGTCGGTTTTATATTATTGAAAACACCTTCTTTGTCAGAAATGTTACCATGGTATATTCCTTGAAAGCGAGATAACCCTCTTTGGAGGCGATTAGGTCCTGAAGGGACTTGCCCTAACTATAAGCATGCTGTTGCATAAAGGATGATAAACTTAGGTTTCGCCTTTGTGTGGTATTGTTTCCTTGCTTTCTGAATGAAAATGACCTTTGTGTCATTCCATTCCACAGGCATGACATACAAATCTGTGGGATGGAAAGCTGATACAAGCAGAGTATATCTCCCTAAGCCAAGGAGTCAGTCTATTATATGTGTTTTTATTGTTTGTATGTATAATAAGTAAAAGCGTTCGGCCGGGGCGAATCTTATATACCCTCCACCATGGATCGCATTTGTCAAGTTCTTTGAATGAATTTTTCAATTATATATGAGCAATATCAAGTTATTGATATTGGGTTATGAGCCGGTTTAGACCATACTTGACACAGTTGTTGGAAATCATACGAAAACGATATATGCAAAATTTCAGCCAAATTAGATACGAATTGCGCCATCTAGGACTCAATAAGTCAAATCAGGTGATCGATTTATATGGCGGCTATATCAGGTTATAGACTGATATAGCGGATATTTGGAACAGTTGTTGGAAGTCATACTAAAACGAAATGTACATGGCAGCTATATCAGGATATGAACTGTTTTGAACCGTACTTAACACAGTTGTTGAAAGTCATACTAAAACGACATGTGTAAAATCTCAGTCAAATCGGATAAGAATTTCGCCTTCTGGTGGCTCAAGAAGTCATGACGATTTGGCAATTTACAATCCCAACCGACCTACACTAATTATAAGTGTTTGTGCAACATTTCAAGCGGCTAACTTTAAGCGTTTGACCGCTATCGTGATTTCGACAAACGTCGCTACGACCAAGAATAAACTTTATGGGGTCTTACATGAATATTTTGAGGTATTGCAAACTAAATGACTAGATTAGTATTCTCCCAATGATACGGTGGTGTGTATAAAAATTTGTTTAAAATTTTGTTTTTTTGAAAAATGTTTTTAAAATATTTTTGTTTTTACACCGATTTTCTTATACACACCACCGAAGAATGGGCGTATATTAATTTTGTCATTCCGTTTCCAACACACCGAGATATCTATTTGTGACCCTTTAAAGTATATATACTCTTGATCAGCGTAAAAATATATTGTAAGACGATCTAGCCATGTCCGTCCGTCTGTCTTTTGAAATCACATTACAGTCTTTAGAAATAGAGATATTGAGCTAAAACTTTGCACAGATAGCTTTTTTCTTCATAAGCAGGATATGTTCGGGGACCGGCAATATCGATCTATAGCTTGATATAGCCCCCATATAGACATTAAAACCACATTTATTATCCGATTTCGTTGAAACTTGGAACAGTGAGTATGCATGGCTACCCAACATCCTTATTCAATACGGCCTAGATTGGTAAAGATTTAGATATAGCTGCCATGTAGACCTATCTCTCGATTTAAGTTTTTGGGTCCATAAAAGGCGTATTTATAGTTCGATTTCACTGAAATTTGGAAAAGTGATTTATGTAAGTCCCTTCGACATCCCTGTTTAATTTGGTTCAGATCGCTCCTGATTCGGATATAGCTGCTTTGTAGACCGATCTCTTGATTCATGATTTAAGGTCCATAAAAGACGCACTTATTGTCCGATTTCGCTGAAATTTGATTAAGTAAGTTGTATTAGACCCCGATGGTGTTGTTTTATTTGACCTAGATCAGTCAAGATTTACATATAGCTGTCATATAGACCGATCAGTCGATTTTAGGTCTTAGGCCCATAAAAGGCGCATTTATTGTCCGATTTTGATAAAACTTGGAATAGCGAGTTGTGTTCGGCTCCTTCATATCTTTATTTAATTTTTCCCCGAACGGCCGAGATTGGGATACATCTGCCATCCCTTGATTTAAGGTTTTGAACCCATAGTAGGCTCATTTATTGTCCTATTTCTAGCGAAAAATTTAGCTGAAATTATTCACAATGAGTTGCGTTAGGGCCCTTGACATTCATACCGAGCATGATTAAAAACCGTCTATATTTCGATATAACTGCCATATAGATCGATCTTTCATTTTGGGGTCTTGGCCCGTAACTGGCGTATTTATTGTCCAAATTCGTTGAAATTTGGTATGACGAGTTGTGTTATACTCCTCGGCCCATAGGCCGATTTATTAATCGAAATTCAGCACAAGGATCTCTGTTAGGTCCTTCCACATTCGTACCGAATATGGTCAAGATAAGGCTATAATTGGATAAAGCTGACATATATATCGATCTCCCATTTTAAGTTCCTGGAACAATAGTTGCACATTTATTACTTGGGTTCGTTGAAGTTTGACTCAGTTGGCTGTATTAGGATCTTCGACATACGTGTTCAATATGATTCAGATCGGTCTATACTTGGATATCGCTTGCACATACATATACCGATTTCTTGATTAATGTTCTAATTTCCATTAAAGATGCACTTTGTAACCAATGAATTCGGTACATTGAATTGTGTTAGACCCTTACATAGCCTTCCTGAATTTGGTGAAGATCGGACTATATTTAGATATAGCGGTTATGTGTTCATAAGTTATGCATTAATCACCTTATTATGATAGGTGGTTATGAAAGGTGATTAATATATATATATATCCGAGGTGGTGGGTATCCAAAGTTGGGCCCGGCCGAACTTAATGCTGGTTAAATTTAAAATTTTTTCTTTTGAAACATTATAACTGAAATTTGGAATTATATCGGGTGCGGCTTGGGTGGGTGGTAAAGTTTTTCTTTAGAGAAAATTCACTTAAACTTCATCTTTAGAGAACATTTCATTGAAATTTTCGTGTCTTCCATGTAATCACGCCTCTCTGTTTTCACTTTTAGGGCCTTTGCAAGCTCATTTATCATTCGATCTTCTCAAATTTTGTGTAAGAAATCAAAAGATCAGCATTGTCCTACTTTAGCTGGTCCTTACATGTTTAAGAATCTTGCAATACTGTAGTCATTTGCCAACCGATCTTCGCGAAATTATTCTTATGTTTCTTAAAATTATTGGTTTAGTTTTCAGCTATCAATCCACATTTTGATATAGCTCTCATTTAGGTACCGATCTGAACCCCATAGCGTCCAAAAAATGATATCCCCTAATTCGGCCCGCTCCGCTGCGCCTTCTTTTACTTTAAATGGAACAAAAGTTTCCTTTGAATATTTATTTTCGACAATTAAAGAGCTTTTAGTGAAATACCATGCTACGAATATAGTATATCGCTTGACTAAATGTTTAAAAATATAAGTGCCTTTGTCCGAATCCCATATGATCTTTATTGGTTTACGAATTTAAGTTTGGATGTAAGGTGTACTCCGTTATTAAAATACTTTATTTCTTCCCGTTACTCTCATGATATCTGATTTAGGGGTGTTTTCGGGGGTGAGGTAGTCCCCCAGGCACTTGGCATTGAAAAATATCAGCAAAATTGGTTGACCCCCAGAAAATTGGTCCCGAAAGTGGGTATCAGTTCTTGCTCTACCTTCCAATACCTTTCATTTAATCTGCACATTGACATGGTCGGTAAATATGGCTGATTTAGGGGTGTTTGGGGATTAGGGTGGTCGCCCAAACACTAAGCCCGGAAAATATATCAGCAACGTGCTCTACTCTCATATATCTATGTATCATTTATATGAACCCCATATTGCCATTGTCCTCAAAATTGGATATCAAATTCGTTTTAAAATCTCATTTAAACTCCTTATTGCAAAAGTCAGCAACTATGTCCGGTTTGGGGTATTGGCCCTATAAACTATAAATATTTAGTTCCACTCTCTTTACGACCCAAATTGTCTTGGTGAGCCAATACGACCTATTTGGGGGTTGTTTTAGTGGTCGGACGTCCCCTAGACAGTTGGTCCCTAATGTTGATACCAGATTCGCGGTCTACTCCCAAATACCTTTAATTTGAACCCCATATTTCCATAGTCGGCAAACGTGACCGGCTTGGGGGGTGTTTTTGGGGATGGACGGCCACTCAGTGAGTTGGCCTTGAAAATATATATCGGATTCGTGTTCCACTCTAAAAACCCTCTTATTTGAGCCTCATATTCCAAAAGTCAGCAAATACTTACTATTTGGGTGGTGTTGTGGGGGTGGGGTGGCCCCATAGACACTTTTTCCGAATATTGATATCAGATTTGTGCTTTACTCCCAAAGGCCTTTCATTTGAGCCCCATGTGGCTATGGTCGTAAATGTGTCCCCTTTGGGGGAGGTTTTTGGGGAGAGGCGGCCCCCCAAACACTTGGTCTCATACTTGGATATCAAATTCTAATTCTACACTCAAATACCTTTTATTTAAGTCCCATATTCCCATGGTCAGTAAATAAATCCTGTTTGGGGGGTGGACCCCCAGAAACGTGGTCCCACATTTGGAATTCAGATTCCAATTCTACTCGCAAATACCTTTCATTTGAGTCCCATATTGACATGGTCGGTAAATATGTCCATTCTAGGGGTATTTTGGGGGGTTGGAGTGGTTCCCCTAGCACTTGGTTCGACAAATGGATATCAGATACGTTTTCTTATCCTAAATACCTTTTATTAGAGTCCCATATTGTCGTGATTGGTCTAAATATATGGTTGGTAGGTTTTAGGGTGGGGCGGCCCCCCTAGGTACCCCATCCGAAATTTGAATACCAAATTTTTATTTTTAGGGTACTATATGAGAGCACACAAAATTTCGCTTAAATCGCACCACCCATCTCCGAGATCTGGCGTTTCTGAAAATTAGGGTAAGGGGGAGGGTCCGCCCCCTTCAGATATCAAAAAATGTAGTACCCTTTTTTCACAGGAACCGCAAGGAGAACTTGACCAAAATGATCCATGCTGAAGAGTATATAAAATTCAGATTGGCCTAACTTAACGAAGTTGTATTTACTTATTGTACACTTGTCAACTTTTTGCAACTAAATCCAACACATCAATCAATTCTGCATAACATTAAAATATATAATTCAAAGATTAATTAATAAATTGAGCGATTAATATAATTATGGTTTGGCATTATTAATATGCTAATGAATACAAATTAAATGTTGACAATCACAATAAATTATATATGCCCATGAATATTTGCCATATTTCTTATTCCTCTACAACTTCCATGTAAATTACAATAGAATCAATTATTCATGAACTGCATTAATTACATAACTAGCTATAAAATACATATGTCAAATGATATTGAGGAGATACATAAAAAGCGGAGCAAATAAGCCTGGCTAAAAGCTAGTGATTTAATTTGTTTGCAATGCGTTTCTATTAAAGCTTCCGGCCAATTGACCGGTCCCGAACGTTTAATAAAATGTTCACCAAACTCGCCTCTCAAAAAGTCCATTGCTACGCGTGCTGTGTGGCATGTGGCACCGTCTTGTTGAAACCACATATCATACAAGTCAAGCACTTGTATTTTGGCAAAAAAAAATGTGGATATCATCTCACGGTAGCGCTCACCATTCACAGTTACGCTACAATTCGCATCATCTTTGAAGAAGTACGGTCCAATGATGCCACCAGTCCATAAACCGATTTCGGATTTTAGCCGATATCTCACGAAGAAATGCATCAATGTTGTCTTCCTAGGCGTCTATTGAAGCGGGCTTGTCTGTATAGACATGAGCTTTAACATAGCTAAACAAAAAATAGTCTAAAGGTGTTAAATCACACGATCAAGGCGGTCAATTGAGCGGTCAATTGACCGGTCCCGAAAGTGAAATAAAATGTTCACCGAACTCGCCTCTCAATAAGTCCATTGTTACGCGTGCTGCGTGGTATGTGGCACCGCCTTGTTTAAACTACATATCATACAAGTCAAGCTCTTGCATTTTAGGAAAAAAAAGTTGGATATAATCGGTAGCGCCCACCATTCACAGTAACGTTACGATTCGCATCATCTTTGAAGAAGTACGGTCCAATGATGCCACTTGCCCTTAAACTGCACCAAACTGTGACTTTTTCTGCATGAATTGGTAGCTCTTGCTTGTTTTGAAATTTTTTATTTAAAAAACAATAATGTAAAATTTGACTTATATTAAACATTTTGCTTGTTAGCTTGTTGAAAATCGGACGAATATATATATAGAAACTTTATCTAAATCTGAATCTATTTGTATAAAATTCAACAGCAATACCGGAAGTCATAAGGGAATCCTTTGTGCCAATTTTCGTGCGAATAGTTTAACAAATGACCAAATTATTGCAATACTAGTCCAAATCGTACGAACATATATATCGAAGCTATATCTAAATCTGAGCCGATTTCAATGAAATTCACGAATAATGTCGAGATTTATAAGAGAACAACCCTTCGTGCAAAATTTCGTGAGAATCGGTTTACAAATGTTTTTTTAATTGCAATTTTAATCCTAACCGACGGGTTACCCGCTGAACTATTTAAGACCGGAGGCGACACGCAGATAAGGCGTATGCACCAGCTTATCTGCAAAATCTGGCTAGAAGAACGCATACCCGATGATTGGAACCTCTGCGTAATATGTCCCGTACACAAGAAAGGAGACAAGACGGAATGTGCCAACTACAGAGGAATAAGTCTCCTCCCCATCGCATACAAGATACTCTCGAGCGTACTGTGTGAGGGAATAAAACCTAAAGTCAATGAGATAATTGGGCCCTATCAATGCGGCTTTAGACCAGGTAAATCCACCCTAGACCAGATATTCATACTGCGCCAAATTCTGAAAAAGACCCGAGAAGGACAAATTAACACCTACCATCTCTTTGTTGACTACAAAGCCGCCTTCGATACTCCTTTACGTTCATAGGTATTTCAAGCCATGTCTGAGTTTGGTATCCCTGCAAAATTAATAGAACTCTGCAGGATGACACTTGCTGATACGCGTTCCTCAGTAAGAATAGGAAAGAATCTCTCCGAACCATTTAATACCAAACGAGGTTTCAGACAAGGATACATCCTATCGTGTGAGATCTTTAATACCCTGCTGGAAAAGGTTATACGAGATGCAGATGTGAATAGATATGGCACACTAATCACAAGAGAGCACATGCTACTTGCCTATGCCGACGATATCGATATCATAGGTCGGTCACCGGAAGTAGTAACTGCAGCCTTTGAAAGAATCGAAAGAGAGTCAGTGAAAATGGGTCTGGCAGTAAATGGAGATAAGACGAAATGGATGGTTTCAACTCCCAAAAAGTTGGGAACCACAACTTTGAGATAGTCAATAACTTTATCTACCTCGGCACCGCCGTAACCGAAACGAATGACACCAGTTTTGAGATAAAGCGAAGAATAATAATGGCAAACAGATGCTACTTTGGACTAAGTAAGCAGTTTAGAAACAAGGCCACTTCTCGACAGACGAAGACTACACTTTACAAGACACTGATACTACCCGTGCTGTTATATGGTTCTGAAGCATGGATACTTGTGAAAGCAGATGAGGCAGTGCTTGGAGTATTTGAGAGAAAGATTCTTCGTAAAATATATGGAGCAGTTTGCGTTAACGAAGAATATAGGCGACGTATGAACCACGAGCTGTATGACGACGATAGCATAGTTACACGCATCAAAATACAACGGCTGCGTTGGCTAGGTCATGTTGTCAGAATGGATGAAGAAGCTCCAGCAAAGAAGTCTTTTGAAGGCAAACACGGTGGTACACGCAAACCGGGAAGACCAAAAGCCCGATGGAAAGATCAAGTTGTGGGAGACACCTCGAAACTTGGTGTCAGAGATTTTAGAATGAGCGCAGAAGATTGAGGCGCTTTGAACGCTATTCTACGATCGTCTAGTGGAACAAATATTCTGTCATAGCCAATTAAAGTAAAGTAATTAAAGTAATCCAAATCGGACAAACATGTATATGGGATATAGGAGCTATATTTAAATCTGTACCGATTTCTATGAAATTCTCCAATAATGTCGATATTTATTAAAAAACACCTCGTGCTAAATTCCGTGAGAGTCGGTTTACAAATGACAATTTTCATCCAAATCGGACGAACATATGGGAGCTATATCCAAATCTGAGCTGATTTTTTCCAATTTCAATAGGCTTCATCTCTAGGCATAAGAAAATGCATGTGCCAAGTTTGAAGACGATCGGATGAAAATTGCGACCTGTACTTTGTACACAAATTAAAATTGACAGACGGACAGACTGACGGACATAACTAAATCCGATCAGAAAGTTATTCTGAGTCGATGGGTATACTTAGAAATGGGCTATCTTTTTCCTATCTGGGGGTTACAAACAAATTCACTAAGTTGTAATACCCTGTACCACAATTGCGGTGTAGGGTATAATTATCAAACTTTGTGTTTTCTTTATTAGCACGACTACTTTTGGACCCGCTCTCGTAACTGAAACAACCAAATGGCTACACACCCCATCCTATGGCGGAGGGTATAAGAATCTATACAATTTATTTCTTGACCTTATACTGTCCTTATTTAATCTTTTGTCCGTAAAGAGAAACTGTGCGAAGAACTTGATCTTCACACTTCAAATTAATTCGTAGAAGAAGATGCAACCATTTATGTAGGATATTCTATAGTCGATTCACCTCGACTTTTGACTTTCCTAACTTGTAGCATGTTTAATATATACACCAGTCAATTGGTACAGCTGCTGTTGAAGCTCTATGTAAATGCATTGTCATCACCAGTATATATAATGCACCAACCTTTCATCCACGTCAGTATATGCAATCCAAGCCCAGAGTAAAAGTGACTGTATTTAACGCATCCAATTTTGAAAATTGAATTTATGAATTTTCGCTTGGATAAACACGCAACGCTAAAATGAGCCAATCAACTCCCACATCACGTTGATTCATTTGATTTGCGTTTGTCAGTCCCATAATTTGTTTATTTAAAGGCCTCTATTGATTGAGTTGGTCACTGCCGCATAATCATATTGAAATAATTGAAATGAACACGAATGGATTCACTTCATTGTTGCTCATTGTTGTACACATACAATTTAGGCATTGACAAGTTTACATTTGATTGATGATTATTGCTCAACTAACTTTTAAATGTGGTAAATATTTTTGAATGTTTAGTTATAGGAAAATTTTGTCGTTTAGTCTGATCATTTAATGTAAATTTAGCATAGTGTTTGTGGTAAAACTATTGATGGGATTTATTTCAATAAGAAACATGGAAAAGCTTGCCAAGTTTGGCCGGGCCGAACTTTGAATACTAACCACCTTTCCTCATAATACGGGGAACAAGTAAAAAGGCGTTAAGTTCGGCCGGGCCGAACTTTGGATACCCACCACCTCGGGTATATATGTATACCACCTTTCATCAAAATTCGGTGAAAATTTCATACCTTATACTCATATACCTTATACCGATCTGAACTATATACGACACGGATGTCAAAAAGCCGAACATAAGTCATTGTGTCAAATTTCAGTGAAATCGGATTATAAATGCGCCTTTTATGGGGCCAAGACTTTAAATCGAGATATCGGCCTACATGGCAGCTATATCCAAATCTGGACCAATTTGGGCCAAGTTGCATAAACATGTCGAAGAGCCTAACACTAAGCACTGTCCCAAATTTCGGCGAAATCGGACAATAAATGCCTCTTTTATGGGCCCTAAACCTTAAATCCAGAGATCGGTCTATATGGCAGCTATATTCAAATCTGGACCGATCTGGGCAAAATTGAAGAAGGACGTCGAAGAGCCTAACCAATCTCACTGTCTCAAATTTCAGCGACATCGGACAATAAATGCGTCTTTTATGGCCCCAAAACCTAAAACATAGATATCGGTCTATATGGCAGCTATATCCAAATCTGGACCGATCTGTGCGATATTCCAGAAGTATGTCAAAACCATAAATCAAGAAATCGGTCTATATGGCAGCTATATCCAAATTTGAACCGATCTGGACCAAATTAGAGAAATGTGTCAAAGGGCCTAACACATCTCACTGTCCCAAATTTCAGCAAAATCGGACAATGAATGTGGCTATTATGGGCCTTACACCATAAATCGGAGGATCGATCTATATGGCAGCTATATCCAAATCTGGACCGATCTGAGCCAAATTAACGAAGGATGTCGATGGGCCTTACAAAATTCACTGCCCCGAATTTCATCAAAATCGGATAATAAATGTGGCTTTTGTGGGCCTAAGACCCTAAACCGGAGGATCGGTCTATATGGCAGCTATATCGAAATCTGAACCGATCTGGACCAAATTAAAGAAACATGTCAAAGGGCCTAAGACAACTCACTGTCCCAAATTTCAGCGAAATCGGATAATAAATGTGGCTTTTATGGGCCTTAGACCCTAAATCGGAGGATCGGTCTATATGGCAGCTATATCCAAATCTGGACCGATCTGAGCCAAATTGACAAAGGATGTCGAAGGGCCTAACACAACTCACTGTCCCAAATTTCAACAAAATCGGATAAGAAATGTGGCTTTTATGGGGCTAAGACCCTAAATCGGCGGATCGGTCTATATGGGGGCTATATCAAGATATAGTCCGATATAGCCCATCTTCGAACTTAACCTGTTTATGGACAAAAAAAGAATCTGTGCAAAATTTCAGCTCAATATCTCTATTTTTAAAGACTGTAGCGTGATTTCAACAGACAGACGGACAGACGGACGGACATGGCTAGATCGTCTTAGATTTTTACGCTGATCAAGAATATATATACTTTATAGGGTCGGAAATGGATATTTCATTGCAAACGGAATGACAAAATGAATATACCCCATCCTTCGGTGGTGGATATAAAAGTGCTTTATTTATGAACCCATAGCGGCCATATGTAAACATACCTAACGGATATGTAACGGTTAAACGCAACTCATTGTACCTAATTCATCGGTTAAAAAATACACCTTTAATGGGCCTCAGAACTTAAATCGAGAGATCGGAATATGCTTGTAGCAGTTTTATCCAAATATAGACTGATCTGAATCATATTGAACGCGAATATCGAAGACCCTAAGACAAATTTCAGCGGAATCGAGTATTAAACATGTTTTTATTGTCCCAAGAATTCAAATTGGGTGATCGGTATGTATGGCAGCTATATCCAAACTTAGTCGGATTTTGACCATACTCTGTACGAATGTAAGGGCCTAACACAAATACAAAATACAAATACTATGAGAAATTTCTGAGAAATCGGACAATAAACGCGCCTATTATGGGCCCAAGAACTTAAATAAAGGGATCGGCCGGTATTACAGCTATATACAAATCTGGACCGATCTAGGCTAAATTCAACAAGGTTGTTGAGGGGCCTTACACATCTCACTCTCCCTATTTTCAGAGAAATCGGACAACAAATGCGCCTTTCATGGACCCAAGATCTTAAATCGAGAGATCGATCTATATAGCAGCAAATCTAAATCTGAATAAATCTAGTTCAAATTTAACAAGAATGTTGAGGGACCTAATATAACTCACTGTCCCAAATATCAGCGAAATTGGACAATAAGTCCGTCTTCTACGGGCCTAAAACCTTAAATCGGGAGGCCAGTATGTAAGGCAGCTATATGCGAATCTGGACTGATCTGAGTCTAATTAAACCAAAATATCGAGGGCCATAACATTTTCTTAAGTTTCAGCGAAATTGGACAATAAATGCGCCTTTTATGGGCTCAAGACCTTAAATTCAGAGATCGGTCTGTATGGCCGCTATATTTGAAACTGGACCGATCTGGGCCGTATTGAACAAAGATGTCGATAGGCCTAACACAACTCACTGTACCCAATTGCGGCGACATCGGACAATAAATGCTAACCAAAAATCGAGAGATCGGTCTATATGGGAGCTATATTAAAATCTGGACCGATCTGGGCCAAATTGAAGAAAGGGTATCGAAGAGCCTAACTAAAATCACTGTCCCAATTTACATCGGACAATAAACACGACTTTTATGGCCCCAAAACCTAACACCGACAGATCGATCACTGTCCCAATTTACATCGGACAATAAACACGACTTTTATGGCCCCAAAACCTAACACCGACAGATCGGTCGATATGGCAGCTATATCCAAATCTGGACCATGTCTGTATGGCCGCTATATTTGAAACTGGACCGATCTTGGCCGTATTGAACATAGATGTCGATAGGCCTAACACAACACACTGTACCCAATTGCGGCAACATCGGACAATAAATGCTAACCAAAAATCGAGAGATCGGTCTATATGGGAGCTATATTAAAATCTGGACCGATCTTGGCCAAATTGAAGAAGGATATCGAAGAGCCTAACTAAACTCAATGTCCCAAATTACATCGGACAATAAACACGACTTTTATGGCCCCAAAACCTAACACCGACAGATCGGTCTATATGACAGCTATATCCAAATCTGGACCATGTCCGTCCGTCTGTCTGTCGAAAGCACGATTACGTTTGATGTTATAAAGCTAGGTACTTGAAATTTTGTACAAATACTTTTTATCAGTGTAGGTCAGTTGGGATTGTAAATGGGATATTTCGGTCCATGTTTTGATATGGCTGTCATATAAACCGATCTTGGATCTCGACTTTTTGAGCCACTATAGGGCACAATTCTCATCCGATTAGGTTGAAATTTTGTATGAAGTGTTTCGTTATAACTTCCAATAACTGTTGCTGCCATATACACCGATTTGGGATATTGACGTCTTAAGCCACTAGAGGGCGCAACTCTCACCCGATTTGGCTGAAACGGCTTCTCCCATGACCTTCAATATACGCATCCAATATGGTATGAATCGATCTATAGTCTGATGCAGCTCCCATATAAACCGATCTACCGATAACACTTTTTGAGCCCCTGCAAGGCGTAATTCTCATCCGACTGGACAGCAATATTACACAATGACTTCTACTATGGTCTTCAACATACAATTCATTTATGGTCTGAATTGGACTATAACTTGATATAGCTCCAGTTATGCTACAATTTGTATCCATTATTCTTTGTTTGCCCAAACGAGATACTGCGCAAAATACTCGACAGATGCGATCCATGGCCGAATCTTAACACGCTCCTACTTGTTTATCTTTATACACATTTTTATTTGCACAAAAAAAATTTTTTTTTGACAATAAAATATGTTTGCCTTTGACATATGTAGACTTTTATTTAACATCTGTAGCATCTAAAGAATTTTTATAATGACATTAAAAAATCTAATTAAAATTATGATTTCTAAGAACCTAAAATTAATTATATTAACTGCTTTTAAAAACGGACATTCAACTTTTTTTTGAGTTTTTTTAAAAGGGCTTTGCTAACAATGTATTACGTCAGATAAACTTGTTTACATCACTTTAGCATTAAGAAGATAAACTTTTTTCCTAATCGCTTAGAAATTAAAATATTTCCATAAATATTTCGTGGAAAGAACTTTGCTATGTTAATTAACACTTAGTATATAATTGCCAATGTGTGTGTGCGTAGGGGGTGAGTGTAAATGTTAATATCACAGATAATAGAATATTGTCTGCAGGACAATGGGTATTTTTTTTTGTCAAAGCATATCTCACACAAACAAAAAATGGGACAAAACATTGTAATTAGGACCAATGAAACAACACAAATGACGCAGATTTTCGGTTCCCTCCTGTCTGGGTTCGCAGCAGAACTTCGTTTGCATAAACAAATATTTTAATTAAAAAACTGACTTAAAAATCTATTTGCATAATTTAATGGAGTCTTTAAACTCTTTATGCCCTTTTGAGGGGAGTACTTGTTAGACGAACTGAATGATGTGAGAAATACGAAGCGTTTGTGCTGCAAGAAGAAAAAGCGCTTAAGTTTTTGTAGATAAAGAGAGCTTATTGTATGTATTAGCATAAATTAAGAACAGAAGTAAAAATAAATCCAAGAAAAACATGAAAACCTCCACAAAAGGCATTCATTTGGACTTTGAAATCCAGGGTCATATAAAAATTAGAAAGAATTTTGTTGTGGGTTTGAAGCATAAATTTATTGAGTCTTTTGTCCTTCCATTAAGAAGAAATCAAAGGCAAATTAACATGCTATTGCATCTGCCGTGACGAAGGCGATGTACCCCCTATAGTGGATATTTACTAATGCTCGTTAAAGGGACTATGTTTAATCGGAATATTAGTTAAGCAATTGGTTTTAAAATACTCTATTTGCTCTTCTTTATACCCACCACCGAAGGATGGGGGTATATTCATTTTGTCATTCCGTTTGCAACACATCGAAATATCCATTTCCGACCCTATAAAGTATATATATTCTTGATCAGCGTAAAAATCTAAGACGGTATAGACATGTCCGTCCGTCTGTCTGTTGAAATCACGCTACAGTCTTTAAAACTAGATGTATTGAGCTGAACCTTTGCACAGATTCTTTTTTTTTTTTGTCCATAAGCAGGTTAAGTTTGAAGAGGGGCTATGAAGGGCTATATGGGACTATATTTTGATATAGCCCCCTATATAGACCGATTCGCCGATTTAGGGTGTTAGGCCCATAAAAACCACATTTATTATCCGATTTTGCTGAACTTTCAGACAGTGAGTTATGTTAGGCCCCTCGACATCCTTTGTTAATTTGGTCCAGATCGGTCCAGATTTGGTTATAGCTGCCATATAGACCGATCCTCCAATTTAGGGTCTTAGACCCATAAAAGCCACATTTATTATCCGATTTTTGCTGAAATTTGGAACAGTGAGTTGTGTTAGGCCATTCAACTTCCTTTGTTAATTTGGCCCAGATCGCTTTAGATTAGGATATAGCTGCCATATAGAACGATCCTCCGATTTAGGGTCTTAGGCCCACAAAAGCCACATTTATTGTCCAATTTTGCTGAAATTTGGAACAGTGAGTTATGTTAGGCCCCTCGACATCCTTCATTAATTTGGTCCAGATCGGTCCAGATTTGGTTATAGCTGCCATATAGACCGATCCTCCGATTTAGGGTCTTAGGCCCATATAGGCCACATTTACTATCCGATTTTGCTGAAATTTAGAGCAGTGAGTTGACTTATGCCCTTCAACATCTTTCTTCAATTTGGCATTGATCGGTTCAGATTTGGATATAGCTGCCATATAGACCGATCCCTCGATTTAAGGTATTGAGCTCATAAAATGCGCATTTATTGTCGGATGTCGCCGAAATTTGGGACAGTGAGTTGTGTTAATTCCCTAGACATACTTCTGCATTATGGCACAGATCGGTCCAGATTTGGATATAGCTGACATATAGACCGATCTCTAGGTTTTAGATTTTGGGGCCATAAAAAACAAATTTATTGTCCGATGTCACCGAAATTTTGGACAGTGAGTTGTGTTAGGCCCTTCGACATCCTTCTTCAATTTCACTTAGATCGGTCCAGATTTGGATATAGCTGCCATGTAGACCGATCGTTCAATTTAATGGTTTGGGCCCATAGTAGGCACATTAATTGTCCGATGGTGCCGAAAATTGGGACAGAGAGTAAGGTTAAGCCCCTCCATATATTTTTGCAATTTGGTCTAAATCGATCAAGATTTGCATATAGCTGCCATATGGACCGATATCTCGATTTAATGACTTGGCGAAAAAAGGCGCATTTACAATCCGATTAAAATGAAATTTGACATAGTGACTTATGTTGGGCTTTTCGACATCCATGTTGTATATGGTTCAGATCGGTTTACTTTTAGATATAGCTACTAAAAAGACCAATATTTTGTTATGCACAATTGAACAATTGCTTGTGCTTATTAGTATTTCGTCCAAATCGGAACATATTTCGATATACAGCTATGGGACATAAGGTAGGCAATATTCACCGGATTTTGATGAAAGATGGTATACATATATTCCCGAGGTGGTGGGTATCCAAAGTCGTAACAGAACACAGCATGCAAACCAAATCGGACAAAAATTGCGTCTTCCAGTGGCTCAAGAAATCAAATTGGGATATCGGGCATATGGGAACTATATCCAAATATGAATCGATTTAGCCCATATGCAATCCCCAACGGTCTATGTGATTTCGACGGACGGTAGGACGGACATGACTAGATCTAATCAGAATTCGGAGACGATCCAGAATATATATATTTTATGGGGTCGCAGATCAATATTTACTAACGGTATGACTAGAATAGTATACCCCCATCCTATGGTGGTGAATATAAATCTCCTAGAACATTGAATGAAAACATTATTATTAAGTTCAAACGATTGGCTTTTTCCTGTTCGGATGTAGAGAGAGACTACACCACTGTGGTACAGTGTATTATAAGTAAGTCCACTTATTGTAACACCCAGATGGAGGAGAGATAGACCCGATCAACTCAGAATCACGTTTTGATTCGATTTAGCTATGTTCGTCTGTCCATATCATTTTGTATTCAAACTACAGGTCTCAATTTTCATCCGATGATCTTCAAATTTACCACATAAATTTTTCTTGACGGAGAGACGAATCCCATTGAAATTGGAAAGAATAGGTTCAGATTTGGATATAGCTCCAATATTTATGTTCATATGATTTGGACAAACACTGCAATAATATGGTCATTTGTTAACAGATTCTATCAAAATCAACAACTACGACTATATCTTAGAAGTTTGGTCGAAATCTGTTAAGGTTTAGATATAGCTCTCATATACATCGTCCCCTAACCGCAAAATGATGTAAGTGCCAAAATCAAATCTTTACAGGAGAAGGTTTTCATACCCTACACCACTACTGTGGTGCAGGGTATTATAACTTAGTGCATTTGTTTGTAACATCCAAAAGGAAGAGAGATAGACCCATTGATAAGTATACCGATCGACTCAGAATCACTTTCTAATTCGATTTAGCTATGCCCGTCTGTCTGTCTGTCCGTCTGTCCCTGTCAATTTGTGCACAAACTACTGGTCGCAATTTCCATCCGATCGTCTTCAAATTTGGTATGGGCATGTTTTTCGGCCTAGAGACGAAGCCTATTGAAATTGGAAAAAGTCGGTTCAGATTTGGATATACCTGGCATATATATGTTCGTACGATTTCCAGTAATACAGCAATAAAAAGGTATTGGGTTGCTCAAAAAGTAATTGGGATTTTTCATATAGTCATCGTTGACAAATTTTTTCACAGCTTGTGACTCTGTAATTGCATTCTTTCTTCTGTCAGTTATCAGCTGTTATTTTTAGCTTGCTTTACAAAAAAAGTGTAAAAAAAGTATATTTGATTAAAGTTCATTCTAAGCTTTATTAAAAATGCATTCACTTTCTTTTAAAAAATCCGCAATTACTTTTTGGGCAACCCAATAATTTGTTGACCGATTCTCTCGAAATGTGGAAATAAGAGCCTTTTTCTGAATCTCGACATTACTGGTTAATTTCGTCCGATGTTCGCCCGATTTGCAGTAATACAGCAATAAAATGGTCATTTGTTGACCGATTTTCTTGAAATTTAGTAGGAACGATTTTCTCTTGACTTTTAATATTATTGGTGAACTTTATAAAAATTGGGTCAGATTTGGATATAGCTCCCATATATATGTTCGTCCGATTTGCAGTAATACAGCAATAAAGTGGTCACCGATTCTCTCGAAATTTGACGGGAAGGATTTTCTTATAACACTCGATATAACTGGTGAATTTCATAGAAATCGGTTTAGATTTGGATATAGCTCCCATATATATGTTCGTCCGATTTGCAGTAATACAGCAATAAAATGGTCACAAGTTGACCGATTCTCTCCAACTTCGGCAGGAAGGATTTTCTTATGGGAGATCGGTTTATAGGGGAGCTGTATTAGGCTATAAATCGATTCGCCGATTTAGGGTGTTAGGCCCATAAAAACCACATTTATTATCCGATTTTGCTGAACTTTCAGACAGTGAGTTATGTTAGGCCCCTCGACATCCTTTGTTAATTTGGTCCAGATCGGTCCAGATTTGGTTATAGCTGCCATATAGACCGATCCTCCAATTTAGGGTCTTAGACCCATAAAAGCCACATTTATTATCCGATTTTTGCTGAAATTTGGAACAGTGAGTTGTGTTAGGCCATTCAACTTCCTTTGTTAATTTGGCCCAGATCGCTTTAGATTAGGATATAGCTGCCATATAGAACGATCCTCCGATTTAGGGTCTTAGGCCCACAAAAGCCACATTTATTGTCCAATTTTGCTGAAATTTGGAACAGTGAGTTATGTTAGGCCCCTCGACATCCTTCATTAATTTGGTCCAGATCGGTCCAGATTTGGTTATAGCTGCCATATAGACCGATCCTCCGATTTAGGGTCTTAGGCCCATATAGGCCACATTTACTATCCGATTTTGCTGAAATTTAGAGCAGTGAGTTGACTTATGCCCTTCAACATCTTTCTTCAATTTGGCATTGATCGGTTCAGATTTGGATATAGCTGCCATATAGACCGATCCCTCGATTTAAGGTATTGAGCTCATAAAATGCGCATTTATTGTCGGATGTCGCCGAAATTTGGGACAGTGAGTTGTGTTAATTCCCTAGACATACTTCTGCATTATGGCACAGATCGGTCCAGATTTGGATATAGCTGACATATAGACCGATCTCTAGGTTTTAGATTTTGGGGCCATAAAAAACAAATTTATTGTCCGATGTCACCGAAATTTTGGACAGTGAGTTGTGTTAGGCCCTTCGACATCCTTCTTCAATTTCACTTAGATCGGTCCAGATTTGGATATAGCTGCCATGTAGACCGATCGTTCAATTTAATGGTTTGGGCCCATAGTAGGCACATTAATTGTCCGATGGTGCCGAAAATTGGGACAGAGAGTAAGGTTAAGCCCCTCCATATATTTTTGCAATTTGGTCTAAATCGATCAAGATTTGCATATAGCTGCCATATGGACCGATATCTCGATTTAATGACTTGGCGAAAAAAGGCGCATTTACAATCCGATTAAAATGAAATTTGACATAGTGACTTATGTTGGGCTTTTCGACATCCATGTTGTATATGGTTCAGATCGGTTTACTTTTAGATATAGCTACTAAAAAGACCAATATTTTGTTATGCACAATTGAACAATTGCTTGTGCTTATTAGTATTTCGTCCAAATCGGAACATATTTCGATATACAGCTATGGGACATAAGGTAGGCAATATTCACCGGATTTTGATGAAAGATGGTATACATATATTCCCGAGGTGGTGGGTATCCAAAGTCGTAACAGAACACAGCATGCAAACCAAATCGGACAAAAATTGCGTCTTCCAGTGGCTCAAGAAATCAAATTGGGATATCGGGCATATGGGAACTATATCCAAATATGAATCGATTTAGCCCATATGCAATCCCCAACGGTCTATGTGATTTCGACGGACGGTAGGACGGACATGACTAGATCTAATCAGAATTCGGAGACGATCCAGAATATATATATTTTATGGGGTCGCAGATCAATATTTACTAACGGTATGACTAGAATAGTATACCCCCATCCTATGGTGGTGAATATAAATCTCCTAGAACATTGAATGAAAACATTATTATTAAGTTCAAACGATTGGCTTTTTCCTGTTCGGATGTAGAGAGAGACTACACCACTGTGGTACAGTGTATTATAAGTAAGTCCACTTATTGTAACACCCAGATGGAGGAGAGATAGACCCGATCAACTCAGAATCACGTTTTGATTCGATTTAGCTATGTTCGTCTGTCCATATCATTTTGTATTCAAACTACAGGTCTCAATTTTCATCCGATGATCTTCAAATTTACCACATAAATTTTTCTTGACGGAGAGACGAATCCCATTGAAATTGGAAAGAATAGGTTCAGATTTGGATATAGCTCCAATATTTATGTTCATATGATTTGGACAAACACTGCAATAATATGGTCATTTGTTAACAGATTCTATCAAAATCAACAACTACGACTATATCTTAGAAGTTTGGTCGAAATCTGTTAAGGTTTAGATATAGCTCTCATATACATCGTCCCCTAACCGCAAAATGATGTAAGTGCCAAAATCAAATCTTTACAGGAGAAGGTTTTCATACCCTACACCACTACTGTGGTGCAGGGTATTATAACTTAGTGCATTTGTTTGTAACATCCAAAAGGAAGAGAGATAGACCCATTGATAAGTATACCGATCGACTCAGAATCACTTTCTAATTCGATTTAGCTATGCCCGTCTGTCTGTCTGTCCGTCTGTCCCTGTCAATTTGTGCACAAACTACTGGTCGCAATTTCCATCCGATCGTCTTCAAATTTGGTATGGGCATGTTTTTCGGCCTAGAGACGAAGCCTATTGAAATTGGAAAAAGTCGGTTCAGATTTGGATATACCTGGCATATATATGTTCGTACGATTTCCAGTAATACAGCAATAAAAAGGTATTGGGTTGCTCAAAAAGTAATTGGGATTTTTCATATAGTCATCGTTGACAAATTTTTTCACAGCTTGTGACTCTGTAATTGCATTCTTTCTTCTGTCAGTTATCAGCTGTTATTTTTAGCTTGCTTTACAAAAAAAGTGTAAAAAAAGTATATTTGATTAAAGTTCATTCTAAGCTTTATTAAAAATGCATTCACTTTCTTTTAAAAAATCCGCAATTACTTTTTGGGCAACCCAATAATTTGTTGACCGATTCTCTCGAAATGTGGAAATAAGAGCCTTTTTCTGAATCTCGACATTACTGGTTAATTTCGTCCGATGTTCGCCCGATTTGCAGTAATACAGCAATAAAATGGTCATTTGTTGACCGATTTTCTTGAAATTTAGTAGGAACGATTTTCTCTTGACTTTTAATATTATTGGTGAACTTTATAAAAATTGGGTCTGATTTGGATATAGCTCCCATATATATGTTCGTCCGATTTGCAGTAATACAGCAATAAAGTGGTCACCGATTCTCTCGAAATTTGACGGGAAGGATTTTCTTATAACACTCGATATAACTGGTGAATTTCATAGAAATCGGTTTAGATTTGGATATAGCTCCCATATATATGTTCGTCCGATTTGCAGTAATACAGCAATAAAATGGTCACAAGTTGACCGATTCTCTCCAACTTCGGCAGGAAGGATTTTCTTATGGGAGATCGGTTTATAGGGGAGCTGTATTAGGCTATAAATCGATTCATGCCATATTCGACACGTATGTTAAAAGTCATGAGAGAAGCCGTTGTACAAAATTTCAGCCAAATCGGGTAATACTTGCGCCCTTTAGAGGCTCAAGAAGTCAAGATCCCATATTATTTTATATGGCAGCTATATCAGGCTATGGACCGATTTGAGCTATTCTTAGCACAGTTGTTGAAAGTTATAACAAAACACATCATGCAATATTTCAGCCAAATCAGCCAAATGCAATATTTCGGCCAAGACCCCAGATCGTTTTATATGGCAGCTATATCAGGTAATAGACCGATTTGAACTATTCTTAACACAGTTCTTGTCAGCTTAATCGGATAGGAATTGCGCACTCTAGACGCTCAAGAAGTCAAGACCCCTGATAGGCTTATATGACAGCTATATCAGATTATGGACCGATTTCAACTATACTTAGCACAGTTGATTGAAGTCATAATAAAACACTTCATGCTACATTTCAGCCAAATTGGATAAGAATTGTGCCCTCTAGCGGCTCAAGAAGTTAAGATCCAAGATCGGTTTATATGGCAGCTATATCAAAACATGGACCGATATAGCCCATTTATAATCCCAACCGACCTACACCTATAAGAAGTATTTGTGTAAAATTTCAAGCGGCTAGCTTTACTCCTTCGAAAGTTAGGGTGCTTTCGACAAACAGACGGATGGACGGGCAGACGGGCGGATATGGCTAGTTCGACATAAAATATCATGACGATCAAGAATATATATACTTTATAGGGTCTTAGACAAATATTTCGAGGAGTTACAAACAGAATGACGAAATAAGTATACCCCCATCCTATGGTGGAGCGTATAAAAAAGAAAGAATGGCACAAATTGTACTTAATACCCGATATCAACGAAAGTTGAAACTGCGAGTTGTTTTTGACACCTCCAAACACTTGGCCGATATAATCTTAATCGGAACGTAAAATGATATATACATCCTTCTTTAATTTGGCTCTGTGTATATCTGCCATATAGACCTAGCTCTCGATTTAAGATTTTGTGAACATAAAAGCCTCATTTATTGTCCGATGTCGCAGAAATTTGGGACAGTGAATTGTGTTAGGACCTTCGACATCCTTCTGCACTTTGACCCAGAACGTTCCAGATTTGGATGTAGCTGCTATATAGACAGATCTCTCGGTTTAAGGTTTTGGGCGCATTTAAGAATATCGAAAGGCGCATTTATTGTCCGATGTCGCCGAAGATTGGCACAGTGAGTTGTGTTGGGCCCTTCGAAATTCCGATTTCGCCGAAATTTCGACATTTTCTGCTTTCTACTTGGCCCAAATCGGTCCAAATACCGATATCTCGATTTAAAGTTTTGGCCCCATTAAAGGCGCATTTATAATCCGATTTCACTGACATTTGACACAGTGACTTATGTGAAGCTTTTCGACATCAGTGTAGTATATGGTTCAGATCGGCTTATTTTCAGATAAATCTACTAAAAAAATCAATATTTTGTTATACACAATTGAACAGTGACTTGTACTTATTAGTAATGGTCTAAATCGGAACATATATCGATATATATATATATATATATTCCGATGCATAAGGTATGCATTTTTCATCGAATCTTGCCGAAAGGTGATTTACATATATACCCGAGGTGGTGGGTATCCAAAGTTCGACCCGGCCTAACTTAACGCCTTTTTACTTGTTAGATATCGGGTGGAGGAGGACCCTCCTCCTTACCCCAAAAACGCCACCCATATCTGAAAGTGGTCCGATGGGCACAATAAGGGTATGAAATGAAAGGTTTTGGAGACCAGAAAACGAATATGGTATTAAAATTGGGGTCCAAGTAACCAGCGGGCGTTCAGCGTCATGGGCTACAACGACAAGAATTCGATATCCACATTCAATGCGAAATGTCCCCACCCTTAAAGATATTAGAAAGTTAAAGAAGGCGCAGCGAAGCGGGCCCGGTTCGGCTAGTTCAATATATCCATCAATAGAAAAAATAAAATTTGGCAATTCCTTATCTAGTTTTCAAGATATTTCACTTGAAATCGGGCCAACTTTTTTATTGAAAATGGAAAATAGGTCACCTTTGGACGATTATATCTTTTAAACTAAAAATCCAACGTTTCTATGGGATGCATTTTCTAAATCGTTGGAAAGATTTACATAAGAAGGGTTCTTTCAAAATTTCGTAGGCGCTCTGTACGCGCCCCTGCTTGTCAACACACTATTAATGGGGCTATCCTACTCTTTCAAATCCTACAAAATGTGCTTGTCTTTGCCAATATCTCAGTTTTATAACGATACTTTCGGCGAATCAGCTTCAGTATTTTACCTGTAATGTGGTGCATCATACCAGTATATCCTTTCATGTGATTGATACATTATAAAAAGGGCAGGGTAGAGGACTCTAGTCTTTACATTCTTATTTTCTACTATGGTTTCAACATAACACTATGCTGCCATTATCGAGACTTTAATCTAACACCAAATGAGGGTTTAATTATCCCCAAGTGGATTACGACCCATAAACATTTTCATATGAACGCGGCTATGCTTTACAAGCACTACTGTGTTATTGGGGGCAATGCCAATACAAAAATTTGATAGGAGATTAGAAGAAGATATTAACATATAGCAAATATTTAATGCGATGACAAAATATTTATGCGCCATAATAGCCGCATATCCCAGTAGCATTGCGGTAAAATGAACTCAGCAATATGTGCTACAAAATGCCACTAAGTGCTGTACGGGCATCAGTTCAGGAAACCACTTAGGTGCAGCCTACCGCCATGCGAATGGCTAAGGGCGTGCACAAATTTTTAAACTGGCTTTATTGCACTTCATACTATCAACATTGTATATAATATATGGTACTTGGCATCATTTCATTTTGCCAATTTTGAAAAATATCCATAGGAACATTCAAGAAAGTGAGGATTTAGTATGGATACAACACAACAAAATCACCGTTATTCAGGGTAGATGAGACGAATTGTCAACAATTCAAACGATCTAATTTTTTTATATCTTTGCACAAATATTGGGTTGCCAAAAAAGTAATTGCGGATTTTTTAAAAGAAAGTAAATGCATTTTTAATAAAACTTAGAATGAAATTTAATCAAATATTTTTTTTTTTACACTTTTTTTCTAAAGCAAGCTAAAAGTAACAGTTGATAACTGACAGAAGAAAGAATGCAATTACAGAGTCACAAGCTCTGAAAAAATTTGTCAACGCCGACTATATGAAAAATCCGCAATTACTTTTTGGGCAACCCAATACGTTTTATTAGTGTAGGTCGGTTGAGATTGTATATGGGCCAAATCGTCCATGTTTTGATATAGCTGCCATATAAACCGATCTTGGGTCTTGACTTCTTGAGCCTCTAGAGAACGCAATTTTCATCCGATTTAACTGAATTTTGCACGTGGTGTTTTGGTATCACTTTTACAACTGCGCTAAATATGGTTCAAATCGGTTCATATTTTGATATAGCTGCCATATAAACCGATCTTGGGTCTTGACTTCTTGAGCCTCTAGAGGGCGCAAACCTCGTTCGATTTGACAAGTGGTGGTTTGGTATCACTTCCAACAACTGTGCTAAGTATGATTCAAATCGGTTCATAATCTCATCCGATTTGGCTGAAATTTTGCATGAGGTGTTTTGTTACGACTTCCAATAACTGTGCCAAGTATGGCGTAAATCGGTATAGAACCTGATATAGCTGCCGTTAGAGGGCGCAATTCTCATCCGATTTGGCTGATGTTTTGTACAACGGTTTCTCTCATGACCTTCAACATACGTGTCTAATATGGTCTGAATCGATCAATAACTTGATACAACTCCCATATAAACCTATCTCCCGATTTTGCTTCTGGAGCCCCTACAAGGCACTGAAATATTATACAAAGACTTCTACAGTATGCAGCATGGTCCGAATCGGACTATAACTTGATATAGATCCAATAGCATAACAGTTCCTATTCAATATTTTTCGTTTGCCTAAAAAGAGATACCGCGCATAGAACTCGACAAATGCGATCCATGGTGGAGGGTATATAAGATTCGGCCCGGCCGAACTTAGCAAGATTTTACTTGTTTTGTGTTAAAATATTTTTATTGATTCAAATAACAAAAATTTGTGGAAGGTACCTAAATTCCAGAACCCATTAATTTTTGTCCAATATGACCACCTTTTGCCTTGACTACTGGTCTGAGTTGATCGAAGAATGAGTTGCAAGCTGTAAGAAAGTATACCGTCGATATTTTTGTGCTCCTTTCCATTGGCTCTCTCCAGTGCATCCACATTGATATACTTTTTTATACCCATCACCAAGAAATATTAATCTAAGATCCCATAAAGCATATATATATGTTCGTCCGTTCGTATGTCGAAACCACGATAGCGGTCGACCGCGTAAAGCCAGCAGCTTGAAATTTTGCACAGGTACTTTGTATTAATGAAGGTCGTGGGGGATTGCATATGGGTTATATCGGTTCAGATTTATATATAGCTCCCATATAAATCGATCTCCCGATTTCAATTCCTGAGACCTTACAAGCCGTAATTTATGTCCGATTTGGCTCAAATTGGCATGTAGTGTTCTGTTAACACTTACAACAACTCTGCTTAGTACCTTTCAAATCGGTCAATAACCTGATATAGCCCTCATATAAACCGATCTCCCGATTTGACTTCTTGAGCCATTACAAGTCGCATTACAGGTACGGTCCGAATCGGTCTATAGCCTGATATAGCTCCCATGTAAACCGATCTCCCGATTTGATTTCTTGAGCCCTTACAAGCCTCAATTTTGCACGCTGAAATTTTGCATGCAGTGTTCTGTTATGATTTCCAATAAATGTGCCAAGTACAGTCCGAATCGGTCTATAACTTGATATAGCTCCCACGTAAACAGGTGTCTCGATCATCCTTGTACGGTTCCTAGAAACTTTAATTTTTGCTGGTTTGACAGAAGTTTGGTATGTAGAATTAAATTATGCCCTTCAACTAAATTTATTCTGCATAAATTTTTAGCAGAATCCATGGTGGTGGGTTCCCAAGATTCGGCACGGCCGAACAGTTAACTTAACAGATAACTTAATTTTTCAAGTTTTTTGACTGTTAGGGCGAGATCATAAATTTTACAATTTTTGTTTGTTTCTATTTCGAGACGAGCTGGATGATGGAAGATGCAAATGGAAAAGGAAAGCCAAAGATAGCAACACACACCAACCACTATGGGACGCGTTTTGTCTTTGGTTTTTGTTAAATTGTTTTGGGGAAACATCTTGCTGAATAAAATCAGCAAGTTTTTTTGGGTCAAAATCTATTCTAGCTTAAAAAATGTAATCACGAAAAAAATTTCGCAAAAAGCTAACATAATCCCAGCCTTAAAATGGTTCAAATCGAAAAAGTCCATTGCATTGGCATCTGGAAAATTGGAGAGACACTGTGTGGACGAAGTTAATTGCTGAACGTGATTTTTTAGCCAATCTTGTTTTAGGTTATGTTGAAAAGAGGGTGGAGATATTAATCCGCCCCATGCCACTATCGACATACACCTTAGCCAGTAATCGGCTTGTTGTGAGCTCTAAATACGAAAGCAGTCATCTCGAAAAAGAAAATCTAAGGTAAGAATTCCGTGCAACTTACAAAATACTTAATTGTTTTCCATGCCACGCCCAAGTTGGTTCATGTCTGGTATTGTGTCCCCACCTAAGTGCCGGTATCTTTTAGACGCTAAAGCCGGGCCATGACAAAAGGAATGCTTCAACGTCTTATCATCTTCCCCTTTCATTCCCCCCTACTCCATAATGATCGAAAGACCGGTTTACATGGGAGCAATACCAGATTATAGACTGATTTGGATCGTATTTTGGCACAGTTGTTGGGACTAAGAGAACACCGCATGCAAAATTTCAGCCAAATCGGACAAAAATTGCTGCTTTTAAGAACTCAAGAAGGCAAATCGGAGAGGTTTAAATGGGAGCTATATCAGGTTAAAGACCGATTCGGGCCGTACTTGGCACAGTAATTAAAAATCAAAACAATACACAACATGCTCAATTTAAACCAAATCGGACAGAAATTGCGTCTTGAGAGGGCTCAAGAAGTCAAATCAGGAGATCGGTTTATATGGGAGCTATATCAGATTATGGTTCGATTCTAACTGTAGTTGGTACAGTTACTGAAAGTCGTAGCGGATCACCATGCGCAAATTTCAGTCGAATTGGACGAAAATTGCACCTTGTAAGGGCTAAAGAAGTCAAATCGGGACATCGGTTTATATGGGAGCTATATCTGGTTAAAGACCGATTTGGACAGTATTTGGCACAGTTTTTGGAACTTATAACGGAAAACTACATGCACATTTTCAGCCAAATCGGCCAAAAATTGCGGCTTGTAAGGGCTCAAGAATTCAAATCGGGAGATCGGTTTATATCTAAATCTAAACCGATATGGCCCATTTTCAATCCCCACCAAACTACACTAATATTAAGTATCTGTGCAAAATTTCAATCGGCTAGTTTAACGTGTTCGACCGCTATCGTGATTTCGGCAGACGGACGGACGGTTATGGCTAGATCAACTCGAGACGATAAAGAATATATATACCTTATGGTGTCGTAGACGAATATATCGAGGTGTTACAAACGGAATGAATAGATAAGTATACCCCCATCCTATGGTGGTGGGTATAAAAACGATATTGAACGACTTCAAGTAATTCGATCAATAGATAATTCAACATAACTTATATATCTAACTATCATCACATCTTAACCATATTTGCCAAAGAATTAGAGAGGTGTGAGATAATTTTATGCAAAAATTTAAACGAAACCATAAAAAATTTACCTTTTTAATATTTTCATGAGTTCAAGAACCGTGCTTGGAAGATCGAACCGTATGGCAGTTACATCCAAATATGGTCCGATCTAACAAATATCCTGTACAGGTACCCAGGGTTTTTTGAAAACCATTCCACCTATTTTCGCCCTAATCGGATGAAAACTAAGATCTAGATGGTATATGTGGTGATTGGTCTCCGTAGGACTTTTAAGCTATAGTCGGATTATATATTTTCAGATTTGTATGCTTTAAGTCTAATTACATTGTGTTTTCGAATAAATAACGTTAAATTAAAACTAGCAAAAGCGTGCTAAGTTCGGCAGAGCCGAATCTTAGGTGCACACCACCGTAGTTTCCGCTAAAAATGTGCCCTTTTTAACTGAGTTTGTATTTGAATAGTTTTTCTCACAAGAATCCATATCCATATCTTAAGATAGGGTTCCGGGTCAAATTTTAGCCAAATCAGGTGAAAATTTAGGGCTGAAGTACGTAAATCCGGGAATCGGTTTATATGGAGCCTATATCTGTTTATTGACCGATCCGGATCATACTTGACATAAATGTTGGAAGTCATAACTGAAGTCATTGTTCCTAGTTTTATCCAAATCTGGTGAAACTTTAGGTTTCTAAGAGCTCAATAAGTCAAACCCGGGAATCGGTTTATATAGGAGCCATATCTGTTTATAGACCGATTCAAATCATACTTTGCACGAATGTTGAAAGTCAGAATTCAAGTCTTTATTCCAAATGTTTGCCAAATCGGATGAAAATTGAGGCCTCAAGGGGAATTCACGATTTATATTCTTTTTCCAAATTTCCGCCATATAGGATGAAAGTTGAGGATTCTAGGGATCCGATGAAAATTGAGGCTTCAAGAAGTCATATCGGTGAATCGGTTTGACACAAATGTAGGAAGTAATAATTCAAGTCTTTGTTCCAAATGTCAACCAAATCGGCGCTCAAGAAGTCAAATCGGGGTTTATATGGGGTTTTTATACAAATACGAATCGATATGACCCATTTGCAGATCGGTATACTTATCGATGGGTCTAGCTCTTCTCCTTCTAAGCGTTTCAAACAAATGCACAAAGTTATAATACACACAGCTCAAGGAATACAATAAGATTACCAGAGCGGCAAAACGTGTCTCCTGGAAGTTTTCTGCGAACAGGTCGATAGCGTTAATGACGCCGCCAAGATAAAAAAGTTTCTTTCAAAAACCCATGTCCAAACTGAAACTTTAGTAGACGACATGGGTGTGAGAGCAGAGACAACGGAGGACATGTTGAGGCTTTTGATGAAAACCCATTTTCCAAAGGACACGAAGGGACTCACGGAGACACCGGAATCTTGGAATAATGACGTTGATCGAATGTTTATAATAACGGAATTTATGGTTTAAGAATCCTTGAGGAGCTTCAAACCATTTAAGTCACCTGGGCCTGATGGAATATTTCCGGCATTACTACAGGAAGAGGCAGAGTATCTGGCGCTTGGTCTGGTCAAAATTTTCACAGCGTGCATAGGTCTTTCATATACTCCGAAAGCCTGGCGGGAGGTGTTTATACCCAAGCCCGGCAACTCAAGTTATGCGACACCAAAGCCCTACAGACCCATAAGCCTTTCGTCCTTTCTACTCAAAACCATGGAACGTATTGTGGACACCATGATAAAGAGTATGACATCCAGCGAACCGCTCAAATACAAATAGCATGACTATGTCAAGGGAAGGTCGGTGGAGACTGCCCTGCACGAGGTTGTGCATAATATAGAAGAATCCTTCGATGCCAAAACGTACACGCTGGCGGTATGCATTGACATCGAGGGGGCTTTTAACAATGTTCGGACCGACACACTGATCCAATCCTTAGAACAGTACCGGGTGGACCCGGTCCTTAGAGACTGGATAAACCATATGCTATGGAACAGGTGCATAAATTGTGTGTCGCATGGCATAAATATAAGAGAGAAAGTGACACAGGGCACGGCACAGGGGGGCATTGTATCGCCACTCCTATGGGTAACCAACATAATTGACCTATTACGGATGCTGGCTGAGGACGGATTTGAACCCGTCTGCTATTACGGATGCTGACTGAGGACGGATTTGAAACCGTCTGCTACCTGCTACGCAGACGATGTTGTAATACTTTTAAGGGGTAAGGATCCGAACGAGCTATGCAGAAGGGCCGAAAGTGTATAACTGGGCTAGACCCAGAGGTCTCAATGTTAACCCAGAGAAGACAGAAATATGCCTGTTCACGAGGAAGACGACGGTGGGCCAATTTAACGCACCACGTTGCCTCTATAAGACGATTTCGATATCTGACAAGGTCAAATACTTAGGTGTGATCTTGGACAGGAAACAGAATTGGAAGTGTCACATTCAGGAGCGTACTGAGAAGGCTCATAGATATTGAGCAGTATGTAGACGGGCCGTAGGCTCGAAATGGGGCCTGAATCCTAGGATAGTCCACTGGCTCTACAGGAGCGTGATTAGACCAATAGTTTCTTACGCCTAAGTAGTTTTGTGGACTGCTATGGAGAAAGAGTGCAACATAAGGACCATACAACAGGTTCAGATAACATGTTGTCTTGGCATAGGCGGAGCTATGAGGACCACGCCACTAGGGCACTGGAGACTATTCTAGATATCCGACCCATTGACATACAGATTAAGTGTAAGGCAGAACGGATTGAGGATGGGAGCAGCTCATACCATCGCGGTATAATCGAGGCGACGATAGGAAAGCTGGAAGGAAGGGAAGAGGTTTCCGATCGGATACCTGAGATGCAACTTGAAGTCGAGTGCGAGGCACTGCTGCCATCGGCACAGTCTTGGATTAACGGAACCCTAGTATTGGCATCTGGAAGATCATGATACACCGATGGATCAAATCTAGAGGACAGAGTGGGCCTGGGGGTTTACATTGAAAACCCAGGGACTGAGATCTGTTTTAGAACGGCTGACCATAATACAGTCCTGCAGGTGGAGATAAGGGAATGCGTGAGGTGGTGTGGTGCTTACGCGAGGACTTTGAGTGTGAACAACTTCACCGACAGTAAAATTGCCATAAGGGCAGTAACAACCTTCGTGACCTTACCGTCCTGGTCACGAAGTGTCTTGCAGTATAAGAAGGAGATTAACGCCTTCTCTGAGGATGGGAAAATCCGCATCGTTTGGATGCCGGGCCATAACGGGTAAGGGGAAATGAGAGGGCAGATGATTTGGCGGTGAAGGCCAGAGGACTGCCGTCTATAAATTTGGTTAATCAGAAGCCTTTCAGGTCGACACAGTCCGAGTTAAGGGAGTGGGCGACGAATGCGCATGCAACATTGTGGAACAACGAAACGGTCGGAAGGACGGCGAAAATCCTATGGGGGGATCCAAATCGTGAGAAGACGAGGCTATTACTGAAAGGAACCAAGAAGGAGGTCAGTATAACTATTGGTATCATAACGGGAAACATAGGACTACGAGCTCACTTATGTAAAATCGGTGCGGCCAGTGATAGCATTCGTAGGCCATGTGGGGAAGATGATGAGACGTTGGAGCATTTCCTTTGTCATAGCCCGGCTTTCGCGTACAACAGATACCGGTACTTAGTTGGAGACACAATATCAGACATGATCCAACTTAGGGGAGTGGTATTGCAAACAATTAAGGATTTTGTAAGTAGCACGGAAGTCCTAACTTAACATTTTCTTTTTAAAGGTAACTTTAAAGTTTTTAGAGCGCACAACAAGCCGATTACTGGCTAAGGTGTATCTCCATAGTGGCATGGGGCGGATTAATATCTGCACCCTCTTTCCAACCTAACCTAACATCATATGGTCAAATGAAAGGTCTTTGGGAGTTAAGCACGAATCTGATATCAATATTCGGGGAAACTGTCTATGGGTCCACCCAAACCCCACAATACTACCCAAGTGATAAGTATTTGCTGACTATTTCAATATGAGGCTCCAAGAAGAGGGTTGTTAGAGTGGAACACGAACCCGATATATATTTTCAAGGCCAACTCACTGAATGGCCGCTCATCCCTCAAAACACCCCCCAAACCGGTTATGTTTGCCGACTGTGGATATATGGGGCTTAAATGAAAGGTATTTGGAAGTAGACCACGTATCTGATATCAACATTAGGGACCAACTGCCTAGAGGACGTCCCACCACCATAACGATCCCCAAATAGGAGGTATTTGCTCACCAAGACAATTTGTTTCTTAAAGAGAGTGGAACTAAATATTTATAGTTTTTGGCCCAATACCCCAAACCGGACATATTTGCCGACTTTTGCAGTAAGGAGTTTAAAAGAGATTAGGAAACGATTTTGATATCAATTTTTGAGGCCAATGGCAATACGTTTTAAATAAATGATATATAGATATATGAGAATAGACCACATTGCTGATATATTTTCAGGGCCTAATGTTGGGGGACCATCTTGGATAATGTTGGAGGCCACCGTAGCGCAGAGGTAAGCATGTCCGCCTATGACGCTGAACGCGTGGGTTCGAATTCTGGCGAGACCATCGGAAAAAATTTTCAACGGTGGTTTTCTCCACCTTATGCTGGCAACATATATGAGGTACTATGCCATGCACTGCGGCACGCCTTTTTTACTCGGCTATCAAAAGGAGGCCCCTTATCATTGAGTTTAAAAACTTGAATCGGACTCCACTCATTGATATGTGAGAAGTTTGCCCCTGTTCCTTAGTGGAATGTTCATGGGCAAAATTTGCATTTGCAATGAGGGGAGACCACCCCAATCCCCAAAACACCCCTAATTCGGGCATTTTACCTACCATGTCAATGTGGAGCTTAAATACATGGAATTGGGGGTAGATCAAGAATTGATACCCATTTTCGGGACCAATTCTTTGGGGGTCTACCCCTTTCCCAAAATACCCCACAAACATCAATTTTTTTACTGGCCATCGCAATATGGGGCTCAAATAATAGTATATAGGAACATGTATTAAGGGCATCACCCCTTCCCCAAAACACCTCCCAAAGGGAAACATTTTTCGACCATGCCAATATGTGGCTCAAATTAAAGGTATTTAAGATTAGAAAACAAATTTGATAACCAATTTCGGGGCTATGTGTTTGAGGGACGCCTCATTGTGTAAACACCCCTAAAACCAATGCCAATATGGGGTTTAAATAAATGGTATTTGAGAGAATAGCACTATGCTGATATTTTTTTCAGGGCCAATTATCTGGGGGACCATCTCACCCTCTAAATCAGATATCATGAGAATATCGGGCTGAAATAAAGCAGTTTAAGAATGGAGAACACCTTACATCCAAACTTAAATTCGTAGACCAATAAAGAGCATATGGCATTCTGAAGACGCCACTTATATTGTTAAACTGTTAGTCAAGCGATATACTATTTTCGTAGCATGGTATTTCACTAAAAGCTCTTTAATTAAAATGTTGTTCCATATAAAGTAAAAGACGGCGCAGCGGAACGGGCCCGGGTCAGCTAGTGATATATAGATGTATAAGAATTGAGCACGATGCTGATATATTTTCCAAGCTTTGTGTTTGAGGACCATCCCAACCCCCAAAACACCCCTAAATCGGGCATATTTACCGACCATATCAATGTGGAGCTTAAATGAAAGGTATTGGGGGGTAGAGCAAGAATTGATACCCACTTTCGGGATCAATTTTCTGGGGGTCTACACCTTTTCCAAAATACCCCACAAACAGCAATTTTTTACTCACCATCGCAATATGGAGCTCAAATAAAGGTATTTGGGAGTAGAATACGAATTTGATATCCAAATGTGGGATCATGTATTATTTAGGACATCACCTATTCCCCAAAACACCCCGCAAAATTTAAAAATTTTTCGACCATGCCAATATATGGCTCTAATGAAAAGTATTTGAGATTAGAAAACGAACTTGATAACCTATTTTGGGGCCATGTGTTTGGGGGATGCCTCATCCTGTAAACACTTCTTCAGCCAATGGCAATATGGGGTTTAAATAAATAGTATTTGAGACAAGAGCACGATGCAGATATTTTTTCAGAGCCAAGTATCTGAGGGACATGAGAATCATGAGAATATCGGGCTGAAATGAAGTATTTTAAGAATGGAGTACATCTTAAATCCAAACTTAAATTCGTAGACCAATAAAGATCATATGGCATTCAGATAAAGGCAGTTATATTGTTAAACTGTTAGTCAAGCGATATACTATTTTCGTAGCATGGTATTTCACTAAAAGATCTTTAATTGTCGAAAATAAATATTCCAAGGTAACTTTTGTTCCATATAAAGTAAAAGAAGGCGCAGCGGAGCGGGCCCGGGTCAGCTAGTATGTTATAAACAAACTAATAACTTGTATATATTCCACCTAACACTAATTGTTCTGAAAGATAAATAATACCTTAGCTCTCATTTACTTAAAGCTCATATTCTCAATAGACACAAAACTATTTTCTTTAGCATTAGTTCAAAAAATAGTTTTCTCTCATTAGCGTATTTGTCTTCATCATAACACTTTGCCATTTCGTTGATGGCTAATATTAAATATTTGTATGGCATTAACGCAGTGAGTGTTATTTCATAATATTGAAGTACTCTCGTTCACTTTTTTTCATTTCGTCCTTTCGTTTGCACTGTCACTAGGTCTCAGTTCTTATTGTTTGACATTTGTCGTTGGTAATTCTTTTGTCCTGATGAAATGCCCCCCTGGAGTTTAAAAAATTATTTTTTGTTTTGTTACTTTTTTCTGTCGTTGGTCTGTCTTGTTCTTTTAAACAAATTTAATTGCTCTTTTTCGCGGGGTGCACTTTCCGCCCTGCACCCCTCTAGAAAAATCACAATGTCGACTTTGAAAAGTTAATTTGTCTTACAACAAATGTTGCACTTTTTTGTGCCGACACACTTAAGTAATAATTTACTTTCGTTTTTTTTCTGCGCTTCTCCGTTCAGCAGCTCATTTTCATTCTATTCGTTCGTTTGTTTTATGTTTGGGTCCTAGAGCGCAGTGGGTTCGGAGGCGCTAGCTGCCTGTTTCACTTGTTTGGTATTTCCTTTTGCCGCCACGTACTTCTCTTCTTCATTCTTGTTCAGCATTCCATCTGCCTTGGCTATATTGGCTTACTTTTTGCATAATTTATGGCCTGTATTATTTCGGCATTCGTCGTGGGAAAAATTCGCAACTTTTCATTTTGAACAGTGGCACATAAGTGGTCCCGACCATCTTTTATTGGTTGCAAATTGTCCCATTGATGTCCCAAGAATAAAGGAAACTTTTGTATTTCTTGTTTCAGGGAGATTTGGGAAAATGTAATTTTGGAGGGAAAAAGGCATTGTTCTGATTTTGGCTTCATTGTTGTTAAAAATGGGCTAAGATTAAGAAAAAATCAACTTCCACCCTACCAAAGAAATAAATCATCAGTTTACACTATTATTCAATTTGGCTGAAAATGTTTTCATAATATTTGTTATTACGACTTCCAAAATCCATTTGCGAAGGCATTTCCGATCCTATTTTTAATTTCTTAACTGATTTTGCGGTATGCATTGACATCGAGGGGGCTTTTAACAATGAGCGGATCGACACACACTGATCCAATCCTTAGACCAGTATCGGGTAGACCCGGTTCTTAGAGACTGGATAAACCATAAATATAAGGTAGAAAGTGGCACAAGGCAAGCAACAGATGGGCATTTTATCGCCACTGCTATGGGCAACCACCATAATTGACCTATTACGGATACTGAATGAGGAGGGTTTGAACCCGCAGACGGTTTTTTAAAATACTTCTAAAGGGTAAGGATCCGAACAAATATGCAGAAGGGCCGAAAGGATCTAAACCCAGAGGTCTCAATATTAACACAGAGAAGACTGAAATATGCCTGTTCATGAGGAAGACGAAGGTGGGCCAATTTAACGCACCACGTTTCCTCAATAAGACGATTTCGATATCAGACAAGGTCAAATACTTAGGTGTGATCTTGGCCAGGAAACTGAATTGGAAGTGTCGCATTCAGGAGTAGGCTTGAAATGGGGTATGAATCCTAGGATAGGTTAGGTTAGGTTTAAGTGGCAGTCTGCCATCAGACTCACTTAGACGTTTTTGTCCATTGTGATATCACAGGAACAGAAGAAGGAAAATGCCTTCTAGTTCCTACCGTTGAACCATCCAGATCGCTTTAAAAAGTCCAGTAACTTGCGAATGTTCACATCCGCTAAATCAGACAGGTTTTCAAAGAAATGAGAACCTAAAGTGGAACTCCTTTTGACTGCCAGTACGGGACATACACACAGAAGGTGTTCCATAGTCTCTTCTTCATCGATATGCTTAAGCTTCTGCAGAAGTCGTTACTGGCAACCCTCAGCCTGTCAGCATGTTTTCCGATTAGACTGTGACTTGTCATGACGGACACAATGGCATCTGTTCTAGCCAGTGACAGCAAAGCGGCGAACCTCTTCAAGTCTAGATTACGCCACAAAGTTTTGGAATGTTCACAGCCCCCTCTTTGTGACCAGCTATCATTCTTTGTCCTTCGGGCCTGGTCCTGAAAACTTAGCTTGCATGTCACTAGAGGCATACCCCCATCCAAATTCCCTGAAATGTGTAAGGTAATTCCTAGTCTAGCAAGCTCGCCGATTTACAATTTTGAACTGTTCAGCAATCTCGTTGAGAGATCTGCGACAGTCGAGGGCGGTTTTTGTGTTTAAAAATACGTTCTTCAGGGATTTAATGGCTGCCTGGCTGTCTGAGAAGATATTTTTAGCCAATCGTCGTTATGACATTATATCTTAGCCATTCCAGCACTTCATTAATTGCAAGGATCTCCGTTTGATACACACTGCTGTGCTCGGGTTACCTTTTCGATGTGACCAATTTTGGATCTTTAGAGTACACCCAAAGCCCTTCTGGTCGTCTTGTTTGGAACCATCCGTATAGAAGTCTATGTAACTTCTATTACCAGGGATATCGTTGTTCCAATCGGTTCTATCAGGAGTAGTGGTACAGTACTTTTTATCAGAAGCGTCTCAGGTAGGGTGTAAACCACACTGCCTGGAACATCGGATATTGTATCAAGGATAACACAGTATCCGTAGCCGCCACATGACCAAAGAGAAAGCTTCCTTAGTCTCACGGTAGTGGTCGCAGCAATATGTCTGGCCACAATGTCCAGAGGCATAAGATGTAGCATTAAATTTGGTGCATCAGTTGGTGTCGCCTTCAGTGCGGCTGTGATGCACAAACAAGCCATCCTTTGGAACCGGTTGACTATTGACGAGTAGGTAGACTTTTAAAGCGCCAGCAATCAGACCACAACATCATAAATCATTATAGGTCTGACAAATGCAGTATATACCCAATGCATGACACGCGGTCTAAACCCCCAACTTTTGTCAATGGCTATCTTGCGGGTATATAGGGCAAGAGTTGCCTATCTTGCCCTTTCCAAAATGTTGGATTTGAAGTTCAATTTCCTGTCCAGCAAAACACCCAGGTATTTTACGCTTTCAGTAAATGGAACATTCTCTCCTCCCAAGGAGACAGGTTCCACTGTAGGTAACTTGTGTCTCCTGCTGAAAAGAACTACTTCTGTCTTGCACGGATTTATACCTAGAGCACCTTCGGTAGCCCACTGCGCTGTTGCACGTAGAGCATCCTGAAGTATATCTCTCTTTCCCCTAACCACAATTGCAACGTCATCAGCATACGCGACCACTTTTACACTTTTTCCTTCCAAAAACAATAATATATTGTTAATGGCTATATTCCAAAGTAGAGGAAACAGTACAGTTCCTTGAGGTGTTCCTATGCTGACCCATCTTTTAAGATCCCAAGCCTGCCGTAATGCATCTATTAGTAAGAAAGTTATGATTAAACTTTTTTACGGTAGAGTTGGTGCCTAGAAACTCCAACTCCTTCATGATTGACGTCGGTTTTACATTATTGAAAACACCCTCAATGTCTTGAAATGCTACCATTGTATATTCCTTGACAGCGAGAGAACCCTCTATGTAGTCGACTAGGTCATGAAGGGCTGTTTCAGTGGATTTGCCTTTGCTGTATGCATGCTGCTGCTGCGACATGCGATCACCAGGGATGTTTGCCCTGAGATATGATTCTATCAACCTTTCAAGATTCTTCAGCATAAAGGATAACAGATAATAGGACGAAAATCTTTCGCCTTCGTGTGGTAGGATTTTCCTGCTTTGGGAATGAAAATGACGTTCGTGTCCCTCCATCCCACCGGTATATATGACATGCTAATACAAGCAGAGTATATCTCCCTAAGCCAAGGAACCAGTCTATCAGACATAGCTTGTAATTCAAACGGTGATACATCATCAGGGCCAGGCGACTTCTTATCGATCATAGGATTTTGTGCTCAGACACAATTTCCCTAATAATCTTCAACAAATGCATGCCAATGACTACCACTTCTGATGAGATAGCATTGTGTAGCAGTTATATTAAGTTCTGAATGGATTAGGACCAGAGGTAAATATTCCTACAGTGCACAGTTTGGACTCGGCATAAAATGGAGGTCTCTTGTCATTGAGCCTACTCATTGCTATGTAAGAATTGTCTCTGTTCCCTAATGGAATGTTTATGGAAGAATTTGATTTTTTTAATGTTCGAAGAGGGGGTGAGAGATCGATTTATATGGGAGCTGTATCGGGCTATAGACCGATTCAGACCATAATAAACAAATATGTTAATGGTCATGAGAGAATCCGTCGTACAAAATTTCGGGCAAATCGGATAATAATTGCGATCTCTTGAGGCTCAAGAAGTCAAGATCCCAGATCGGTTTATATGGCAGCTAAATCAGGTTGTGAACCGACTTGTACTTTATTTGACATAGTTGTTGAAAGTAATAATTTAAAACGTCATGAAAAATTTCAGCCAAATCGGATAGGACTTTCGCCCTCTAAAAGCTCAAGAAGTCAAGTCCACAGATCTCTTTATATGACAGCTATATCAGGTTATGAACCGATTTGAACCATACTTGGCACAGTTGTTGGATATCACAACAAAATACTACGTGCCAAAATTCATTCAAATTGGATAAGAATTGCGCCCCCTAGAGGCTCAAGAAGTCAAGACCCAAGATCGGTTTATATGACAGCTATATAAGGTTATGGACCGATTTGAACCATACCTGGCACAGTTGTTGGATATCATAACAAAACACGTCGTGCAAAATTTCATTCCAATCGGATAAGAATTGCGCACTCTAGAGGCTCAAGAAGTCAAGATAGCAGATCGGTTTATATGGCAGCTTTATGAGGTTATAGACCGATTTGAACCATATTTGGCACAGTTGTTGGGTATCATAACAAAACACGTCGTGCGAAATTCCATTCCAATCGGATAAGAATTGCGCACGCTTGAAGCTCGAGAAGTCAAGACCCAAGATCGGTTTATATGGTAGCTATATCAGGTTATGGACCGATTTGAACCATACTTGGCACAGTTGTTGGATATCATAACAAAACACGTCGTGCAAAATTTCATTCCAATCGGATAAGAATTGCGCTCTCAAGTGGCTCAAGAAGTCAAGACTCAAGATCGGTTTATATGGCAGCTATATAAGGTTATAAACCGATTTGAACCATACTTGGCACAGTTGTTGGATATCATAAAAAAACACGTCGTGCAAAATTTCATTCCAATCGGATAAGAATTGCGCACTCTAGAGGCTCAAGAAGTCAAGACCCCAGATCGGTTTATATGGTAGCTATATCAAAACATGGACCGATATGGCCCATTTACAATACCAACCGACCTACACCAATAAGAAGTATTTGTGCAAAATTTCATGCGGCTAGCTTTACTCCTTCGGAAGTTAGCGTGCTTTCGACAGACAGACGGACGGACGGACATGGCTAGATCGACATAAAATTTCACGACGATCAAGAATATATATACTTTATGGGGCCTCAGACGAATATTTCGAGTAGTTACAATCAGAATGACGAAATTAGTATACCCCCCATTTTATGGTGGAGGGTATAAAAATGTTACTTTCTTTAAGGATTGAGCTAAAGCTCTTAAAACTGCCATACAGTTACACCTTGGTATTGGGTGTACCATCGGAGGCAGCAAAGCGACCGGTCATATGCTAGTTGACATATAAATTCAATTAAACACATGTTCCACTGTATAAAATCTTTGAATAAGCCAACATTTTCTTATGATTTTAATGGTGCAATTCGTCGTATTTTGGACTATTATTGCGGAGTTTTTCTCTGTTTGCCCTAGAACAAATTCCACCAAAAGAGAGAAAGAATAATAAATCCTCTATAAATTTGAGCAAGACTTGGCCTAGCACAAACCCAAACATATATGTATCTTGTACATTAGAGTGTAACGTAATACAAGTATTTAAAGAAATAATTTAATGTATGCTTAAATTCGTTTCCTAGAATTGGATATTATTACTTCACGCTATGAAAAACATAATAGTTTTCAAAATAGCCCGAGGCTTTTAAATAATCCTAGCTCTTTAAGCTCATTGGGTCCAATAAAATAAATAGTAATATATGGATTCGTCTTGAAAAACGCATTATTTTGCATTATTATGCATTACGTTAATATCGCACCATTCATAAAAGAGATCAAGGTCGGACTTGGGATAACACTGATCACCTGGGTCCTTAAAGTATCTGAAGACTTTCACTTTATAGTAGGTAGATCATTAAATAATAGACAAAATAAGATCGGACCGAGATGGGCACACCGGAGGAAACAATGATGATCTTAGACATCGTATAGCCAAATTTCACATTTTGTGTACGGCCAATAAGATATGAATTTTGCCATTTCAATGCCGACTTACTGAAACCAAGTAAATCTAATTTCATAATCAGGAGTATAAATTACCTTTCGAAAGCTTTACTAAAATCCATGTACAAGGTTTAAGTTTGTCTATTGCTCATGAAAGAATTGACAAGACAATTATATTAGGTTAGGTTTAAGTGGCCGTCTGCCATTAGACTCACTTAGTCGTTTTCGTCCATTGTCAAATCACAAGTACAGAAGAAGGAAGATGGCTTCTCGTTCCTACCGTTGAACCATCCAGATCGCTTTATAAAGCCCAACTACTTGCGAATATTCATATCCGCTAAATCAGTCAGGTTCTCGAAGAAATAAGAACCTAAAGTGGAACTGCATCTGACTGACATACGGGACAGTCAGAGTCTCAAAGAAGAAGAGACTATAGAGACTGTACTATAGTCTCTTCTTTTTCGATGTCCTCACAGCTCCTGCAAAAGCTGTTACTGGCCACCTTCAGTCTGTCAGCATGTTTTAAGATTAGACGATGACCTGTCATGACGCACACAATAACTTAGACGTCTGTTCTAGCCAGGGGCAGCAAAACGGTAGACCTCTTCAAGTCCAGATTAGGCCACATAGCTTTGGAATGCTAACAGCCCCCTCTTTGTGACCATCTATCATTCGTTGTCCTTCGGGCCTGGTCCTGAAAACTTAGCTTACATGTCGCTAGAGGCATAACCATAGATTCCAGTATCCTTGGAATGTGTAGGGTAGTTCATAGTCTCGTAAGCTCTTCCGTTTTAAAATTCCCTGGGATATCTCTGTGGCATGTCACCCAGAAAAGTTTAATTTTGAATTGTTCAGCCACCTCGTTGAGAGATCTGCAACAGTCAAGGGCAGTCTTTGTGTTCAGAAATACGTTCTCCAGGGATTTAATGGCTGCCTGGCTGTTTGTTATCGTAGCCATGTAAATTCCAACTGAATAGTTACGTTTGATCGTGATTTCCTCAATCATAGTTGACAAACAATGAAGAAGTCTAAGGATAAATAGATTCAGTTAATATATTGTCCATTAACTTGGGAATAGCACTAAGAATGATGATACGCCCTGTAATAGCAGGCATCATAACGAGAATACCGGGTGAGAATTCACCCGCTGATAGTCCTGGGGTCCATTTTTATACCCTCCACCATAGGTTGGGGTTATACTTATTTTGTCATTCTGTTTGTAACTCCTCGAAATATTCGTCTAAGGCCCCATAAAGTGTACATATTCTTGATCGTCATGTCGTTTTATGTCTATATAGCCATGTCCGTCTGTCTGTCGAAAGCACGCTAACTTTCGAAGGAGTAAAGCTAGCCGCTTGAAATTTTGCACAAATACTTTTTATTAGTGTAGGTCGGTTGGGATTGTAAATGGGCCAAATTGGTCCATGTTTTGATATAGCTGCCATATAATCCGATATTGGGTCTTGACTTCTTGAGCCTCTTGACTGAAATTTTGCACGTGGTGTTTTGGTATCACTTCCAATATCTGCGCTAAGTATGGTTCAAATCGGTCCATGTATTGATATAGCTGCCATATAAACCGATCTTGGGTCTTGACTTCTTGAGCCTCTAGAGGGCGTTATTTTCGTTCGATTTGACTAAAATCTTACACGTTGTGTTTCGGTACACTTCCAACAACTGTGTTATGTATGATTCAAATCGGTTCATATACCAGATAGTTGTCATATGAACCGATTTTGGATCTTGACTTCTTGAGCCAATAGAACGCGCAATTCTAATCCGATTTGTTATGACTTCCAGTAACTGTGTTAAGTATGATTCAAATCGGTACATAACCTGATATAGCTGCCATATAAACCGATTTGGGGTCTTGACTTCTTGAGCCTCTAGAGGGCGCAATTATCATTTGATTTGGCAGAAATGTACAACGGCTTCTCTCATGACCTTCAACATACGTGTCTAATATGGTCCGAATCGATTAATAGCTTGATACAGCTCCCATATAAACCACTCTCCCGATTTTGCTTCTTGAGCCCCTACAAGGCGCAATTCTCATCGGAATGAACTGAAATATTACACAATGACTTCTACAATGTTCAGCATTTTTTTATGGTCCGAATCGGACTATAACTTGATGAAGCTCCAATAGCATAACAGTTCTTATTCAATATTCTTTAATTGCCTAAAAAGAGATACCGCGCATAGAACTCGACAAATGCGATCCATGGTGGAGGGTAGATAAGATTCGGCCCGGCCGAACTTAGCACGCTCTTACTTGTTCATTTTCAAACTGAAATTACTGCTTTATGGTCTGTTGGAAGTATACCCGACCCCTACATGTAAAAGCGTGCTTAGTTCTGCCGGGCCGAATCTTGGGAACCAACCACCATGGATTCTGCTTCAATTTTATACAAAATAAATTTAGTTGAAGGGCATAATTTTATTCTACATACCCAACTTCTGTCAAACCAACAAAAATTGAAGCTCTACTAACCAAATAAGGATGATCGGGAGACCGGTAAAATCGAGAGACATATCAGGTTATAGACCGATTCGGACCGTACTTGGCACAGTTGTTCGAAGTCATAACAGAACACTAATGCACACTTTCAACCAAATCGGACAAAAATTGCGGCTAGTAAGGGCTCAAGAAGTACAATCGGGAGATCGGTATATATGGGAGCTATATCTAAATCTGAACCGATATGACCCATTTACAATGTCCAACGACCTTCATCAATATAAAGTATCTATGCAAAATTTCAATCGGCTAGTTTTATGCGTTCGATTGCTATTATGACTTCGACAGACGGAAGGACATGGCGAGATCGACACAGAACGTAGAGGCGATCAAGAATATGTATACTTTATGGGATTTTAGATGAATACTTCGGGGTTTAACAAACGGAAAGATTAGATTAATATATCCTCATCATATGGTGGTGGATATAAAAAATTCAAAGCGATTCGGCCAATAGTTTATTTCTGTTGAGATTTATAGTTCGCCCTGAAATTTTAAGAAATCGTTTGTATATATCCTGTCTTTTTGATTGTTTTCTGGGACCAGTAGGAACCGCGTATGATCCCTTTACCATAATCCGGTCGCTCATCGCCGAAGACATGTCGTACATCATAATTCGCGAATCAAATCGGAAAGGCAGGGAATTGAACGCTGCATGGAATTTGGTAAATCAAACTAGCACAACGGAATGGAATCCAATCACTTCGAAAGAGTTCGATGCTTTTTTGGCTATTATTTTGTATACTGGACTCACCGAACCGAATAGTGAACCAATATATAAAGCTGCATTATCAACAAACTCCATGGATTTTTTATATCCAACATCATAAGAAAGGAGGCATATGCACTGCCATATAAGCTGCCATATAAACCGATCTTGGGTCTTGAATTCTTGAGTCTCTAGAGGGCGCAATTCTGGTCCGATTTGACTAAAATTTTTCATGTGGTATTTTGGTATCACTTCCAACAACTGTGCCAAGTATGGTTCAAATCGGTTTATAACCTGATATAGCTGTCATATAACCGAAATTGGGTCTTGGCTTCTTGAGCCTCCAGAAGGCGCAATTCTTATCCGATTTGAATGCATTTTTGCACGAAGTATTTTGTTTGATATCCAACAACTGTGCCAAGTATGGTTCAAATCGGTTCATAACCTGATTAGCTGTCATATAAACAGATCTGGGGACTTGATTTCTTGAACATTTAGAGGGCGCAATTCCTGTCCGATTTGGCTGAAATTTTGCATAAGGTTTTTTTTTTCTTACTTTCAACAACTGTGTCAAATAAGGTTCAAATCGGTCCATAACCCGATATTGCTGCCATATAAACCAATCTTGGGTCTTCTTGAGGCACTAGGCGCAACTCTTATCCGATTTGCATGAAATTTTATACGACGGATCCTCTCATGACCATCAACATACGTGTTTATTATGGTCTGAATCGGCCTGTAGCCTGATACAGCTCCCATATAAATCGATCTCTCTATTTTACTTCGTGAGCCCCCAAAGGGCACAATTCTTATTCGAATTGGCTGACATTTTACACAGGTCTCCAACATATAATTTGATTGTGGTCCGAACCGGCCCATATCTTGATATCCCTCTAATAGCAGAGCAAATCTTTTCTTTATCCTTTTTTTTGCCTAAGAAGAGATGCTAGGAAAAGAGCTCGCCAATGCGATCCATGGTGTAGGGTATATAAGATTCGGCCCGGCCGAACTTAACACGCTTTTACTTGTTATAGCCTAGTGTTGACAGCGTACCTCATAGCGACACCACGTGACAGAGAAGTTTTAACAAAGCAGGACACCTTTCAAATAAAGCCAGCGTTAGTTAGGGGATAACAACCGCTGCAAATTTTACTGATGTTCTCGAGGGGGTTTGAAGATTTCACAAGGCAGTCATAACATTTTTATACTCACCACTATAGGATGGGGATATAGTAATCTAGTCATCCCGTTTATAACCCGACGTTCTGAGTCCGTCCATCCATCTGCCAAAATGCGATAGTGATCAAAAGCGTAAAACTAGCCGCTTGAAATTTTGCAGAGATACTTTTTTTTGATGGCGGTCGCTGGTGATTCTTAATTGGCCATATCGATTCAGATTTAGATATAGCTCTCATGTAAACCGATCTCACGATTTTTCTGATATTCAGCTAGACAATGAAACCTAACGATGTTAAAAATTTTAAATCGGTTCACAAATAGACCCACAATTTAAGAAATACCTTGACCAAACATTTTCAAAAAAAAAAATTTTGCAAGTCCAATTACTCGTAAAACGTAAAGATATACAAGACATTAGAAGTTATTGGACTTTTATGAAAATCTATTTCTTAGCGTTGCAAACAAATGCACAAAGTTATAATTCCTTGCGCCACAATGATGGTGTAGGATATAAAAATGTTTTTATTATACAGGGTCCCAATATCAATATTAGGACTGTATTGGTATACACCCAGTCTATGGTACGGTAAAATACAAATATAACTTTTCCACAATATAAAATCTTACAGTACCACCCTATTAAAAACCGTTCAAAAATTCTCCATGTGTTTTTTTTACTTTAGAGATTGTAAACTTACGTTCCTACCATACATGAGTAACACTTGCTTTTGCAAGGCATAAAGAAATGTGTGTGTATGTTTGTTCTTTAGGCCACCAGGGTTGATTGTTGGTGGCCTGTTCGGTATGTTTTAAAATAAAATACGATTATTGCCAAAATCATGCTACGTCTTCACTTTATTCGCCTTAACTTTTTGTGCCAGCTTTTCGGTGGAAATAATTTCTATTTTTATGGTTGATTAAAAATTTTGATTTATCCACCCAGTGAATATACTCGGCATATATTTAAGGTGTTTCTGCTGACGTTCAAGAAATCAGCACCAGTGATGGAACGGGCAATGGCATGATTATGGGATATAAAATAAATTTTGGTTAGTAATTTTTGTTATTTGGTTTTTTGATTCGATATATGCAAATCTTTGTTTGTTGCTGCTCAAAGCTTTTGAAGTCAACATTAATTGATTTTGAAAAGCAAATGTTTGTTAAAGTCTGCAAAACTTTGAATCTTCTGGATTTAAATCTCCACATGCGCTAAAAGTATGACCAAGCGATGGCTTTCTTGAAAAGCTGACGGTATGAATCAAATTAAGCCTACTACAGGTATTACCTTTAGGGTAGCTGACACGAAGTGTAACAATTTGAAACGACCACATTGTTTTGTGGGGAAAACCCTTTTTATACCCTCCACCATAAGATGGGGGGTATACTAAAGGGTGATTTTTTTGAGGTTAGGATTTTCATGCATTAGTATTTGACAGATCACGTGGGATTTCAGACATGGTGTCAAAGAGAAAGATGCTCAGTATGCTTTGACATTTCATCGTGAATAGACTTACTAACGAGCAACGCTTGCAAATCATTGAATTTTATTACCAAAATCAGTGTTCGGTTCGAAATGTGTTCATTCACCGTAACGTTGCGTCCAATAGCATCTTTGAAAAAATACGGTCCAATGATTCCACCAGCGTACAAACCACACCAAACAGTGCATTTTTCGGGATGCATGGGCAGTTCTTGAACGGCTTCTGGTTGCTCTTCACTCCAAATGCGGCAATTTTGCTTATTTACGTAGCCATTCAACCAGAAATGAGCCTCATCGCTGAACAAAATTTGTCAAAATTTGAACACATTTCGAACCGAACACTGATTTTGGTAATAAAATTCAATGATTTGCAAGCGTTGCTCGTTAGTAAGTCTATTCATGATGAAATGTCAAAGCATACTGAGCATCTTTCTCTTTGACACCATGTCTGAAATCCCACGTGATCTGTCAAATACCAATGCATGAAAATCCTAACCTCAAAAAAATCACCCTTTAAATTCGTCATTCTGATTGTAACTACTCGAAATATTCGTCTGAGACCCCATAAAGTATATATATTCTTGATCGTCGTGAAATTTTATGTCGATCTAGCCATGTCCGTCCGTCTGTCCGTCCGTCTGTCTGTCGAAAGCACGCTAACTTCCGAAGGAGTAGAGCTAGCCGCTTGAAATTTTGCACAAATACTTCTTATTAGTGTAGGTCGGTTGGTATTGTAAATGGGCCATAATGGTCCATGTTTTGATATAGCTGCCATATAAACCGATCTTGGGTCTTGAATTCTTGAGCCTCTAGAGTGCGCAATTCTTATCCGATTGGGATGAAATTTTGCACGACGTGTTTTGTTGTGATATCCAACAACTGTGGCAAGTATGGTTCAAATCGGTTTATAACCTGATATAGCTGCCATATAAACCGATCTTGGGTCTTGACTTCCTGAGCCTGTATAGTGCGCAATTCTTATCCGATTGGAATAAAATTTTGCACGACGTGTTTTGTTGTGATATTCAACAACTGTGAAAAGTATGGTTCAAATCGGTCTATAACCTTATATAGCTTTCATATAAACCGATCTTGGGTCTTGACTTCTTGAGCCTCTAGAGGGCGCAATTCTTATTTGATTGGAATGAAATTTTGCACGACGTGTTTTGTTTTGATATCCAACAACTTTGCCGAGTATGGTTCAAATCGGTCCATAACCTGATATAGCTGCCATATAAACCGATCTTGGGTCTTGACTTCTTAAGCCTCTAGAGTGCGCAATTCTTATCCGATTGGAATAAAATTTTGCACGACGTGTTTTGTTATGATATCCAACAACTTTGCCGTGTATGGTTCAAATCGGTCCATAACCTGATATAGCTGCCATATAAACCGATCTTGGGTCTTGACTTCTTGAGCCTCTAGAGTCCGCAATTCTTATCCGATTGGAATGAAATTTTGCACGACGTGTTTTGTTATTATATCCAACTACTGTTCCAAGTATGGTTCAAATCGGTTCATAACCTGATATAGCTGTCATATAAACAGATCTGGGGACTTGACTTCTTGAGCTTCTAGAGGGCGCAATTTCTATCCGATTTGGCTGAAATTTCGCAAGACGTCTTTTATTGTTACTTGCAACAACTATGTCAAATAAAGTACAAGTCGGTTCATAACCTGATATAGCTGCCATATAAACCGATCTGGGATCTTGACTTCTTGAGCCTCTAGAGGTCGCAATTATTATCCGATTTGCCTGAAATTTTGTACGACTGATTCTCTCATGACCATTAACATACGTGTTTATTATGGTCTGAATCGGTCTATAGGCCGATACAGCTCCCATATAAATCGATCTCTCTATTTTACTTCTTGAGCCCCCAAAGGGCGCAAATCTTATTCGAATTGGATGACATTTTACACAGGTCTCCAACATATAATTTAATTGTGGTCCAAACCGGACCATATCTTGATATCGCTCTAATAGCAGAGCAAATCTTTTCTTATATCCTTTTTTTTGCCTAAGAAGAGATGCCGGGAAAAGAACTCGACAAATGCGATCCATGGTGGAGGGTATATAAGATTCGGCCCGGCCGAACTTAGCACGCTTTTACTTGTTATTGTTTCAAATGAGAAAAAAGTGTGGTAGTAGTCTAAATTTCAGAATCCATTCATTTTTACTCTATATGACCGTATTTTGCCTTGACTTTCCCAGCAAAATACATTGAAAGTTTTTCTAAAAGAATAACACTTTTTGTACTTTCAAAGTGACAAAGTTTATTCTTTTCCTACATATTGGAAAGTAATGTAAAATAACTTTGCGTATCCAAAGTTAAAACTTTTTTATGGAATGATGGTGGTGGTTGGTGTGTTAAGTGTGTAGTGTGAAACTCAAAAACGTGGTCCCGAAAGTGAGTATCAATTTCGTGCTCTAGTCCCAAATACCATTCATTTGAACCCTATATTACAATGGTCGGTAAATATATATGTCAGATTTAGGGAGGTTTTTTATATCAGCATCGGGTTCTACTCTCAAATATCATTTATTTAAACCTCATATTGCCATTGGTTTAAGGGGAGTTTATGGGATGAAGCGTCCCCAAAACACTTGGCTCCAACAATTGGTAATGAAATTAGTTTTCCAATCTCAAATACCTTTCATTTAAGCCACATATTACCATGGTCGGTAAATTTGTATTCTTTGAGATAGGGGCGGTGCCCCAAATACATGCTCACATATTTGAATATCAGATTCGTATTCTACTCCCAAATACCTTAATTTGAGCACCATATGGGAAAGGGATAGACCTCCAGAAAATTGGTCCCGAAAGGGGGTATACATTTTGCGCTCTACTCTGAAATACCTGTCATTTGATACCCAGAAGCTCTTAGCCCTTAAAATTATCAGCATCGTGAAATACTCTCAAATATCATTTATTTGAACCCCACATTGCCATTGGATATCAAATTCGTTTTCTAATCTCAAATACCTTTCATTTAAGAGGTATGGGGCCAAAAAGTTATCAATAGTGAGCTCCACTCTCTTTAGGACCCAAATTTTCATGGTGGGAAAATACATCCTATTTGGGGGTTGTTATGGTGGTGGGACGTCCCCTAGACAGTTGGCCGCGAATATTTATATCTGATTCATGGTCTACTCCCTCCCTTTCATTTGAGTCCCATATTTCCATAGTCGGCAAACATGTTCGGTTTGGGGGATGGGGCGGCCATTCAGGGACTTGGCTTTGAAAATATGTATCAGATTCGTGTTCTACTTTAAAAAAAAAACCTCTTATTTGAGCCTCAAATTGCAATGGTCAGCAAATACTTCCTATTTGAGTGGTGTTTTGGGGGTGCGGTGGCCCCACAGACGCTTTTTCCGAATATTGATATTCTTGTTTTACTTCCAAAGACCTTTTATTTGAGCCCCATATTGTTATGGTCGTAAACTTGTCCTCTTTGAGGGATGTTCTCGGGGTTGGACTGCCCCTAAACACTCCCACATTTGGATATCAGATTAGTATTTTACTCGCAAATACCTTTCAATTGAGTCCCATATTGCCATGGTCGGTAAATATGTCGGATTTAGGGGTGTTTTTGGGGGGTTGGGGTGGTCCCCAAAACAGTTGGTCCGACATTTGGATATCAGACCACCCATCTGCGAGATCTGGCGTTTCTGAAAATTGGGGTAAGGAAGAGGGTCCGCCCCCTTTCAGATAACAAAACAATTAGTACCCTATTTTCACCACGGGATCATTATGCACCATCTGTGAAAATTTCAAGAAAATCGGTTCAGCCGTTTCTGAGTCTATAAAGAACACACAAACAAACAAACCTACAAACAAACACAAATTGATTTTTATATATAAAAAATAAATTTGGTGAATTGCATATTTTGTAGTTTCAAATCGACATATTCTTGAATGACTGTTTTATGTTTCATACGATATGCCTAATTTACGTTGCGTTTTTCGTACTAGTTCCCAAGATTTTATTTGAATTCCATTTTGTTAACCGTTTTAAAAAGCATTGAGAATATTAAACCAGCACAACAACAACAAGTAGAAATGAGATAAATTCAGCCGGGCAGAATCTTGGGAACTCACCCCAAAAATGTTCACCAATGAAATCAGTTGAACATATATGTGCATATATGTGGAACAAATTGAAGTTTTTAGGGTCCGAAGAATACTGATCGGGAGATCGGTTTATATGGGGGCAATATCAGGTTATAGACCGACTAGGACCGCACTTGCACACAAAAAAGTTAAACGTTTGGGAAATGTGTATGACAGACAAAAACATTTATCACGAAGTTTTGCTTGTAATATAACCGTGAAACGTTTTGCTTCAACATATCAAACGTTAACCATAAACGTGGTATTATCGAACGTAACTTACTTTAATTATTGTAAACTCTTAAGCAGCTTCGTCTACGGTTAAAGGACCTTCCTTTTGATGTAAAACCAAAAACTCTTTAACTGGTTGGCTAAAATACTCACTCTATTGTACATTACTTAGTAGAAAATAATTCCAAGCAGATCCATAGGCTGCAAATAATTGCAATTGTGTGCTCGTCACTGGTGAAGATACATTCTGAAACACACAACATTTTTTCCTTTTTTTGTTTTGACTGAGCAAGGGGCTCAGGGATGGTAAACTCGGAAAGTGTATATTTTCACTAGAGCAACAGACAAATGACTGCCAGGTACAAAAAACACTACAAGCATCTTCATCAATCTAGGCCAAATTACAGAAATATGTCCAGGGGCTTAACACAACTCACTGTCCAAAACTTCGGCGACATCAGAAATCGGACATTGATTTTTATGGGCCCAAAACCTTAAATCGGGAGATCGGCCTATATGGCAGCTATATCCAAATCTGGACCGATCTGTTCCATATTGCAGAGGAATGTCGAGGAGCTTAACTTAGCTCAATGTCCCAAATTTCGGCGACATCGGACAATAAAGGCTCCTCTTATGGGCCCAAAACCTTATATCGAGAGATCGTCTACCTGGCAGCTATATCCAAATCTGAACCGATCTGGGCCAAATGGAGGAAAGATATTGAAGGGTATAACACAGCTATATCCAAATCTGAACCGATCTGGCCCAAATTGACTTAGGACGTCGTAGGGCCTAACACAACTCACTGTCCCAAATTTCAGAAAAAGAATCTGTGCAAAGTTTCAGCTCAATATCTCTATTTTTAAAGACTGTGGCGTGATTTCAACAGACAGACATACGGACATGGCTAGATGGTCTTAGATTTTTACGCTGATCAAGAATATATACTTTATAGGGTCGGAAATGGATTTTTCGATTTGTTGCAAACGGAATGACAAAGTGAATATACCCCCATTCTACAGCGGTGGGTATAATAAAGAAAAAATATTTGAGACCCCGAACAATATGTTCTATATATAATGAATACAATTTATTGTTAGGGCAAAAACAAGTACTTTTATATGTAACAAGATTTTACTTGGCAAAAATTTCCTTTATGTCAAACGAATTATTTTGTTGCGTGTGGAATAGTTGTTGAAAGCCATATTAAAACACTTCGTGCAAAATTTCAGTCAAGTCGGATGACAGTTGCGTCTTCCAGGAGCTCAAGAAGTCAAATCGGGAGATCGGTTTGTAAAGGGGCTATATCTGGTTATTGACATATTTGAACCGTACATGTCACAGTCGTTGGATGTCATAACAGTCAGCATCCGTAGTAGGTCATTTATGGTGGTCACCCAAAGGGGTGGCGATAAAATGCCCCCTAAGGCGATCCACTTTCTCCGTTATATTTATTTCATGGGACACATAATTTATCCATCTGTTCCTTAGCATATGGTTTATCTAGTCTCTAAGGACCCGGTCCACCTAGTACTGGTCTAAGGATTGGATCAATGTGTCGATCCGAACATTATTAAACGCCCCTCAATGTCAATGCGAACCGCCAATGTGTACGTTTTGGCATCGAAGGATTCTTCTATTATATGCACAACCTCGTGCATCGGCCTTCCCTTGACATAAGCAATCTGTTTGTATTTAATCATTTCGCTGGATGTCCTACTCTTTATCATGGTATCCACAATGCGTTCCATGGTTTGAGTAGAACGGACGTGAGTCTTATAGGCCTGTAGGCGTTTGCCTTGCCGGGCTTGGGTATAAACACCTACCTTGCCTCCTGCTAGGATTTCGAATTATATGCAAGTTCTTGGCAGGCTGAAAAAGTCGTGCCCAGATGGGGCCTCAGTTTCTCGGCCTCCTTCTATAGTTACGCCGGAAATATTCCGGGTTCGGGCGACTTAAATGGTTTGAAGCTCCTCAAAGCTTCCTTTACCTTAAATTCCGTAATGATAAGCCTTCGATCAACCTCATTATTCTAAGATTCCTGTGTATCTGTGATAAAATCGCATTCGGTGGAAAATGCGTTCTTATCAGAAGCGTCAACAGTGTTGTCTCTGCCCCCACTCTCATGTCGTTTACTAACGCTTCAGTTTTGAAAGAAAAATTTTCGCTCGAAAATTCCGCGTTACCCCCCTGAATACGCCATAACCCAAAATGTAACATGTAAATGCAAATTTTGCCCACGAACATTCCATTAAGGAACTGGGGCAAACTTCTCACAAATCAATGAGTCTCTCTCTCTGATTCATGTTTAATCTCAATGATAAGGGACCTCCTTTTTATAGCCGAGTCCGAACGTCGTGCCGCAGTGCTACATCTCTTCGGAGAGAAGTTTTACGTGGCATAGTACCTCACAAATGTTGGGATCACTAGGAAGGGAATACCTCCGTTGAAAATTTTTTTTGATGGTCTCGCCAAGATTTGAACCCAGGCTTTCAGCGTCATAGGCGGACATGCTAACCTCTGCGCTACGGTGGCCGGTGTAACATAAACGCCTGAAATCAGTGAAAAGGAAAACACAATTCAGGGATAAAGTCGTATGTTAAAGTAAACGTCTTTTAAAGGCCTAAGAAATCAAATCAAGAGATTGATTAATATGGGAGCTATATCAGATTGTGTACCGATTTGTGACATACTTGTGGTAGTTGTTGAGGCTCTTAAAAGAGGTCATCATGCAAAATATAAGATTGTGGACCGATTTGTGCGTTACTTGTGTTAGTTGTTGATGCTCTTATTAGGTGTCATCATACAAAATATGAGAGCCATATCAGAATATAGACCGATTTGGACGATACCTCACTCTTTTCTATATTACTTTCAAATAAACATCTTTGCAAAATTTTAGAGCTCTAATTTGACTTTAACTTTTTTCTTTCAACGAATGTGTGAAGAGGCAACACTTATCGACGTGCTGCGTTGTAAAGTCTGCGGGCCTTTTTCCCAATGTTGCGAATCCTTTCTCGAAGAGGACAATTATCTTCGAAAGACCGTAATATTGCAGTCGTTATCTTATCGACATAGTCGTCAAATTTTTTTTTCCGATCCTTCCGAATTTTGTTTATTTGGTTTTTATACCCTCCACCATAAGATGGGGGGTATACTAATTTCGTCATTCTGTTTGTAACTACTCGAAATATTCGTCTGAGACCCCATAAAGTATATATATTCTTGATCGTCGTAACATTTTATGTCGATCTAGCCATGTCCGTCCGTCTGTCCGTCCGTCCGTCCGTCTGTCTGTCGAAAGCACGCTAAATTCCGAAGGAGTAAAGCTAGCCGCTTGAAATTTTGCACAAATACTTCTTATTAGTGTAGGTCGGTTGGTATTGTAAATGGGCCATATCGGTCCATGTTTTGATATAGCTGCCATATAAACCGATCTTGGGTCTTGACTTCTTTAGCCTCTAGAGTGCGCAATTCTTATCCGATTGGAATAAAATTTTGCACGACGTGTTTCGTTATTATATCCAACAACTGTGCCAAGTATGGTTTAAATCGGTCCATAACCTGATATAGCTGCCATATAAACCGATCTTGGGTCTTGACTTCTTGAGCCTCTAGCGCGCGCAATTCTTATCCGATTGAAATGAAATTTTGCACGACGTGTTTTGTTATTATATCCAACAACTGTGCCAAGTATGGTTTAAATCGGTCCATAACCTGATATAGCTGCCATATAAACCGATCTTGGGTCTGGACTTCTTGAGCCTCTAGAGTGCGCAATTCTTATGCGATTGAAATGAATTTTGCACGACGTGTTTTGTTAAGATACCCAACAACTGTGCTAAGTATGGTTTAAATCGGTCCATAACCTGATATAGCTGCCATATAAACCGATCTTTGGTCTTGACTTCTTGAGCCTCTAGAGGGCACAATTCTTATCCGATTTGAATGAATTTTTGCACGAAGTATTTCGTTGTGATATCCAACAATTTTGCCAAGTATGGTTGAAATCGGTCCATAACCTGATATAGCTGCCATATAAACCGATCTTTGGTCTTGACTTCTTGAGCCTCTAGAGTGCGCAATTCTTATCCGATTGAAATGAAATTTTGCACGACGTATTTTGTTATTATATCCAACAATTGTGCCAAGTATGGTTTAAATCGGTCCATAACCTGATATAGCTGCCATATAAACCGATCTTGGGTCTTGACTTCTTGAGCCTCTAGAGTGCGCAATTCTTATGCGATTGTAATGAATTTTGCACGACGTGTTTTGTTAAGATACCCAACAACTGTGCTAAGTATGGTTTAAATCGGTCCATAACCTGATATAGCTGCCATATAAACCGATCTTGGGTCTTGACTTCTTGAGCCTCTAGAGGGCACAATTCTTATCCGATTTGAATGAATTTTTGCACGGAGTATTTCGTTATGATATCCAACAACTGTGCCAAGTATGGTTGAAATCGGTCCATAACCTTATATAGCTGTCATATAAACAGATCTGGGGATTTGACTTCTTGAGCTTCTAGAGGGCGCAATTCCTATCCGATTTGGCTGAAATTTTGAATGACGTATTTTATTTTTACTTTCAACAACTGTGTCAAATAAGGTTCAAATCGGTTCATAACCTGATATAGCTGCCATATAAACCGATCTGGGATCTTGACTTCTTGACCGCTAGAGGTCGCAATTATTATCCGATATGCCTGAAATATTGTACGACGGATCCTCTCATGACCATCAACAAACGTGTTTATTATGGTCTGAATCGTCTATAGCCCGATACAGATCCCATACAAATCGTTCCCTCTATTATACTTCGTGAGCCCCAATGGGCCCAATTCTTATACGAATTGGCTGAAATTTTACACAGGTCTCTAACATATAATTTAATTGTGGTCCGAACCGGACCATATCTTGATATCGTTTTAATAGCAGAGCAACTCTTTTCTTATATCCTTTTTTGCCTAATAAGAGATGCCGGGAAAAGAACTCGACAAATGCGATCCATGGTGGAGGGTATATAAGATTCGGCCCGGCCGAACTTAGCACGCTTTTACTTGTTAAATTATAACGGATGTTTATCGGATTCGGCGCTGGGCGTGCTTTTCTAAACCTAATGTAGCGATGGTCACTGAAAGAGTGTTCCATGGAGACCCTCCAATCCTGAACCTCATCAATTAGATTTTCTGAACATATCGTCACATCTAATACCGCCTCCCTAATCCTATTAACAAAGGTAGCGGTGTTACCAATATTAAGTAAGTATTCAAGAACTCTGCCAGGGCTTGTCCCCGCTTATTAGTGTTGATACTACCCCACGAAATGTGGTGAGAGTTCGCATCGCATCCTATTAGTACCTCGTTTTCTGTCTGTTTTACTTTCTACACCATCCGTTGCAGATCCCTCTCGGGGGAGGCGGTGTCGGAGAGTCGAAAGGCAGATTGGGTGATGCCAGGTAGGCTCCACCATCTCCCTGTCTCATCACTGTTGCATCCGACGTTGACAATTCTGAGGAAAAAATATAATTCAAATTTTTATGACAAATAACGCAGGTCTTCGGCCGAGTACCAGTGTTAACATAGAATAATTGGTAGTTGATATAGTGCAGTCCAGAAACTTTGTTCCGGATCGTCCATGGCTCCTGAATTAAGGCAATATGAATCTTGTTCTTGCAGATTTTCTCCATCAGAGTGTGAGTAGCAGTCTCGCTCTGGTGGATGTTTATCTGGATTACCTCTATCATTAGTCCTCCAGTAAATGGGCATCTTGGAGGTAGGTGATGATCTCATCGTCTGCTCCCTGTTCTTTAGACTGCATAGACTTTCCTGTCACTGCACTGCCTGATGTCATCGTTTTAAGTTCTTTGCCTAGTTTAGTCTTCCGACTTTTTATAAAGTCGGTAATGGTTCCATCGTCGGGTCCCATTTCGTTAAGCTGTATTGGGTTTCCATTCCCTGTACTGCCTGATGTTCCAATACTAGGATCTTTGCTTATCTTAGCCTTCCAAGTCGTAAGTAAATGGGCTTCTTTGGTTGGGCGTTGGGTTGCATTAAGTCTCCTGTCGCTGCTCTGCCTAATCTTTCAATATTAAGATATTTACCTATCCCAGTATTCCGAATCCTTAAGTCGGTGATGGGTCCGTCGCGGGGTTCCTGTTTGTTAGGCTGTGTTGGGTCTCTCGCTACTGCACTGCCTGATATTTTATCTTTCCAATATTCAGAGATGACGTGATTGTCTCGTTGTCGGCCCCCTGTTTGGTGGGCGGTGTTAAGTCAGCTGCCACTGCACTGAATAACGTCGCAGAATGAAAATTTCTGCCCATCCTAGTCTTCCCAATCTTGAAAAAGACAGCTTTGCTCCCGTAGTGCGCCATGCCTTTAGTCTTAGCCAAACTTGTCACGGAGACTTGATCAATGCCAACCACAAAGAGAGTTCCTTCCTCCTTCTCCTCCCTGTGGAAGACCTCCCACTTCTTTGCGACCTTCGTTTTGTTTGCCCAAGAATCCCAATATGCGTTCCGTCGCAAATTTACTGTCCCACCACTTGATAAAGACCGTAGCCTTCGTGAGCTGGAGCATATCCATCTTTCTCACCAGGTCGAGCTTGGCGCCCTCCCAGGGAGCGTGAATACCTCTGTCGGGCTGTTTGATGGTATCAATACATTCCGCCGACGCAAAACTCAGCATAAAGATGTCCCCTTTAAACTCGCAACTCATCATTTGTATTGGTGGACCCTCTACAGAGTTCCACACATGTTCAAAAATCCGATCGCTAACCAGATCCTCCACTTGGGACCGATGATCTGGTGGAATCCTACCGGATGCACAGCCGATATTGATGACTGCATAAGTAATCTCATCTCTGTTGTGCTTCCTTGCCACTCTGGCATGAGAGGGCGGCTCCTTACCATTCTCAGCGACCATCTTCCCCTTCCATGATGGCTGTGGCCTCCTTTTGGAAGTCATAGTCCTCCATGAAGACTTAGGGCAGTGCGCGCTTCCTTCGTTCTTGTTCCAACTTTGTCTACCTCCGCACGACACTGTCTGGAGTCTCCATCGTGAGATGGTATTTTAGCAGTGTTATGCTCTTCGGGAGATCTGATTCTTTTTCCAGCTTCCGTAGAAGTGCTTGGAATGTCAGTTCTTTCCATTCCAGCATTCTGTACTTTCGCCCAATTACGCTGCCGGTACATACTTCTCTGTCTCCTTCGTCGTGCACCGGACAGCTTTCTCGGTCTACTTTTGAGCTTATCAAAGCCATCGCCCACTTCTGCCCACATCCCGATGCCCTCATCTCTCGATTAGGCTGCGATGACTGTTTCATTGACACAGACGCTGTCTGAATCCGAATCAGTCTTCCGAATCCTGAGAAAGTTAAGTCGTTGAGTCCCTGTTTGTTAGGCTGTGTTGTGTCTCCCGCCCCTAGTCTTCCAAATCTTGAGTAAGTGGGTTTCTTGGGAGAAGGTGATATTCTCATCGTGGGCTCCTTGTTCGTTAGGCTGTTGTTTCAATCAGTTTCTAAAAACTAATTAAACTTGAATCAGGCAGCACTCATTGATATGTCAGAAGTTTTTCCCTATACGTGAATGGAATGTTCATGGGCAAATTTACATTTGCAAGTTTGTTAAACTAATATCGCTTAAAATATTGTTCAGTATTTTAATTTTTAATTCGAAACTTTTCAAGAATTTATATTTAATTTTTTATTCTCTTTCATTTTCGTCTATTAAAAATCCACTTTAAATTTGTCCTGCTAAGCAAAAACCATTGATTATGAATTCAAATTTGTTAAGCAACAGATTTAAAACTCTAAGGAATGAAATTTTCCTTATAGCACGTAGCGGGGTATTTAGCTGCAAAGTGTTAATTCTGTCACATTTCTGCCTTGTCTCCCATGCATCTTCTATACGTGCGGTAATATAAGAGTACGCATTCAAAAGCATAAAAATAAATATAAATACATTTACAAGGTAGACATATTTTGATGTAATTAAAATCTAATTAGACGTTCCTGCCTTTGGGAGCAATAAACGCTTTAAACTTTATCTTAGAACTTGGCGGAAGGAAAAATAAATGTCACGACAAACATTTGCAAAAGCATATGAATGTGTAAATAATTCTAGCAACTAGGCAACGTGAGAACGAAATCAAGAACGTGTACGAGAATGAGAGTGTTAGCAAAATGTGTGATTTTGCCCTGATTAAAATATAAATATGGATACATATTGTGAGAGTAATTAAATAAATTAAGTTATTTCTTGAAATAACACCATTAATTAGGACATTTAAGGGTGTAATGTTAGGATACAATAATGGTTCCCTTGAGTCAATGAGAAAAACGGTTTGGAATTTATTTTAAATTTAAAATTTCTTTGAAAACGAACAAAAAATAACGTAGACTTTAGTATTAAACAAGTAAAAAGGCATTAAGTTCGGCCGGGCTGAACTTTGGATTCCCATCACCTTGTGTATATATGTAAACCCCATGAAAATTTTATAACTTATGCACCGAAATTCGGCACGGACATTGAGTGGTCTAATAAATATAAGTCACTGTTCAATTTTGAAGAACAAAATATTGGTCTTTTTGGCAGCTATATCCAAATATAAACCGATCTGAACCATAAAGGACATGGATGACGACAAGCCTAACATAAGTCACTGCGTCAAATTTCAACAAAATCGGATAATAAATGCGCTGTTTCAAATTTCAGCGAAATAAATAATAAAAGTAGGTAATAAATAAAGCTTTTATGGGCTCCAGACCCCTTATTGGCAGATTGGTATAAATGACAGCTATATCTAAACTATATTTGGGTCGGATGTTAGGTGGCCCAAACTACTCATCGTTTTAAATTTCAGCGAAATGGGTTCGAACATAAAGCTTTCAGCAAAATCCAATAAAAAATAAGGCTACTATGGGCATTCGACCCTTTATCGGGAGATCGGTCTATATGGCAGCTATATCTAAATATAGTCCGATCTGAACCATATTAATGTCAGATGTCAGGAGGCTCAAGATAGCCCACTGTTTCAAATTTCAGCGAAATCGGGTAATAATAAAGCGAAATCGGGTAATAAATAAAGCTTTTATGGGCATCAAACATTTTATCGGCAGATCGGTCTATATGGCATCTACAATATATCTAAATATAGTCCGATCTATACCATATTTGGGTCATACAGGCTTAAGCTACTCACTGTTTCAAATTTCAGCGAAATCGGATAAAAAATAAAATTTCAGTTCAATATCTCAATTTTTGAAAGCTGTAGAGTGATTACATAGACGGACGGACAGACGGATAGACGCACAGACGGACAGATACACGGACATCGTTAAATCGTCTTAGAATTTTACGACGATCTGAAATATATATACTTCGTAGGGTCGGAAATTGATATTTTGATGTGTCGCAAACGGAATGACTAAATGAATATGCCCCCTATCCTACGGTTGTGGGTATACAGTGGTGGGTATTGCCGTTATCCTACATCTACACCACCACTGTTTTCTAAATAGGAATGAGTATGTTGGGATAAGGTGCCTGAAATTTGACTGAATTGAAAATTTTTTTCTAACGATATGCCATAAGAAGGAAAAGAGGATCCATTTCCTCATGTTGCAGCCGCCGGACCAAGCGTATTGCTTCAAACAAATAAAAATAAAATTGAGATACATTCGAATTCGGGCCGGGCCGAATCCTGTGAATTGAACTGCGTTGAAGCGCGTATGAGTACTGTGTGTTCCAAATTTCTGCCACATCAACCAAAAAAGGAAACTTCTAGGCACCGTTAAACGCTTATCCAAAGATCGGTATATATAGGAGCTCGGTAAAGTTATAGACCGATATAGACAACAGTATCCGTGGGTGTTGGATGTCATAACAAAACAAGTTAGATAAAAAAAAAAACAAGTTCTAAGTTCGGCCGGGCCGAATCTTATATACCCTCCACCATGGATCGCATTTGTCGAGTTTTTTGCGCGGTATCTTTTTTAACGCAAACAAAGAATAATGGAAACGAATTGATATGCTATTGGAGTTATATCAAGTTATAGTCCTATTCGGATAAAAATTGGGCCTTGTAGGGGCGCAGGAAACATATTCGGGAGATCGGTGAATATGGGAGCTGTATCAGGCTATAGATCGATTAATACCATACTGAACACGATGTTCAAGGCCGTTGTGCAAAATTTCAGCCAAATTGGATGACAATTGCGCCCTCTAGAGACTTTCGAAGTCAAGATCCCAGATCGGTTTATGTGGCAGCTGTATCAGTTTATGTATCGATTTGAACCATATTTATCGCAGTTGTTAGAAGTCATAACAAAGTACTATGTGCTAAATTTCAGCCAAATCGGACAAGAATTGCGCCCTCTTGCGGTTCAAGAAGTCAAGATCCAAGATCGGTTCATATGGTAGCTATATAAGGCTATAGATCGATTTGATCCATATTTGACACAGTTGTTGGATGTCATAACAAAGTACTTCGTGCTAAATTTAGCACCCTCCAGTGGCTCAAGAAGTCAAGACCCAAGATCGGTTTATATTGCAGCTATATCAAAAAATGGACCGATTTGGCCCATTTACATTAAAAACAGACCTACATTAATAAGAAGTATTTGTGTAATAAGAATTTCAAGCGGCTAGCTTTACTCCTTCGAAAGTTAGCGTGATTTCGACAGGCGGACAGACAGACGGACGGACAAGGCTAGATCGACTAAAAATGTCGTGACTATCAAGAATATATATACTATATGGGGTCTTTGATGCATATTTCGGCGTGTTTCAAACGGAATGACGATATTAGTATACTCCCATCCTATGGTGGAGGATATAACAAGCCCTCTTTTCCAACCCAGATTTCGAAATAATCCTAGAAAGAACTTTTTACACCCTATACCACCACTGTGGTACTTTGTGCATTTGTTTGTACGCTTAGAAGGAGATGAGCTAGACCCATTGATAAGTATTCCGATCGGCTAAGTATCACTTACTGATTCGATTTAACTATGCCCATGTATTCTTGTGATCAAGTTACAGGTCGTATTTATTGTGCGATTGCCATGAAAATTTGCACAAGTCTCGTTTTTGGCCAAAGGACGAACGTTATTGATTTTGAGCAAAATCGATTGTGATTAAGATAAAGCTCCCATTTATATCTTTCATCCGATATGGACTTTTAAGGTTATAGAAGCCACAATTTTGGTTCCTTCTTTCCACGATTTGGCATGGGGTGTTTGACTTCCTCATATATATCCAAAATGTCGTCTAAATCGATCCAGATTAGGATATAGCTCCCATATATAACTTTCATCTTATATGAAATTTTAAAGCTGTTGTAGGCACAATTTGGCCCGATTTCTACAAAATTTATCTTGAGCCACAATGCCAGTACAAAATTCCATAAAAATCGGTCCACATTTAGCTCCCATATATATCTTTTATCCGATATGGTCTTTTAAGATGTAATAGCAAGACTAAGTTCTTATGTCATGCCTCTAGACTCTCTTACATTTTGGCTGGAATTAATTTTTTATATCTTAATTCTAAATCGGCAAATAAGAAAAAACCTAATTGACTTTACCCGTAATTTACCAGGCGATACTGCTTGATTTATACAGTACAAGTTACGTACACACGTAGTTAGTCAATCGACTAATCATAGCTAGCTCCTAGTACTCTTTATCGTACTAGTTACTTAGCACGCTAAAACTGCTCATTATTCCAACACTGCTGCTTACCTCGTTTGCACAAATATTTTACAGCTTCCTTTTTCAATCAATATTCAAAGAGATCACACATCGAGAAAGTTCAGTGGAATTAGTTTAAAGTCTATAAATCTTGTGAAATCTCGTCATCCAGTTAAAATTCTAAAATAATTTTCCCTTATAAGGGGCTTAAATTCTTTATTGTGTTGGAAAAGGTAAATCTTGAGCAAATGGTGCATAAAATATTATTTTTGTAAAACGACGACTATTTTTATAGAAATTGGCGAAGAAAAAGTGTACTTGCGATTGTCCGCACGTGGTTTACATTAATTTCCAAGTCCAAATTGCCATCCCATTGAACCAAGAAATCTGAGTAAACACGGAGCATCGGCAGGAAACAAAAAGAAGACAAGGAATTATTAAAAACGGGTCTGGTGGCAGAAGCCTTTTCAATTTGTCTTCACATACCACCAGAGCCCTTAGTTTTTTCTTCCCTCGTTAAACCTTCCCAAGAACCAGATATCATACAAGATCAGGCTGTCCAGTGCTAAGTGTTAAATAACATCCAAGCTGTGCCACAGTTCTCTGGTTTAAGAGCACTTGGAAGTACCCGACAGAGGCCTTTATAAGTGCTATAGGCAGCCCCACCACATGGCAGCAATGAGTTTATTATAAGCCACGTGAGCACCTATAATCCCACTGGGATCGGAAAGATGACCTTCTAAGTTTCCGAAGAATATGAAGACCCTTAATTAATGGAGCACTTTGTTCTAAAATAGTGTTCCAAAGTACACCAACGAATGAAAATCTGGCCCAACTCTTGTCTACAAGTTAAAAGATGACGAAACCAGAAGTTGTGCATCGAATGGCGCTACCACTAGCCTTGTAATGGCGTTATATTTTTTTGTATCTTTTGCAAGAAGCTAGATTTAAATTAGTTTAAGATCTTTATCTTAATTCGACTATTACCAGGTATTTTTTTCAATATTCATATTAATCATCATCATCATATCGATAATTAACCACCTTACAAGTCTCTTAATATCTAGCAAAAGTCTATTACCATCAGAACATAATTATCATCAATCCATCGATCGCTGAGGCCTCAACGTGTTGGTTTGGTATGGTGAGTAGAGTACCTTAATTATCATTAAAAAGAGAAAAATATCCATATGAATAACTCTTTGAATGAGAACGCAAAGCGTAGTAAAATACCTCCCACACAAAAGAGAGGAATGGTTGGAATGAACCCATAATTTTGTTGCTATCAGTGCCCTTAATCGTAGATTCTTAAGCCACAGTGTACAGCGGCTACGCTTTGAACTTGAAACTCATTCATGGATTTTGTTGTACTTCATTGATAAGATTTAGAGAAAAAGATCAATGAAGGAAGATTGCATAGAGGCACAGTGTTACGAATCATTATTCTTGAGAAATTTAAATTATCAAAAATAATTAAAAATTAAAAAAAAATTTTTTGGATTAATTAGTATCTAGCTTACGGTTTAGAAAATATGGAAATTTTACGAAATTAGATTTTTTCTATATTCACAATGAAGTCACGTACTTTTCTCTATTCTATATATGTATTCTCCCAATCATCGTGTTAACTAATAAAATAACTGAATTGTTTCCAAAAAATAGTTTTGAAATGGATATCAAGTTGAGCATAATGTTGCGTTAAATTCATCCTAAGGTCTCCTGTGTGATCGGTTGTGTAAGGGGATTGCAATGTGGGTTCCTAGGAAAATGTACGCCTCTAGGAAATTAGGCTGGTGAGGGTTTTGAGGCGCGGATCTATGTCCATCTGGTAGATCCATTTGTTTATGGTGGGATCAATACTTTTTTCAGTTTTATTCTCAATATTGTTTATATGACCATAGAGGGGCTTTGTGTTGTTTGTTTTTTTTTTACTATGGTTGTCTGGCTACGTAGATTTTATAAAGTAGAATGAATTGTAGTTAATCCTAGGGAGTCTATATAAAATTTTGTAATAAAAGTGCGGTTAGAGAAAATTGAGACAAGAACTCCCCCATAATCCCGACTGCTAGCTAGCTTATTGATGGCTCCCGCCGTCTCTGTTTTCCTAGCCGTGGAAAAGGCTGTTTGTAGGATCAGCCAAATCAACCTTGAGACTTTAACTCAAGCAAAGTTAAATAAATTACATTACAAATGGCGCCCAACGTGGGGCTGGAAGTGTCCAATATTTGATAACTTTCAGGTCCCAACTTCATGTAAAGTTAGTAGATTTCATATCTATCCTTGAGTTCCTGGATTTTCTCTGTTAGAATCTTCCTTGTAAATAAATTTGTATGCTTTTATGGATATTTAGTTACTTGATAAGCTTCGAGTAGACTAACCGATTAGCCTCTTCATATTGTTTTCCAAGATAAGGTAATGACTAGTAAATCCATGGTTCGCCTGGATCTTTTTGTGGTATTATTTTCCCATATAGTTTTGACTTAGAAATCAGCCCTGTCATTTATAATGGAATATAAATATGTTGCTGCTTGCGAATATTTATCCGATAAATGATAGTAGTTTTAATCTTGGGACATCGTAACTTAGCTGGTGTGTCAGACTAAAGGCGATATAATACTTATTTAGTTAAAATAGCCCAAATTTGTATATCCCTTATTGATCCTAACTTAATACGTAAAAACCCCCACACAAAATCTTCACACAGGAAGACCAACGGGAAAATATAATATCGAATTTCATTTGAAAGTTTCTATTTAACGTATTTCCGGCAGAAATATATAATTTGTTTATGCAATAAGATTCCAATATGTCTTTGGCACATACGCCACCACCTGCTCAGAACAGACCACGGTCTGAAAACCAGACACAGGATTCGAACTTACACCAATCTTTGCCAGTGGGACAAGATGAAGCTTCTGGTTTTACTGCCTCTTTATTGTCGGGCCAAGAAAATCAATCAGTTAGTTCAGGTTGCCCCCTTTGTGGCGAAATTATGAATGAGAAGATAGAATGTCTTATCTTAGTTCGTTGCCACCATGCATTTCATAGAGCATGTATTGAAAATTATTTATTGAATCAGAGTGAGTGTCCGGTTTGTAGACAGTCATGTGACCTGTCCGATTTGCAAAAGATATCTTTACAAAAGAAAAGTGTCAAACCCCAGAGTAAGCCTCGTGGTGCAATGGCGAAACAATATCACACGAGAAGCATGAGCAGAAATTTAGCTTTTGAGAATTTAGAGCAAACACCTTTACTAGACGCAAGTCCAAAGGAAGCAACAGGACATCCACCTACCACTCGCCCGAATAATCGTACAGCTAGAGTACTAGAAAATTCTGCTTCAAACACCACAACTAATTTTCCGGTAGATTACCATTCTATTAATAGAATGATTGAAACCAGTGTTCAGAGAATGTTAACTAATTTTAATTTAACGGCAAATGCACCAACTCAAAACACGTCACAATCTCCGAATTATAATTCGGTGACTAGCCCTCCAAATGTTCGGCAAAATGCTGCCGCTAACGGTGTCCGTGGTCATTTCCAACGAAACCTTTCGAATCTGAGTTCATTAACTTCTGGTTCTACAACCTACAACACAGATAAAGTCACATCGATTATCCAAAATTGGGGACTCAAATTCGATGGTTCACCCAACACGATACATGTCGAAGAATTCCTATACAGATTGACAACATTAACTAAAGACAATTTTAATGGTGACTTCTCAGTTATATGTGAGAATTTACATATTCTATTAACCGGTAAGGCAGGCGCTTGGCTATGGCGATACAGGAAGCAGGTCGAGGTGATCGAGTGGGCTGACTTCTGCGATGCCATTAGATTTCAATATAAAGACTATAAATCTTCTTTCGATATCCGGGAAGAAGTACGAAACCGAAAACAAAGGCCAGGAGAGTCCTTTGACAATTTTTATGAGGCTGTTTCGGCTATAGTGGATCAACTTCCATCTCCTATGTCCGATATGGAATTAATAGAAATTCTCACACGCAATTTAAGGCCAGATATTAGGCGTGAATTATTGTACGTACCAGTCAATTCAATTCCTCATTTAAGGAAATTAGTTCAGATGCGCGAAAGTTTTCTCAATGATGAGTATGTAAAGCGTAACTTTGCAACCAGGAACAATATACTCCCAAGGAGACAAATAGCTGAACTAGATGGTAGTACAGATGATTTTTGTAATGATCTTTCGGAATGTAGGGAATCCTCTATTGACGCCATTCAGAAGTCTGAGTTTACATCCCGTTGCTGGAATTGTGACCAGGAGGGTCATCATTGGGAAAATTGCCTTGAAGATCGATCAATTTTTTGCTACGGTTGTGGCGAAAAGAATACTTATAAACCTCAATGTCAAAGATGTCAGTCTCGTAGAGCAAAAAACTCGAAATTTCAGACCCCGGCAAAGGATCCGATTCAGACATAACAGTACCTTTTTCTTCTAAAGACAAAACCTCAAAACTTCAATACCCTGATTTGTCCCCTACTCAAGAATGTTTTCTACACCAACCAGACATAGATACCTCACACGAATCAAGTTCTGTTCGCATTTTAAGAAGAGATTTAGCTAAGAATGCTACAGATACTAAGGCTACGGCTATTGCAGATAGGGAGATCCTATATCCCAGACTTCCATACCACCAAAGATGGGAAAGGTATATTGCTAAACGTAATGAGATATTTCAAGATGACGACATTGCTCAAATCACATGTTTTCGACAGAAAAGGTCTACACGACGTTTTCGAAACTTTTTCAGAAGGCGGAAGTTATGTTCGAAATTATTAGTTTCTGCTATTTTATCGAATTGCGAGGACCAACGCTATTACGCCAAGGTTACTTTTTTGAATTTTACTGAATATGGCTTACTCGACACAGGTGCAAGTATCAGTTGCATAGGCGCTGATCTAGCCTTAGAAGACTTTTCGAAATTTCCGAATTTTACGAAAGGTAAATCCTCAGTACAGACTGCAGACGCTAGACCTCAAGCTGTTGTTGGTTGGCTGGATGTTACAGTGTTTTTTAAGGATAGATATCAGCAACTGAATCTTTTTATTATACCATCCCTCTCAAAGCGATTGATTTTAGGAATTGACTTTTGGAAAAAGTTTGACTTAATTCCTAATAATATCGAGGCCGTAGATGTTATAGATGAATCTATTTTTAACTTATCACAGTCAGATTTACCAACCTTAAAGATCGTACCTGATAGTGATAAACCCGAATCGTCCATTTTTAAATCCGAATCGTCCGTTTTTAAGTCCACATTGTCCGATTCACATGAAGACAGTAGGTCAGAAAGTTTTAAGGAACGCTACTACCCTCTCACTTCCTGTCAACGACGACAGTTAGAAACTGTTATCACTTTGTTTCCTGATTTCCAGAAACAAGGACTGGGAAAGACCCATCTGATTAGACATAATATCGAAGTCCAAAGCACCAGACCTATCAAACAGCGTTTTTACCCGGTATCGCCGGCCGTAGAAAAGCTTATGTATAGCGAAATAGACAGAATGTTGTCCTTAGGGGTCATAGAACTTTCCAACTCCCCATGGAGTTCCCCAATGAGGATGGTTGTTAAACCGCATAAAGTTCGCCTCTGTCTAGATGCTAGGAAGGTCAATGCTGTAACCAAGAAGGATGCATATCCTCTGCCTTCAATAGAAGGAATTTTTTCTAGATTGCCAAAGGCTAATATAATAACTAAATTAGACCTTAAAGACGCATACTGGCAAATTGAATTAGATGAGGAATCTAGACCAATCACTGCATTCACAGTCCCAGGCAGACCTCTTTACCAGTTTGTGGTAATGCCATTTGGGCTGTGCAATGCCCCTCAAACAATGAGCCGTCTAATGGATGATATTATTCCGCCGGATTTGAAACATGCTGTCTTCGGGTATCTAGACGATTTAGTTATAGTGTCAGAAGACTTCCAGAAACATATTTCTATTCTAGTGAGAATAGCAGAAAGATTCCGTGATGCGAACCTGACCCTGAATATAGCGAAAAGTCATTTTTGCGTGACCCAGGTTAAGTATTTAGGCTATATAATAGGAAACGGGGGAATAAGGACTGATCCAGAGAAGGTTGCGGCAATAAGGAATTGGCCAACACCGAAGAATCTGAAACAAGTCCGGGGCTTTCTCGGCATAGCAGGATGGTATAGAAGATTCATAGAAAATTTTTCTACTATCGTGTTTCCGATTACTGAAACTCTTTCAAGTAAGAAAAAGTTTCAATGGACCTCTGAAGCCAATACTGCTTTCGAGAAAGTCAAGGACTTATTGAGTTCCTCACCTATACTTATGAACCCTGACTTTGAGAAAAAATTCTTTGTACACTGCGATGCTAGTGATTATGGGATCGGAGCGGTACTTGTGCAACTGGATGAAAATGGACAGGAGCGGCCAGTAGCATTTATGAGCCGGAAGTTGAATACAGCACAAAGAAGTTACAGTGTCACCGAGCGCGAATGTCTCGCGGCCGTGGAGGCTATTCAAAAATTCCGTTGTTATTTAGAACTACAAGAGTTTGAAGTGATCACCGATCACTCAAGTCTTGTATGGTTAATGCGACAACCGAATTTAAGTGGTAGATTAGCCCGGTGGGTACTAAAACTTCAGGGGTTTAAATTTACGGTTAGCCATCGTAAGGGAAAAGATAATGTAGTTCCCGACGCTCTTTCGAGAATAGATTATGAGGAGGTTAGCTCTCTTGAATTCAGTGGTCCCGAGATCGATCTTGATTCATCTGCGTTTGACGGTGAGGAGTATAATCATTTGAAGGAAAAAGTTCGGCAGGAACCCAGTACATGGCCTGATGTGAAAGTAGTGGGCAGATTTATTTATATTCGCACACAACACTACAATGGAATTGAAAAGGATGAACAAAATGCGTGGAAGTTGTGGATTCCATCGGAATTGAGGAATGATTTGATAAGTAGATTTCATAACTCCACGACTGCGGCACATGGAGGTATTGCCAAGACGCTAGATTTGCTTAGACGATGGTTCTTTTGGCCGAAGATGGTTCATGACGTACGGGAGTTCATTGGCAAATGCGATATTTGCAAATCGACTAAGGCACCAAACTTCATTATGAAGCCTGAACTGGGAAAGCCTGCATTTTCGGGAAGACCTTTCCAACGGCTTTATATAGATTTACTGGGTCCGTATCCGAGAAGTAAATCGGGGCATATAGGCTTACTTATAGTGCTAGACCATCACAGCAAATTTCATTGGTTACATCCAATGAGGAAATTCACGTCTACTGCTATAAAAGACTTCTTAGATAGGCAGATTTTTCATTGCTACGGGGTACCGGAGACCGTTGTTAGCGACAATGAGTCCCAATTTAAGGCAAATGACCTTAACGCCTATTTTACCTCTTTAGGCATCAGACACATGTATACAGCATTATATTCACCGCAAGCTAATGCTTCAGAGCGTGTGAATAGATCGCTAATAGCTGGTATTCGCGCATATTTGAAGGGTGATCACACAAGATGGGATGAGAATCTAAGTGCCATTAGTTGCGCATTAAGAAATTCCATTCATCAGGCTATTCGGATGTCTCCGTACCATGCATTATACGGATTCGATATGATCACACACGGATCAACATATTCGCTACTGAGACGACTTAACTTGCTCGATGAGCCTACATGCAAGTTATCTAAGGATGACAATCTACAGATCATAAGAAAGGATATTCAGAAGCACATAAAGGATGCGTATGATGCCAATCAATGCCGTTATAATTTACGGACAAGAAATGAGACCTTTAAGATCGGGCAGGAGATTTTAAGGCGAAACTTCGCATAAAGTAGTGTAGACAAACGCTTTAATGCGAAATTAGCTCCATTATATTTAAAGGCTCGTGTGAAGGAAAAGGTTGGTAGTCATTATTACATTTTAGAAGATATGACCGGTAAGAATATAGGCACCTTTCATGCAAAAGATCTTAGAACTTGATAGCAAGACTCTGGACCTGTCTGTTATCAACCTAATAGTCATTAGTCCCTGGAATTTTCCTTAAATACCTTTAAGAAGTAGTTCCCGAGGAAGACAGGTATCGTCACTATGTTACGCATAGAGAAATTGATTTTACCCCATAGTCTCCCTATTTTGCCTGTTCCCCTTTCATCATTGACCTATGTGTCTGTTGATCAGAACCACTCTGTTTAAAAGAGGTTTCCAACCTCGTCAATTTGCACAGACCTTTTTTGATCGACATGATTCGGTTGATGGGTAGAGGACTAAGCAGATTTGACCTCAAAATGTACGAATTCTGACTAATATGCTGTTACAAAGCAACCATATTATTCAGTTTTGTAATAGCAAGACTAAGTTCTTATGTCATGCCTCTAGACTCTCTTACATTTTGGCTGGAATTAATTTTTTATATCTTAATTCTAAATCGGCAAATAAGAAAAAACCTAATTGACTTTACCCGTAATTTACCAGGCGATACTGCTTGATTTATACAGTACAAGTTACGTACACACGTAGTTAGTCAATCGACTAATCATAGCTAGATCCTAGTACTCTTTATCGTACTAGTTACTTAGCACGCTAAAACTGCTCATTATTCCAACACTGCTGCTTACCTCGTTTGCACAAATATTTTACAGCTTCCTTTTTCAATCAATATTCAAAGAGATCACACATCGAGAAAGTTCAGTGGAATTAGTTTAAAGTCTATAAATCTTGTGAAATCTCGTCATCCAGTTAAAATTCTAAAATAATTTTCCCTTATAAGGGGCTTAAATTCTTTATTGTGTTGGAAAAGGTAAATCTTGAGCAAATGGTGCATAAAATATTATTTTTGTAAAACGACGACTATTTTTATAGAAATTGGCGAAGAAAAAGTGTACTTGCGATTGTCCGCACGTGGTTTACATTAATTTCCAAGTCCAAATTGCCATCCCATTGAACCAAGAAATCTGAGTAAACACGGAGCATCGGCAGGAAACAAAAAGAAGACAAGGAATTATTAAAAACGGGTCTGGTGGCAGAAGCCTTTTCAATTTGTCTTCACATACCACCAGAGCCCTTAGTTTTTTCTTCCCTCGTTAAACCTTCCCAAGAACCAGATATCATACAAGATCAGGCTGTCCAGTGCTAAGTGTTAAATAACATCCAAGCTGTGCCACAGTTCTCTGGTTTAAGAGCACTTGGAAATACCCGACAGAGGCCTTTATAAGTGCTATAGGCAGCCCCACCACATGGCGGCAATGAGTTTATTATAAGCCACGTGAGCACCTATAATCCCACTGGGATCGGAAAGATGACCTTCTAAGTTTCCGAAGAATATGAAGACCCTTAATTAATGGAGCACTTTGTTCTAAAATAGTGTTCCAAAGTACACCAACGAATGAAAATCTGGCCCAACTCTTGTCTACAAGTTAAAAGATGACGAAACCAGAAGTTGTGCATCGAATGGCGCTACCACTAGCCTTGTAATGGCGTTATATTTTTTTGGATCTTTTGCAAGAAGCTAGATTTAAATTAGTTTAAGATCTTTATCTTAATTCGACTATTACCAGGTATTTTTTTCAATATTCATATTAATCATCATCATCATATCGATAATTAACCACCTTACAAGTCTCTTAATATCTAGCAAAAGTCTATTACCATCAGAACATAATTATCATCAATCCATCGATCGCTGAGGCCTCAACGTGTTGGTTTGGTATGGTGAGTAGAGTACCTTAATTATCATTAAAAAGAGAAAAATATCCATATGAATAATGATGATTAACATTCTATGAATGAGAACGCAAAGCGTAGTAAAATACCTCCCACACAAAAGAGAGGAATGGTTGGAATGAACCCATAATTTTGTTGCTATCAGTGCCCTTAATCGTAGATTCTTAAGCCACAGTGTACAGACATATATATGACAAACTGCAATGTGAAAAAAAAACCATACATACATTTAGATTTGTTTTTGTTTTACGGCTACGCTTTGAACTTGAAACTCATTCATGGATTTTGTTGTACTTCATTGATAAGATTTAGAGAAAAAGATCAATGAAGGAAGATTGCATAGAGGCACAGTGTTACGAATCATTATTCTTGAGAAATTTAAATTATCAAAAATAATTAAAAATTAAAAAAAAATTTTTTGGATTAATTAGTATCTAGCTTACGGTTTAGAAAATATAGAAATTTTACGAAATTAGATTTTTTCTATATTCACAATGAAGTCACGTACTTTTCTCTTTTCTATATATGTATTCTCCCAATCATCGTGTTAACTAATAAAATAACTGAATTGTTTCCAAAAAATAGTTTTGAAATGGATATCAAGTTGAGCATAATGTTGCGTTAAATTCATCCTAAGGTCTCCTGTGTGATCGGTTGTGTAAGGGGATTGCAATGTGGGTTCCTAGGAAAATGTACGCCTCTAGGAAATTAGGCTGGTGAGGGTTTTGAGGCGCGGATCTATGTCCATCTGGTAGATCCATTTGTTTATGGTGGGATCAATACTTTTTTCAGTTTTATTCTCAATATTGTTTATATGACCATAGAGGTGCTTTGTGTTGTTTGTTTTTTTTTACTATGGTTGTCTGGCTACGTAGATTTTATAAAGTAGAATGAATTATAGTTAATCCTAGGGAGTCTATATAAAATTTTGTAATAAAAGTGCGGTTAGAGAAAATTGAGACAAGAACTCCCCCATAATCCCGACTGCTAGCTAGCTTATTGATGGCTCCCGCCGTCTCTGTTTTCCTAGCCGTGGAAAAGGCTGTTTGTAGGATCAGCCAAATCAACCTTGAGACTTTAACTCAAGCAAAGTTAAATAAATTACATTACAAAGACTGGAGAAGCCAGAATTTTAGTCCGGCCTTCATAAGATTTAGTACGAGGTGTTTTGTTGGACTTCTTAATACATGTGCAAAATTTCATAAAATTCGGTTTAGATTTAGGTATAGGTCACAGATATATCTTTCATCCGAATTAGACTTTAAGCCTGTAGAAGCCACAAATTTCGTCCGATTTCTCATGAGACGTTTTATTTGACGTTTCAATACGTGCGCAAAAATTTCATTAAAATCGGTACTGATTTAGATATAGCTCTCATATATGCATTTCATACGATACAGACTTTTAAGGGTGTAGAAGCCTCATTTTTGATCCCAATATTGAGCATGAGATATTCTATTTAACGTCCCAGTATGTGCGCAAAAGTTCATCCAAATTGGCACAGGTTTAGATATAACTCCCATATAATCTTTAAACCGATTTGGCCTTTTTAGAATGTGGTCATTTAAATTTTTAGTCTTACAAGGTTCTAATCGATATTTCAATAGGTGTAATATTAAAGTCTGACTTGGTTTCGAGATACGTTTTAAATATTAAAAGTACTACGTACAGAAGGTGGTGTAGGGTATTATAAGTAGGCTCCGCCCGACTTTTGCCTTTCCTTACTCGTTTAAAGTAAACCTTTTTTTAAATGCAATAAACAAAACTTCAGTTGAAAAATCGGATTCCTATTTCTGTTTGTAAGACAACGTTGAAGATAAAATCTTAATAAGGATCGTAAATAACCAATTTTTGGTCCCTTAATTTGGACAAAAGTTATCTTTGTGATTAATAAAAATTAGGCAAAGCAAATCATAAAATTATCTACAAACTTGACCAAACCAAAAATCATGTCACTTTACCACTAAATTTAATGCAGCATGACATTTTTTCAAGGAAAAGCTATTTATATTCTTGATCATCTCGAAGTTCTGAGGCGATTTAGCCATTTCATTCCGTCCGTCCGTGAAATTTTTCATTTAGTGTTCTGTCATGACTTCTAACAACTGTGCCAAGTATGATCCCAATCGGTGTATCACCTGGTATAGCTCCCATATAAACCCATCTCCCGATTTGACTTCTTGATCCCTTACAAGCAGCAATTTTTGTCCGATTTGGCTGAAAATTTGCATGGAGTGTTCTGTTGTAATTTCCAACAACCATTGTTTATACGAACTAAATCGGTCTATAACCTAATATAGCTCCCATATAAACCGATCTCTCGATTTGACTTGTAGAGACCCTGAAAGCAGCAATTTTTTTCCAATTTGGATGAAATTTTGCACAAAGTGTTTCGTTACCAACAACTGCGCAAAGTACAGTCCGAATCGGTTGATAAACTGATATAACTCCCATATAAACCGATCTCCTTATTTGATTTCTTGAGCCCTTACAAGCCGCAATTTTTGTTTGATTTGGCTGAACTTTTGCACAAGGTGTTCTGTTACAGCCTCCACAAACTGTGTCAAGAACGGCTTTAATTGGTATATAACCTGATCGGATAAATATAAACCGATCTGCCGAATTGAATTCTTGAGCCCCTGGAAGTCGCAATTTTTGACCGATTTAACTGAAATTTTGCACCCAGCGTTCTGTTACGATTTTTAATAACTGAGGCAAATACAGTTCAAATCAGTCTATAACCTGATATTGCTCCCATTTAAACCGGTCTCGTTTATCCTTGTTCGGTTCTTAGAAGCTTTAAATTTTACGGGTTTGACAGAAGTTTGGTATGTATAATAAAATTATGCCCATCAACTAAAATTATTTCGTATACATTTTTAACAGAATACGTTGTGTTCGGTTTCCAAGATTCGGCCCGGCCGAACTTAGCATGCTTTTACTTGTTATACATTCCACCATAGGATGGAGGTAAACTAATTTCGTCATTCTGTTTGTAACACCTCGAAATGTGCGTCTGAGACCCCTTAAAGTATACATATTCTTGATTGTCATCTCATTTTCGACATAGCCATGTCCGTCCGTCTGTCGAAAGCACGCAAACTTTCGAAGGAGTAGAGCTACCCGCTTGAAATTTTGCACAAATTCTTCTTATAAGTGTAGGTCGATTGGAATATTAAATGGGCCATATCGGTCCATGTTTTGATATAGCTGCCGTATAAACCGATCTTGGGTCTTAAATTCTTGAGCATCTAGAAGGCGCAATTCTTATCCGATTAGTCTGAAATTTTGCACGTGGTGTTCTCGATTTATTTCCAACAACTGCGCTAAGCATGGTTCATAAACTGATATAGCTGCCATATAAACCAATCTTGGGTCTTGACTTCTTGAGCCACTTGAGGCCGCAATTCTCATCCGTTTTGGCTGAAATTTAGCATGAAGTGTTTTGTTATGACTTTCAATAACTGTGTTAAATATGGTTAAAATCGGTCTATATCCGGTCTATATATACCGATCTGGGATTATGACTTCTTGATCCTCTAAGAGGCGCAATTATTATCCTCTAAGAGGCGCAATTATTATCCGATTTGGCTGTAATTTTGTACAACGGCTTCGCTTATAACCTTAAACATAAATATCGAATCGAATATGGTCTGAATCGGTTTATAGCTTAATACTGCTGTCCTAGAAACCGATCTCCCTATTTTTCTTCTTCAGCCCCTAAAGTGCGCAATTCTTACTAGATAACATAGCAATTATTTTCTTTTATCCTTTGTTTGCCCAAAAAGAGATAGCTGTGGCAAGAGTTCGACAAATGCGATCCATGGTTGAGGGTATATAAGATTCGACCCGGCCGAACTTAGCACGTTTTTACTTGTAACTACAAATAACTTTTTTTAACAGGCACCATTTGCTTTGTTTGCCCTTGAGATGTCAATGTATGCTTGGTGGATAGACATTTTCTTCTTCGATAACTTCTTGAAACGGAAATAATCTTCGGAAACTCGCTCGATTACTGATGGTAGAATTACAAATAAAAACAAGAAAAAAAATATTGCTTAACTAACCGGGAAAATCGATTATCCGGAACGCTTGCGGTCCCGACCTTACCGGATAATTGATGCAAAATTGTATATGTTAATTGGTAATTCTTTTCAGCAAAACCGGTTCTATTTAAAGCGTTGTAGTTGTTATATGATTTCCGAGTTTCCTTTGTTAGTCTTCATATGAAGGAGTTCTTATTTAATAATGTGATAGTCAAGCATTTCAAAAAAAAAACCTTCAACAATGATTCTTCATTACACATTTAATAAACCGTCCATACTGTAACCTAATATTGGATAGATAACCTACATATATGTGATACAGCATAAATATCCTCTTATTATTGGTTTCAAGCATTTCGATAGAATATTTCAAAAAACGAGCATTTGTTCATAGAAATTCTCATATTGCATATTTCTCACAAACAATATGTATAAAGAAATCCATAAAATAACTATAGAAATCCTGGAAAAATAATGTATATTTACATTTCTTTAAGCTAAATGCTAAGGGATATTTACATATGAAAGTGTTTTGAAAGCAACATAGCATACAAACTAATGCTCATGGTACGACGAATAGAGATGTGAAGAGACCCACTCCCGTGTTTTGAAAGTAGGATTTGTATTTGAGAGAAAACAAGTAAAAGCGTGCTAAGTTCGGCCGGGCCGAATCTTATATACTCTCCACCATGGATTGCATTTGTCGAGTTATTTTTTCGACATCTCTTCTTAGTCAAAAAAAAAAGGATATAAGAAAAGATTTGCTCTGCTATTAGAGCGATATCAAGATATGGTCCGGTTTGGACTACAATTAAATTATATGTTGGAGACCTGTGTAAAATGTCAGCCAATTCGAATAAGAATTGCGCCCTTTGGGGGCTCAAGATGTAAAATAGAGAGATCGATTTATATGGGAGCTGTATCGGGCTATAGACCGATTCAGACCATAATAAACACGTATGTTAATTGTCATGAGAGAATACGTCGTACAAAATTTCAGGCAAATCGGATAATAATTGCGACCTCTAGAGGCTCAAGAAGTCAAGATCCCAGATCGGTTTATATGCCAGCTATATCAGGTTATGAACCGACTTGTACTTTATTTGACATAGTTGTTGAAAGTAACAATAAAAAACGTCTTGCGAAATTTCAGCCAAATCGGATAGAAATTGCGCCCTCTAGAAGCTCAAGAAGTCAAGTCCCCAGATCTGTTTATACGACAGCTATATCAGGTTATAAACCGATTTGAACCATACTTGGCACAGTTGTTGCATATCATAACAAAACACGTCGTGCAAAATTTCATTCCAATCGGATAAGAATTGCGCACTCTAGAGGCTCAAGAAGTCAAGACCCAAGATCGGTTTATATGGCAGCTATATCAGGTTATGAACCGATTTGAACCATACTTGGCACAGTTGTTGGATATCATAACGAAACACGTCGTGCAAAATTTCATTCCAATCGGATAAGAATTGGGCACTCTAGAGGCTCAAGAAGTCAAGACCCAAGATCGGTTTATATGGCAGCTATATCAAAACATGGACCGATATGGCCCATTTACAATACCAACTGACCTACACTAATAAGAAGTATTTGTGCAAAATTTCATGCGGCTAGCTTCACTCCTTCGGAAGTTAGCGTGCTTTCGACAGACAGACGGACGGACATGGCTAGATCGACATAAAATTTCACGACGATCAAGAATATATATACTTTATGGGGTCTCAGACGAATATTACGAATAGAATGACGAAATTAGTATACCCCCCATCTTATGGTGGAGGGTATAACAAGTAAAAGCGTGCTAAGTTCGGCTGGGACGAATCTTTTATACTCTTCATCATGGTGATCATGTTCTTTGAATGGCTTTTTCAAATATATATGAGATATATCATGTAATTCACCCATATGGACTGTACCCGTCATGGTTGTTAGAAGTCCAAAAAAAATACCACCTAAAACTATTTCTGCCAAATCGAGTAATGCTTGTGCCCTCAAGATTATCAAATCGGTTTATATGGTAGCTATATCAGGCTATGAACCGATTTAGACCATACATGGTACAGTTTTTGGAAGTCATAACAAAACACCACGTGTAAAATGTCAGCCTATCGGAAAAGAATTGCGCCCTGCAGAAGCTCAAGAAGTCAAAAACAAAGATCGGTTTATATGGCAGCTATGTCAAAACATGGTCCTATTTGGCCAATTTACAATCCCCACAGACCTATATTAATAAAAAGTATTTGTGGAAAATTTCATGTGCCTAGGTTTACTCCATCGAAAGTTAGCGTGCTTTTGAAAGATAGCCGGACGGACATGGCTTGCTCGACTTAAAATATCATGACGATCAAGAATATATATGCTTAATGGGGTCTTAGAGAAATATTTCGATGTGTCACAAACGAAATGACGAAATTACTATACCCCCATCACATGGTGAAGGGAATAAAAAGTATACATATATTTTTTCATCCTCCCCTTTGGCTATGGATTTCTCTTACAATGGAGTTAGAACTTGCGAGTATTTTATGGCTACCATCAACGTAACATATTTATGATAAACCAAGTCCAGTGTATTTCTATAATGCGGTAGTAGAACAGACAATCACACATTGTATTGAGTTAGATGTATTCTATTTTTTATACCCTCCATCAAAGGATGTGGGTAAACTAATTTTATCATTCCGTTTGTAACTCATCGAAATATTGATCGGAGACCTAACAAGGTAAATATGATCTTAACCGTCTAGACGTTCAAAACTGATTTAGCTATGTCCGTCCAGTCGGTCTGTCGAAAGCAAGCTAATTTTCAGAGGAGTAAATCTAGGCGCTTGACATTTTACACAAGTAATTCTTATTACGGCAGATCGATAAGTATTGTAAATGGGCCAAATCGGTCAATGTTTTGTTATAGCTGTCATTAAAACCGATCTCGGAACTTGACTTCCTCTAGAAGGCGTAATTCTTATCCGATTTGGCTGAAATCTTTCACGTATCGTTTCGTTATGACTTTCAACAATAGTGTAAGGTTTGGTTTAATTTGCAGTCTGCCATCAGACTCTCTTAGACGTTTTCGTCCATTGTGATACCACAGGAACAGAAAATAAGTATGAGCATGCTAAGTCTGGCCGGGCCGAATCTTATATAACCTCCACCATGGATCGCGTTTATCGAGTTCTTTGCGCGGTATCTCTTTTTAGGCAAATAAAGAATAATTAATAGGAACAGTTATGCAATTGGAGCTATATAAATTATAGTCCGATTCGGATCATAAATTAATTGAATGTTGAATTGTTGAAGTCATTGTGTAGAATTTCGGTGCATTCGGATAAGAATTTTGCCATGTAGGGGCTCAAGAAGCAGATTCGGGTGATCGGTTTATATGGGAGCTGTATCAAGCTATAGATCGATTCAGACCATATTGAACACGTATGTTGAAGGTCATGGGAGAAGCCATTGTACAAAATTTCTGCCAAATCGAATTAGAACTTCGCCCTCTAGAGGCTCAAGAACTCAAGATACCATATCGGTTTATATGGCAGATATACCAGGTTATGCACCGATTTGCGCCATACTTAACACAGTTGTTGCAAGTCATAACAAGACACCTCATGCACAATTTCAGCCAAATCCGATGAAAGTTGCGCCCTCTAGCGGCTCAAGAACTAAAGATCCAAGATCGGCTTATATGGCAGCTATACCAGGTTATGAACCGATTTTAACCATACTTAGCACTGTTGTTTGAAACTGATACCAAAACACCACGTGCAAAATTACAGCAAAATCGGATAAAAATATTGCGAACTCTAACAGCTGAAGAAGTCAAGACCCGAGATCGGTTTATATGGCAGCTATATCAGGTTATGAACCGATTTCAACCATACTTGGCACAGTCAAATCGAACTTGAATTGCGCCCTCTGGAGGCTCAAGAAGTCAAGACCCAAGATATGTGGCAGCTATATCAAAACATGGACTGATTTAGCCCATTTACAATCCTAACCGACCTACGCTGGAAGAAAGTATTTGTGCAAAATGTCAAGCTTCTAGCTTTATTCCTCCGAAAATTAGCGTGCTTTCGACAGACAGACGGACATGACTAGATCGACTTAAAACGTCATGACGATCATGATTATGTATACTCTATAGGGTCTTAGACGCCTATTTCGAGGTGTTACAAACACAATGACGAAATTAGTATACCCCCATCCTATGGTGGAAGGTATAAAAATAGGATGCCTCCTAGTTCCTACCGTTGAACCATCCAGATCACTTTAAAAAGCCTAAGAACTTTCGAATGTTCACATTCGCTAAATCAGACAGGTTCTCAAAAAAATGAGAACCTAAAGTGGAACTCTTTCTGACTGCTAGTGCGGAACATACACACAGAAGGTATTCTATAGTCTCTTCCTCTTCGATTTATTCACAGCTTCTGTAAAAGTCGTTAGAGGTATACCCACAGATTCCATTTTCGGTGGATTGTGTTATATAGTTCCTAGTCTCGCTAGGTCGTCCGCTTTACAATTCCCTGGGATATCTCTGTAGACCGGCGCCCAGAACAGGTGAATTTTTAACTGTTCAGCCATCTTGTTGAGAGATCTGCGACAGTCAAGGGCGGTTTTTGTGTTTAGAAAGACGTTCTCCAGGCATTAACCTTTTCGATATGAACAGTTCTAGATCTTTAGAGTACACCTCAAAGCCCACATGATTGTTAAGTTTGAAACTATCCGTATAGAAGTCTGTATAACTTCCATTACCAGAAATATCGGAGTTCCAATCGGTTCTATCAGGAATAGTCATCGCGGCTCAGGTAGGGTATAAAGTACACTGCCTGGAACTTCCTCACGGAAGTGGTCTAAGCAATTTGTCTAGCCACAATATCCAAGGTCATAAGATGTAGCATTAAATTCAGTGCATCAGAAGTTGTCGTCCTCAGTGCGGCTGGAAAGCACAAGCAACCCATCCTTTGGATCTGGTTGAGTATTGAACTGCAGGTGGACTTTTGAAGCGCCGTACACCAGACCACAACACCATATAGCGTTACCGGTCTGGCAACTGCAGTATATACCTAGTGTATGACGGGTGGTCTAATCAAACAAATTCTGACCATGGCTCTTTTGCCTTTCTTGCCCTTTCCAAGATGTTGAATTTGAAGTTTAATTTCCTGTCCAGCAAAACACCCATGTATTTTGCACTTTCTGTAAATGGAACATTCTCTCCTCCCAAGAAGACCGATACCACTGTAAGCAACTTGTATCTCCTGCTGGAAAGAACTACTTCTGTCTTGCACAAATTTATACCTATACCACTTTCGGTAGCCCACTTTGCTGTTGCACGTAGAGCTTCCTGAAGTATATCTCTTAGAGTGCTGGGAAACTTTCCCCTAACTTCAATTGCCACGTCAGCAGCACGCACGGCGACTTTTACACCTTTTTCTTTCAGAGCCATTAATATATTGTCTATGGCTATATTCCAAAGAAGAGTAGACAGTACACCTCTTTTAAGTGTTCCTCAGCTCACCCATCTTTTTAGATCCACCGATCCCAAACCTAAAGCATCTTTCAGTAATAAGTAACTAATAAACATTATTTCTTTAAAGTTGATGCCTAAAAACTCCAACTTTTCATGATTGATGTCGGTTTTACATTATTGAAAGCACCTTCAATGTCAATAAATGGTACCATAATATATTCCTCGAGAGCTGAAATTTGGCACATATAAGTCTTTTTGATGCAAGCTGGTTCAGTTCTCGAACGGGCCAAATCGTACCATATTTGGATATAGCTGCTATATAGACCGATTTTCCGATAAAGGGTCTAATGCACATAAGAAATTTATTTTTCATCCGATTTTGCTGAAATTTGAAACAGTGAGTAGTTTAAAGCTTCCCGACAACTGACATAAATACGGTTCAGATCGGGTTTGAAGACCATAAAAGCTTTATTTATTACCCGAATTAAGCCTCCCGACATCTGACCTAAGCTTAGCTGCCACATAGACCGATCTCCCGATAAAGGATCTGAAGCCCATAAATGCTTTATTTATTACCCGACATCTGACCCAAATATGGTTCAGATCGGATTATATTTAGATATAGCTGACATATAGACCGAACTCCTAATAAGGGGTATGAAGGCAATAAAAGATTTTTTCCGATTTATTACCTGTTTATTATGGTCTGAATCGGTCTATAGTCTGATACAGCTCCCATATTAATCTATCGCTCTATTTTACTTCTTGAGCCTCCAAAGGGCGAAATTTTTATTCGAATTGGCTGACATTTTACACAGTTCTCCAACATATATTTGAATTGTGGTCCGATATCGTGATATCGCTCTAATAGTAGAGCAAATCTTTTTTTATCCTTTTTTTGCCTAAAAAGAGATGTCGGGAAAAGAACTCGACAAATATGATCCATGGTGGAGGGTATATAAGATTCGGCCCGGCCGAACTTAGCACGCTTTTACTTGTTTTTTATCCGATTTCGCTGAAATTTTAAATATAAAATTCAACAGTGACTTGTATTTATTAGAACACTCAATGTCCGTGCCGAATTTGGGTGCATAAGTTATCCAATTTTCACCAGATTGGGGCGAAAGAGGGTTTACATATACACCCGAGGTGGTGGGTATCCAAAGTTCGGCCCGGCCGAACTTAATGCCTTTTTACTTGTTTTACTTTTTATACTCTGCATCACCACTGTGGTACAGGGTATTATAGATTTGTGCATTTGTTTGCAACGCTGAGAAGAAGAAGAGCTAGACCCATCGATAAGTATACGGATCGGCTTAGAATCACTTCGTGATTCGATTTAGCTATGTCCGTCTATCCGTCTGTCCGTCTGTGAGTCCATGTATTTTTGTAATCAAAGTGCAGGTCGTATTTGTTGTCGGATTGTCACGAAATTTTGCACATGTCACTTTTTTGGCTTAGATTTAGATATAGGTGCTATATATATCTTTCATCCGATTTGGTTTTTTAGGCTATAGAAGCCATAATTTTCGTCCGATCTTTACAAAATTTGGCATTGGATGTTTTATTTGAGGTCTACATATGTGTGCAAAATTTCATAAAAATCGGTTCAGGAATAAATATAGCTCCCATATATATCTTTCATCCTATATGGACTAGATTTCGAGATAAGATCTACCTATAAAAAGTACTACGTGCACGAGGTGGTGTAGGGTATTATATAGTCGGCACCATCCGACTTTTGCCTTTCCTTACTGGTTTTATTTACGTACATATGTACATATATGCATAATAATACGATTATTTTTAATTCAGAAAGGGTCTACCTTTTAAGTGAAGCATATTCGATTTTTTTTTTATGACAGATATGAACTGAAAGAAGAAGTACGAGTTATTGCTTTCTTTCAATAAGAAGTCACTAAGAGGACCGGTAGAACGCACCGGGTTGACACAATGGAGTCCTTCATCGGCAAGGACTGCCGCCTCAGTGTACAGCACACTGCTACAACAACAACAAACCATTTTATCTCTCAGAGGACCCCTTTGCATATACAGAAATCTGCCCAAGAAATGTAAGTTCTAAAATCAAAATCGAGATTTCGAGTTTAACCTCAAATCTGCCCGTTACAAATTATTTATGTTCTACAGTCGAAACGGCTAAGCTAGGATATTTGGATTTGGTTAAGAGTCAAAGAGGTGGTGATGGTAATTAGGTGAAAATCATACCATAAGTCTGCGAAACGAACTAAAATATACTACACCTCGCCTTATTGATATTAGGCGAACGAATACATCAGAAATGCTACAAATTTAGCTTCTAATCTAGACATTTCGTTTGTAGTACCTCGAAATATTTCTTTGTATATAAGGTACATATATTCGTGATCAGCATTGCGTTTAAAGTTATTGTAGTCATTGGCTCCCGTCTGTGGAAGTCACGATATCGTGTAAATGAAGAAATAAATTAGCTTGAAATTTCTCACTGATACTTCTTATCTCTTAAGACTGTAACATCAATGTCATTTAGGCCTAAATCGATCCACAACCTGATATGACTCTATATCTCTGTTAAATTTTTTGAACACCTATAAGGAGCCAGTTATTCATTATCATTTTTTAACTTCCACCTTTAAAGAGAAACCACTCAAAGTGCTTTATTCTTTCTCCGGGATTTAAAATTCGAAGCTAATATGACACTGTTTGAACTCCTCAATTTGTGTATTAATCATTCCATTATGGCCACTTTATCCTACAACTTTTCCTCATGGCATTACTTCGGTTGATGTATACTCTTACACTTATTTAGCCTGTCCAGACAATTGGTGTGTCAGCTTCAGACACTGAAAGTGCAATGTTTAAAAGTGTTCAATGGAAGTTGGGTCTGAAAGCATCAACTGATGTATACAAATATGCATGTAAAGGGTGATTTTTTTGAGGTTAGGATTTTCATGCATTAGTATTTGACAGATCACGTGGGATTTCAGACATGGTGTCAAAGAGAAAGATGCTCCGTATGCTTTGACATTTCATCATGAATAGACTTACTAACGAGCAACGCTTGCAAATCATTGAATTTTATTACCAAAATCAGTGTTCGGTTCGAAATGTGTTCATTCACCGTAACGTTGCGTCCAACAGCATCTTTGAAAAAATACGGTCCAATGATTCCACCAGCGTACAAACCACACCAAACAGTGCATTTTTCGGGATGCATGGGCAGTTCTTGAACGGCTTCTGGTTGCTCTTCACTCCAAATGCGGCAATTTTGCTTATTTACGTAGCCATTCAACCAGAAATGAGCCTCATCGCTGAACAAAATTTGTCAAAATTTGAACAGATTTCGAACCGAACACTGATTTTGGTAATAAAATTCAATGATTTGCAAGCGTTGCTCGTTAGTAAGTCTATTCATGATGAAATGTCAAAGCATACTGAGCATCTTCTCTTTGACACCATGTCTGAAATCCCACGTGATCTGTCAAATACTAATGCATGAAAATCCTAACCTCAAAAAAATCACCCTTTATAAATTTTATTTTGTTCATTTTAATGATATTTGCCATAAGAATTTTCTTATTATATTTAATAGCTTGTGGTATTCCTGGTAAAATGGTTTATTGTATCAATTTGGTTTGCAAAGAAAATGGAAAAACTTTTATCCAATCTTTTGAAATTGGTTTATTAAATTCAATAATAATTGAACTTTATTTCATTTCGGTACATAAGTATTTGCTACAGAAGTAAATGAACAAATAATCAAAGAAACTGAACATATGATTAGGAGCCCCGGTAGCACGGATTGCCAGTGAGGGGTTCGTGGGTTCGATTCCCACCATTGGATTCACAATGGAGTCTGTAAAGGACTGCCACCCTTACCTCATATGTGATATATTTTGCACTAGATAAGCGCATACGTCAAAAAGTTCATGGATAGTGGAAATTTATTTTGTGCTGGATTATTAAGAAAAATTAGAATTTCTGGTCCATTGAAGATTTAGTTTATACATTATTTTTATACCCACCACCGAAGGATGGAGGTATATTCATTTTGTCATTCCGTTTGCAACACATCGAAATGTCCATTTTCGACCCTGTAAAGTATATATATTCTTGCCTTGTCCGTTCGTCTTTCTATTAAAATCATGCTGCAGTCTTTAAAAATAGAGATATTGAGCTGAAACTTTGCACAGATTCTTTTTTGTCCATGAGCAGTTAAGTTCAAAGAAAGGCTATATAGGACTATATCTTGATAAAGCCCCCATATAGACCGATCCGCCCAATTTAGGGTCTTAGACCCAAAAAAGCCACATATATTATTCGATTTTGCTGAAATTTGGGACAGTGAGTTGTGTGGGGCCAGTCAATATTTTTATTTATTTTGGCTCCGATCGGTCCAGATTTGGATATAGCTGCCATATAGACCGATCTCTCGAATTAAGGTCCTGGGCCCATAAAAGGCGAATTTATTGTTGGATTTTGTAAACATTTGGGACAGTGAGTTGTGCTGCTCCAGTCGACATCCTTCTTCAATTAAAGCTGCCATATAGACCGATCTCTCGATTTAAGGTTGGGATATGAAAGTCTTATTTATTGTCCAATTTCGCAGAAATTTGGGACAGGGAGTTAAGTTAGACCCCTCGACATATTCCTTGAATATGGCGCAGATCGGTCCAGATTTGGATATAGCTGCCATATAGACCGATCTCTCGATTTAAGGTTGGGCCCATAAAAAGCGCATTTATTGTCCAATTCGCCGAAATTTGGGACAGTGAGTTGTATTAGGCAGTTCAACATTCTTCTTCAATTTGGCTCACATCGGTCCAGATTTGTATATAGCTGCCATATAGACCGATCTTTCGATATAAGGATTTTGGCCCCATAAAAGGCGCATTTATTGTCCGGTTTCAACCATATTTTGGACAGTAAGTTGTGTTAGGTCCTTCGACTTCCCTCTCAATTTGGCCCAGATCGGTTCAGATTTGGATATAGCTGCCACATACACCGATCTCTCGATTTAAAGTCTTGGCCCCATAAAAGGCACATTTGTTATCCGATTTCGCTCAAATGTGACACAGTGACTTATGTTAGGCTTTTCGACATCTGTGTCGTATATGGTTCAGATCGGTCTATATTTGGATATGGCTACCAAAAAGACCAATATTTATTATGTATTACAATACTTGTTTGACCTCTCACTATCCGTGTCGAATTTGCTCCAAATCGGACCTTATTTCGATAAAGCTGCTATCGGGGAATAAATAATGCATATTTTACCGGATTGTGACTAAAGGTGGTTTACGGCACAGCCGAACTTTACGCCTTTTTACTTGTTGGTTTTGCTCTTCATTTTAATTTGATAGCAAAATCGTTTTATGATTTTAATGGTAAATTGCGCACCGGCAGACCAAATTATTTTTTTTTTTTTTTGTCATGTGAAGCTCCAGAATATTAAGTTTCTCATTCTTGATATTCTTTTAGCTATAATGGTGCGTCTATTGCGTCTATTGTTCTGTTTGTCCGGCTGCCTCTCAATCAGTCTCTCCGTGATCAATTGTAAACTTTTGCTCCGAAACTTAGTGCAGGTGAAGCAAATGTGTTGATGCTTCCATCGTTGGTCTTAACCATTCAATCGATTTGGGTTTTTAAAGGCACGCTTCATGTTTTTCCTTCGATACATTACACTTTGAAGTTGGGTTTCTTATACTTTTTTACATCGCACTGTGGTTTAGGATTCGATTTCACTGGCCAAAAATCATTTTTTATACACACTAACATAGGATAGGGGTATACAAATTTAGTCATTCCGTTTGTAACACCTCGAAATATTCGTCTAAGCCAATATTCATCTAACCAAGTCCGTCCGACCGTCCGTACGATAGCGGTCGAACGCGTAAACCTATCCGCTTCAAATTTTTCACAGATACATAATATTGTTTTAGGTCGTCGGGGATTACAAATGGGCCATATCGGTTCAGATTTAGAATAGCTCCCATATGAACCGATCTCCCCATTTGAATTCTTTACCCCCTGGAAGCCGCAATTTTTGTCCCATTTGGCTGAAATTGTACACGTGGTGTTCTGCTATGACTTCCAATAACTGTATTAAGTACGTTTTAAATAGGTGTATAATCTGATATAGCTCCAACATAAACCGTTATCCCGATTAGACATCTTAGATTTTTGACCGAGTTGGCTGAATATTTTCACGTGGTGTTCTGCTATGACTTTCAACATCTGTGCCAAGAACGGTCTAAATCGGTCAATAACCTAAGATAGCTCCCACAGCTGCCGCAATTTTTGTCCTGTTTGCCTGAAATTTTGTACGTGGTGTTCTGCTATGACTGCTCAACTAAGTACGGTCCCGATCGGTCTATAATCTGATATAGCTCCCATATAAACCGATCTCCCGATTTGAATTCTTTAGCCCATAGAAGCCTCAATTTTTTACCGACTTGGCTGAAATTTGGCACGTGGTGTTCTGTTATAACTTTCAACATTTGTGTTTAGTGCCGTCTAAATCGGTCTATAACCTGATATAGCTACCATATAAACCTATCTCGCGATTAGATTTCTTGAGCCCTAAGAAGCCTCAATTTTTGTCCGATTTGGCTGAAATTTGCATGATGCGTGTTGTGTTTCGGCTTTCAACTACTGTGAAAAATATGGTCCAAATCAATCCCCCGATCATCCTTTTTCGGTTCCTAGATGCTTTAATTTTTGCTGGTTTGAAAAAAGTTTGGTACGTAGAATAAAATTATTTGAAGGGCACAATTTTATTCCACTTACCAAACTTCTGTCGAACCAGCAAAAATTAAAGCTTCTAGGAACCGAACAAGAATGATCGGGATGCTGGTTAGTTTGTATACATTTTTATACCCACCACCGAAGGATGGGGGTATATTCATTTTGTCATTCCGTTTGCAACACATCGAAATATCCATTTCCGATCCTATAAAGTATATATATTCTTGATCAGCGTGAAAATCTAAGACGATCTAGACATGTCCGTCCGTCTGTCCGTCTGTCCGTCTGTCTGTTGAAATCACGCTACAGTCTTTAAAAATTGAGATATTGAGCTGAAATTTTGCATAGATTCTTTTTTTGTCCATAAGCAGGTTAAGTTCGAAGATGGGCTATATCGGACTATATCTTGATATAGCCCCCATATAGACCGATCCGCCTATTTAGGGTCTTAGGCCCATAAAAGCCACATTTATTATCCGATTTTGCTGAAATTTGGGACAGTGAGTTGCGTTGGGCCCTTCGACATCCTTCGTGAATTTGGCTCAGATCGGTCCAAATTTGGATATAGCTGCCATATAGACCGATCCTCAGATTTAGGGTCTTAGGCCCATAAAAGCCACATTTTATATCCGATTTGAATGAAATTTGGCACAGTGAGTTGTGTTAGGCCCTTCAACATTCCTCGTCAATTTGGCCCAGATCGGTTCAGATTTGGATATAGCTGCCATATAGACCGATCTTCCGATTTATGGTCTTAGGCCCATAAAAGCCACATTTATTATCCGATTTTGCTGAAATTTGGGACAGTGAGTTGCGATGAGCCCTTCAACATCCTTCGTCAATTTGGTCCAGATCGGTCCAAATTTGGATATAGCTGCCATATAGACCGATCCTCCGATTTATGGTCTTAGGCCCATAAAAGCCACATTTATTATCCGATTTTGCTGAAATTTGGGACAGTGAGTTGCGTTGAGCCCTTCGATATTCTTCGTCAATTTGGCCCAGATCGGTCCAAATTTGGATATAGCTGCCATATAGACCGATCCTCCGATTTATGGTCTTAGGCCCATAAAAGCCACATTTATTATCCGATTTTGCTGAAATTTGGGACAGTGATTTGCCTTAGGCCCTTCGATATCTTTCTTCTATTTGGCCCTGATCGGTCCAGATTTGGATATAGCTGCCATATAGACCGATCTTTCGATTTAAGGTTTTGGGCTCATAAAAAGCGCATTTATTGTCCGATGTCGCCGAAATTTGGGACAATGACTTGTGTTGGGCCCTTCGATATTTGTCTTCAATTTGGCTCAGATCGGTCCAGATTTGGATATATCTGCCATATAGAGCGATCTCTCGGTTGAACAATGACTTGTAGTTATAAGCATTTGGTCTAAATCGGATGATATCTATAGAGCTGCTATGGGGCTTAAGGTATGCATTTTTCACTGGATTTTGACGAAATGTGGTTCACATATATACCCGAGGTGGTGGGTATCCAAAGTTCGGCCCGGCCGAACTTAACGCCTTCTTACTTGTTTAGCAGAATCCATGTCAGTGAGTTCGCTTTTACTTTTTAGAGCGCACAACAAGGCGATTAATGGCTTAGGTGTATGTACATAGTGGCATGGGGCGGATTAATATCCGCACCCTTGCCAACCTGATCTAACCTAACCTAACAATGTGCAAAAAGTCAAATCTAATCACACGTCAGACCTATATAACGACTAACGAATGTTAGTCATACCAATAGTTATACCAATGAACTAAATTGATTAAAAATTGCGCCTTCAAGTGTGTTAAGATCCCAATTCTAAAAATCGGTTTATATGGGAATTATATCAGGTTATTGATCGATTTGAACCACAGTTCACGAATGTTGAAGTTCGCCAAACAGAAATCATTTCGCAAAATTTTCTCTTATTCGGTTAGTTTAGTGTGAAGGCCATCCAGCGATTTTCAATTTTAGCAATTTTCTATTTTTTGTTTGTTTCTCTTTCGAGATGAGCTCAATGATCGGAGATGCAAATGGAAAAGGAAAGCCAAAGATAGCAACACACACCAACCACTATGGGACGCGTTTCGTCATTGCAGACTTTTCAACCATATTAGGTGTGATGGCTTCAAGAGTCGTGCGTTGTTATGTTGTATTTGAATCGTATTTAATTGCGAAAACGCATCTATGATACAATTACCACATTAACCAAGCTCGACAACCCTGTTAATTAGCTGTACTTTTCCCAATGCATGTATTTTTGTGTAATGACAGACATTCTTTCTGTGACAAATTACACTTCTTCCGTACTACACATGATTTTGTTCATCTGTTGGAGGTTGTATTGATGGCTTCGAACACTAAGACAACGGCAATGGCTCTCGCTGTTACTCCGTGTGCCCAGGTTCGAATCCTGGCCGGGCTCTGCCGAATTTTTAATTTTTCAAGTGTTTTTATTCGATTTTAGCAAAATTTTTTTGTGATTTCTTTTTTAGATAATAGATTTTAAAGTTAAACGACTTTTTCAGTAGGACATTCCCCAATAACTTATAAAACCAAATTTGAATAAAGTATTATGTTATCATTGTGATTTTTGTAGCGTTTCAAAAAAGTAATCGCGAAAAATATGTGTTTTCAACTGTTAAAAACCGAACATATTACCAGCCATAAGGCCGAAATCGAAATTATGATAGGCTGCCTTATGTATTTGTACACCATAGTTGCCTTGACTTCTTAAAGGGTTTTTGTTGCTGGGATTTTCTATTCAAAATACAAACAAAACAAACCATTGTACATTGAAATCCAACAACAAATGAAATAGTTTTCTGACTAAAATAAAAAGAAGCGCAAAGACAAATATCAGATAATAATTGTTTCCCTAGGGTAGTAGATTGTCAAGGGGATCACGAATATATATGAATTTTGTATAGTCTTTGACTAATATTCCTATGTGGAGGGTATTCAAATAACTTTTGAAAGGTAGGGTACTCGTACACTGTTCAAGCTTTAAGCAAAGTGAGCCGGAAAATAAATTATAAACGCGCATTACTAAGTGCATGAAAGCCCCGGAAAAAAATTCGTGGCTACCTCGCATTAGCAGTGCGGCGGTCATGGTTTCGGTTGCAACCAAACCTTCTATCAGTCACTACTGTAGCATCCCAATGAACACAAATTGTTTAAGTGAATGCAAATTTGCACATGAATATTTCATTAAGGAACAGGGTCAAACTTCTCAAATATCAATGCGTGCTGTCCGATTCCTTTTTAAACACGAGTCCGAAAGGCATGCCGCAGTGCACCACCTCTTTGGAAAGAAGTTTTAACATGGCAAGTACCTCACAAATTTCGCCAGCATTAGGAGGGAATCCCCACGGCTGAAAAAAATTCCTGATATTCTCGCCAGGATTCTGATATTCTGCTCTACGCTAAGTGAAGCTGATTTAAAAATGCAACTGTAATTTAACCTTATCTTACCTACCTTTTTACTCACCCATTTTCACCCAAAGCCTTTTCATATTAAGCTGCAATGCGACAGTATTGACTTCGAATTGCTTAGTTTTAAAACCATTAATTATGCGTCATACTTTGTGGTTGATTATAAACCCAAAATAATTTCATTATATACCAGCAAGCTTTCAATATTTCGTTGAGCTACCTCAGTCTATGATAATATTTATATGAATTTAGTTGAGCTTTAGAATGATTCTTTTTTATTTCGTATATTTATTTCGTATCTTTTCATATCTAACATTATAGTTGGGATTGTTTAAAATATGAATGTGGAAAATATGGGTATTTTTAAAACGGCAGTATAATGCGGTTGTTCATAAAATTTTATTTTGAGACAGAAATAAAGTCCCTTCAATTCAAAACGAAACGAAAATCCTTATTAAAATGGTTACTTTTGATCTTCTTTTCTTGTGGTCTTCACACTTTTCCTATTATTTGTGCTTTAATTTTATGTTCATTTTTATGTTATGCGCACACAATAAAATGGACAATTGCTTTATTCGGCATAATACTCATCTTATACTTGTTTGCTTTTATTTGTTTCCTCTTCGTTATCATCATAAATTGCTCGTACTCTCTGGTACTTTAGTTTGAATTTTCATTTTTCGAATCTTGTTTCCCCTTGGCAAGGACGTGTGTATTTATGTTGTTGAAAATAAAAAAAAAAAAAACAATACTTCAAGGGTTTCATAGATAAATATTCAATCATACTTTTTGGACATACTTGAATATTGAAGTGGGTCCTTCAAGCCATGTTGCTCACATCATTGAAGAAAATACACATTTGGGGTTCATGCATTTATAAAGCAACGAGAAAAACATTGGTTGCAGCAAATACGATATAATAGAAAATGACACATTCCAATATACTTATGGTTCCCTTGTTCTATGTGTTCAATTAAATAGCAACGCACAAAATCGAGTAATGTAGTTAAATTGCACACCATAACAAACTATAAATAACTGTCTGTTAGGTTAGGTTAGGTTTAATTAGTGATACCACAGGAACAGAAGAAGGAAGATGCTTTCTAGTTTCTACCGTTAAACCAGCAGTCTGTCAGCATGTTTTCCGATTAGTGACCTGTCAAAACGGTCACAATGACTGAGACGTCTGTTCTAGCCATTGGCAACAAAGCGGTAGACCTATAGATTAAGCCACATAGTTTTAGAATGCTCACCGCCCCTCTTTGTGACCATCTATCATTCAATGTCCTTAGGGCCTGGTTCTGAAAACTTAGCTTAAATGTCGCTAGAGGCATACCCACAAATTCTAGTATCCCTGGAATGTGTAGAGTAGTTTCTAGTCTCGCAAGATCGTCCGCTTTACATTTCCCTGTGATATCTCTGTGGCCCGGCACCCAGAACAGGTGAATTTTGAACTGTTCAGCTATTTCGTTGAGAGATCTGTGACAGTTGAGGGCGGTTTTTGTGTTCAAAAAAACGTTCTCCAGGGATTTAATGGCTGCCTGGCTGTCTGAGAATATATTTATTCCAATTGTCGTAATGACATTATATCTTAGCCATTCCACCACTTCCTTAATTTCAAAGATCTCTGCTTGATACATACTGCAGTGGTCGGGTAACCTCTTCGATATGACCAGGTCTAGAACTTTAGAGTACACCCCAAAGCATCCGTATAGAAGTGTATGTAACTTCTATTACCAGGATTTATACCTAGACCACTTTCGGTAGCCCACTTTGCTGTTGCACGTAGAGTATCCTGAAGTATATCTCTTAGAGTGTAGGGAAACTTTCTCCTAACCGCAATTGCCACGTCATCACGCCTTTTTTCTTCCAGAGACAATAAAATATTGTTAATGGCAATATTCCAAAGTAGAGGAGATAGTACACATCCTTGAGGTGTTCCTCTACTGACACATGTTTTTAGATCCACAGATCTCAAGCCTGCTGTAATGCATCATTTAGTAAGTAAGTGATTAATAAACTTTCGTACGGTAGAGTTGATGAATGGAAACTCCAACTCCTTCATGATTGACGACGGTTTTACATTATTGAAGGCACCTTCAACGGCAATGCTACCATTGTATATTCTTGACAGCGAGAGAACGCTCTATGTAGCCGACTAGGTCGTGAGGGCTGTTTCAGTGGATTTTCCTTTACTATATACATGCTGCTACCGTGACAGGCGATCTCCAGGGATCCTTGTCCTAAGATATGTTTATATCAACCTCTTAAGAGTCTTAAGCATAAAGGATGACAGACAAATAGCTCGAAAATCTTTCGTTTTCGTGTGGTAAGGTTTTCCTGCTTTCAGAATGAAAATAACCTTGGTGTCACTCCATCCCACAGGTATATATGACATTCTGATACAAGAAGAGTATATCTCCCTAAGCCAGGCAGCCAGTCTATCAGACGCAGCTTGTAATTCAACCGGTGATATATCATCAGGGCATGGCGACTTAAAGGAATCGAAACTTCTTATCGCCCAAAGCATTTTCGGCTCAAACACAATTTCCCCAATAACCTCCAATAATGCACACCAATGACAACCCCTTCTGGCGCCACGTTGTCCGTTGGAAAGCTTTTCGGCATATGTGTATCAATGAGTGTTGTCCATACACTCTCTGACTTCTGAATATACCCTACCGTAATAGATCTCGAGGACAGAATCTTCCTTAGCCTAGAGGCCTCAGATGAACCCTCCACAGAGCTGCAGAATTCTACCCAGGATTTGTTCTGAGCCTTTCTCAGCTCGGCCTTAAATTTTCTTAGCTCAACCTTATGAATGTCCCAATCGTGTGGTGCTCTTGTGGCTTTTACTCTGTTGGAAAGTATTCTGCAGTCCTTCCTTAGACCAACCAGTTGACCACCATGGCGGTCGCTATTTGCCCCTTGGCTTGACACTGGGACATGCTGACAAAGGCGAGTCACTCAGGGCCTTCGTGATTCGCTTGACCATTATGTTTATATCGTGCGCAGTTGTCACTTTTCTTCTGTTTAGCCGAGAGACTATTTCTGCAGTATTTTCTCCAAGGCTGAAACTAATAAAACCATGATCAGAGAAGATATGGTCATCCAAAACTTCCCAGTCGTATATTCTTGCGCTTATATCTTCCGATACAAAGGTATTATTTAATACCTACTGCTTCTTCCTGGTAATAAAGGTCGGTTTATCCTTTTATTACAAATCGCCAGATTGCAACTTATAATATATTCGATTAGCAGCTCACCTCTTTCGTTGCCATCCGAACTTCCCCATGTCTGGTAATGTGCATTAGCATCGTTTCCTTCAATGAGGCTCTTCTTTCCTACAGAAGCGGCTTAAAGTTTGAAGGCAGCATCTCTGAATAATGTGCCATATATAGGCTTCCAGCCAGTAATTGTTTATTTCAATGCTGGCTACTACTAAATCTTCAGTGCTTAGCGACGGAAGAAGAAAACATTTAGACTACTCTTTGCAAGAATACAGGCTCTGTGTCTCCCATTCCCCGTACCTTTAAATCCCAGAATTCTTAGTCCACGAACCATTCTTCCACACACCCATGGTTCCTAGATAAGAACCACATCAAATCCCCCTGCCATCAGGAGGGTATTTAGTGCCGCCGAAGCGGCCTTACAATAGTGAAGATTTATCTGTAGAAACCGGATCATAGTCAGGATTCAGGATTCACTTCCACCACTGTTGTAATAGCCTCGTCTTCTGATTCCACCAGAAGTTCATCCTCACCAGATTTGTTAGATTTTGTCATGATGAGCCTCAGTACGCATCCAGGGGCAGGTGAGAAAGCTGTAGAACGATTAGACGATTCCTCCTTAGATGCTTCACTAGCTGCTGCTGTCGAAGTACTTTCTGAGCTCCGTACTTCCCCGTTGGCGCACACCTTGAGCCCAGTCCAACTTAGGGACCCACCCACACAGAGCTTGTCGGGTCCCGTTTCACCTGTCTCGATTGCGGCAGGGGGATTGTCCCTATCGACATTAGCAAAGGTTCTCGGACTCGTCTTACTTTTGTTCGCCCTAGTTCGTTTAGCCATGGGGTGCCCGCCTGACTTCGGAGCAGTTTCCGAATCTAGACGTGTAGTCTTTGGGGTAGCCTGTGCAGCAAATTTCCGAGCACAATTTAGGGAGTCTCTCTTCCTTTTAGTGAGAGTCTTAGGATCATTCGCACCAAGCCTCTCAATAAACCTGAGAGCGAAGCATTTTCTATTATTCCAACCTCTTAAAAAGAGTGTTGGTTCGCCGGGGAAGGCCGATGGCGTAAGCAATTTAAAGGCATGCGAAGGAAGAATAGGCTCGGCCTTGTCCTTAAGACTCGAACCAGGTGTCTTCGTCGAAAACCCCTGCTCATCAGTCGTCTGTCGGCTAGAGGAGCCTGGAGCAGCCTGGAGCAGCCGCTCCACCAGTAGAGGTTTCAGTAGCAGTTGGTTCATTGGAGTCCATTCTTAGCCTACTCCCTGGCTCTAGATCTCCCGCTCCAATGACTACAGACGCAGATCATCAACCGCTTACCTCTATCGCAGCTATCCTTGAGTGACGTACTGATTTCTTTTTTTGTCCATAGGCAGGTTATGTTCGAAGATGGATTAGATCAGACTATATTTTGTTTTAGACCGATCTGCCAATTTAAGATTTAAGGCCTATGAAAGCCACATTTATTATCCGGTATCGCTGAAATTTAGGACAATGAGTTGTGTAAGAACTCTCAAAACATCCTTGTCAATACGACCCGTATCGGTCCAGATTTGGTTACAGCTCCTATATAGACCGACTCCTAGATTTAAGGTCTTGGGCCCGTAATAGGCGCATTTAGTATCAGATTTCGCTGAAAATTAAGATAGCGAGTTATGTTAGGCCCTACGACATATCTGTTCGAGACAGACTGGTTCAGATTTGGATATAACTGTCATTCATACCCATCTACGGATCTATTATTTGAAGCTCATAAAAGGTGAATTTATTAACCGATTTAATAATTTAATAATTTATTAACTGAAATTAAGCACAATGAGTTATGTTAGGCCCTTTAACACCGAGTATTGTCAAGATCGGTCTTTATTTGGATATCACTGGCAAATAGACCGGCATTCGTATTCAATATGGCCCATATCGATCTATATATAGATTTTGCTGCGATATAGACCAATCTCCCGATTTGAGGCCTTGGACCTATTAAAGGCACATTTATTTGTCCGATTTCTCTGAAAATTGGCACAGTGATCCCTCCTAAGTGTAATGCCGTATTTGCATTTAGATCATTAACTCGCTTTGTTTCTGTCACTTCATTGGTTTGTCTTCGATAACTAAGAAATCAAATATATATGTGTCTGTGCTAATGGGCATTTTGTGGGCTTAGCAACATGTTGCCGAGTTAAGATGTTGCGAAGCGTTGTTATTTAAACTCGTGCGTACACACACACAACGATTGTTGCTCCGCGCTAATTTGATGCAAAAGGATATTTTTTAGGAAAGGAGAGACAGAGATGTTTGGCATAAGATAGTTTTTCTATTTTTTTTATTAGAAAAATCATGCATTTTTTTTAACTAGAGGTTTTTGAACATTTTCATTTTGGTTTTCAAACCCTCCAATGATTGGCAAATCTACTGGGCTGCACTTATTTATTTGTTAGGCGTCACCCATGGTTGATAAGAGAGACTGATCATTGGGTACCTGGTTACCGAGTCGTTTTGTTCACAATGTCGAGTAGTCAGTCAGCTAAACATGAGGTTTTACTTATGCCAAAAGAGGATATAAGCTTCCTTTTCCATTTGGATCTTCACCTAACCAGACGCGCTAAAGATAATGAAAAGTTTGCTCGACCTCGTATTTTAATCTGTCGAAATCCAGTGTTAAAAGTTTTGAAATTTTTTTAAAAGTGCTGAATTTCTCCCAAATATTTCTGCCTTGGAATTTTGTGACAGGTATTTTTCGGATTTTTGGCATATATTCGTTATTTTTCCTTAAGGGCTACATTTTTCTTCGAAAAGGCAATTACCAGGGGAATTTTCTTCTACGGAAGTGACTTCTTCCAAGCACCTGGAGCGGCTTGAATAGTGGTTGTTGGAAATACCATTTTGTCAACATTTTTATGGGCGACCAACCTTTAATTGGCACCCTTCCGATTTTTGCCTGGAAATTATTTATAACACTTTTAATTTGGCATCCATAATCAGGAAATTTTTTCTAAAGAACTGGGTAAGCTTCGCTAGAAATTTCGATGCATGTGGGAACAAAGCCTAATATTTTTTTGTTTTCTGCAGGTCAATTATTTTGGTTGTTTTCTATAGAACAATAAAAAAAAAAGGAAGAAAAAAAAACAGGGAAAAAAAAAAATACCCCCTTCTTATAGACGTGAGACGATAGCCGAAGCTCCTCAAGAAGGGGGGAATCAAACGTCCGCGGTAACAAAACAGGGGGCAAGGAAAGCAAAAATCTGGTTTCGTCAGACATCACTAAGGCAGAATCAAAACAGCAATTATCTTTCAACCACCATTTCGTAACGTCAGCATTAATTCCACATGGAACGCGACAAACCAAACCTAAACGTACAACATTATGAGAAGTTCATCTTTAAACATTTATTAAAGAGAAAATAATTTGAGAAAAATTCAGAAAGAAGAAATCTAAAAACACATTAAAAGAAAAGGAAAAAAATAAGTTGAGATAAAATACTGAAAGTTACATAATTTACATTTAAAGTTATGAATTCGTAAAAATTTAAGAAATATTGTTGAAAAATTTAGGAAACGGATATCCACACAAATTACCCCGACGAGAAAAGAAATTAAAGAATTGGTTTGAAAATATGGTAAAATTGTCGTAAGCAGCATTCGAGAATGATGATAATGAAATTTCTATATTAATACTGTTTTTAAAAAATTCCCCATGTATAGCCACATACAACATTAAATGTCATCATCAAACATCATTATTTTGAACCGCTGAGGCCTCATCGTCATCGAAATATATGTTTGGGTGAGTGTTAATATGTTTTACTTTTATTTCATTTTGTTATCAGACAGCAACAAAAAGCATAAGAATGCATAAGAAGGCAGAAACATTGTCACTTACATACTACGTTTTGTGAGTACTCTATTGGAGACCCGAGACCAAAATGTGTTAATTGTTAGTGTACTATCCAGAAAGTCTCCACACAATGTTTCTCCCGTCTCTGTGCAGTGGATTTCATTGATGCTCCCACCATTCAGGTTTCATTTCATTCATCATTCCCGTTTAACGATAGAGCTGAACTCTAGTAAGATTGTTGTTGGTGTGAACATTTTTTTTCTTTTTCGTTAATTCCATCACATTTCAGTCATTATGGTGATGTTCTAAGAGATTTATTTTTTTTTTTTTCTCTCGTCATTCATAGTTTTTATATTTTAGAATTCATTCATTATTTGTTTTACTAATGCCATTCTAAAGCCCATATTTTTATTTATCTTTATGAATTCTTTGCTTGATCTGCTGGTGTGCCCAGCATACCTATTGACACTCTATTAACATGTTGTATAGGTTGTATTTTCATTATTAAGTAATTGTTTGGAAAATTTTGAAATATCATAAGAAGAAAAAAAAAAAAAAAAAAAGAAAAAGATTTGATAAAAAATAGTTAAATTTTTTTTAAATTTTTTTGTTGAAATTTATAAAGTTGCAATTTTTTTTTATGTCAAAACAAATTATGATAAGTTATTTTTCTTCATCCTTGTCACATTAATCTTAAATGGGCGGTGATGAAATTTTTGTTAGAGTATATGCTATTTTTAAGTGAAAAAAAAAAAGAAATAATTATGGTTTGAAATAAAAGAGAGTTTATCTAGATATGGATTGCTAAATTAAATCTATCTCTTGCGTGGGAAAATGAGTTAAACATAATCCTTTTATGGGCCCCTAGAAAGTTATATAGGCGTCACTAGGGAATGGTAGGTGTGGGTAATGAGCCGCAAACCCTTTAACATCTTGGGGTTCTTAATCGACATTCTGAGTCCACTTTGTTTTTGTTTATTTTATTATCTCATTGGTTTCCAACAAGGGGCTTTTATTTTGTATTCGTTGGTTACTTTGGTCCATTTAAAATACGTTATGATTTTTCTTAGTTTTTTTTTCGGGAGTCTATAATAAAAATTGTAATGCCACATATGTTATCAGATGGGAGACAAGAACTCCCCCGATCCCTACTGTTTGCTAGCTAATAAATGGCTCCCATCGTTTCTCATCTTTTAGCATTTTCAGAAAGTAGTTCTAAACTCACTTCGGGACAGAATAAAGGTTCTATTACTGGTTGATTCTACCCAGTAGTATTGACTTCTTATTTATAGCGAAAGCTATAGTACATTACAGAATGGCGCCCAACGTGGGGCCGGGAATTTCCTAAATTTTGGGAATTTTTCGGTTCCGAATCGTAAATTTAATTTTTTTTTTTTTTTTTGTAGATTTCACTTAAAGCTTGGCGTGCATAACTCTTGGAAAATTACTTATTCGACAGGAGAATAATGGGTAAACTTTTCTGGAATTTTAGGAATTTGACGTTCGCAGTTCGGGTTGCCTAACCGAAAAACCTTTACCTCATCTTTTCTCTTAGACGATTGTGTGGTGACCACGAGCTATGCAATCCAATAGCAATTTGTGATAGATCTTTTGTATTTTCTTTGGTAGGTGACTTAGTTATCCGCACTAGATTTTTCTGTGATTATAATTTAAATGGCAGAGTGCTATTGATTATCCGGTTGAGTTTAGGAGAGATTCGTTGTAATGTGTGGGAATCCATGCTGGGTGTGTAGCTTATCAAAAGGACATTAAGAACTATCCAGATCCAATTTAGCAATAGACTGGTCATTGTAATCCATTTGGAGTTCATGAATGTCGATTTTTTTTTCTATTCTTTTATGTTTATCTCATTTACTTCCAATACGCAAGAAACAGATATATTAGAATTTTGGTTAGATTATACAAAGTAATTTTTCTAAATAAGGGGAAAAATGGTTCTCCAACATTCTCCCTTAGGATCGGAGCAAGATATGGCTCAGGACTTAGCTCAGAATCAGGATCAGAGTTTAGTACAGGATCAGGCCTCTAATTTACCTATGTCTCCCAATGTATCACATACTGGTGCAGGGGTTCCTTCGTTCTGTTCACTATGTAATGAGATAATGAACGAAAAGACTCCATGTTTAGTTATTGCGAATTGCAATCATTTTTTTCATCAAGGATGTATTGAGGATCACTTGGCTACCGAGGGGGTATGTCCGATTTGTAAATCTTCTTGCAACTTGTCGGAATTACGGTCCATATCGTACCCCATGAAACAGTTTGCAGGTAGAGGACGTGGCAGAGGGGCTATTACGAAACATTATCAGACCAGGAGCCAGGGTCGAGATTTGCAAGGAGCAGATCGCTTGGACGGATTTATTCGTGAGGATACGATGCGGAGGGGTACTGCGCGACAGAAACCTACACCTAAGAAGGTGCCTAAGGCACCTGACTCTTTACCTACTGTGACACCCACTATAGATTATTCAGAGATTAGTAGACTGATTGAATCGAATATTACCAGAGTCCTTCGGGACTTGAATTTGACGAGCCGGGATCCTATGCATTCGGGTTCTCGTCATCCCTATCCCAATGATGATGATGCAAATGTGCCAGTTGATCAGGGTGATGTGGCTCAGCATATCTCCCCGCAGCGTTCTAATAGCAATTTTTCATCAATTAATCATCACACGGATAGGATTACCTCCGTTATTCGGAATTGGGGTTTGACTTTTGATGGTTTGTCCACCATGAATGTTGAGGATTTTTTATATCGGCTACGAATACTGACTAATGACAATTTCAATGGTGATTTCACCATGATTTGCAAACATCTTCCGATTCTCCTAACTGGTAAGGCGCAATCTTGGTTTTGGAGATATCACAAACAGGTTGGTGTTATTACCTGGGATGATTTTTGTGATGCCATAAGGTTTCAGTACAGGGATTTCAAATCGACTTTTGATATTAGGGAGGAGATGAGAAACCGGAAACAGAAACCTGGCGAGTCTTTTGACTCATTTTACGAGGCCATATCCACTATCATGGATAGGCTGCCTACACCATTGTCTGACATGGAGTTGATTGAGATTGTGACACGGAATCTTAGGCCTGATATTCGCCATGAACTGTTGTATGTTCCGGTAAACTCGATACCCCACCTCAGAAGACTTGTGCAGATGAGGGAAAGTCTACTCAATGATGAGTACATGAGACGTAACTTTGCGGCTAGGAACGCCAACGCGATTGCCCCTAGGCGTCAGATATCGGAGATTGAGGTTGAGACAGGGTTCATTGGCAACGACATATCACCTGAAATGGAGGTGAATGCGATGGATACGTCGAATTTTGTGGCTAAGTGCTGGAATTGCGACCAGGCGGGGCATCATTGGCAGGATTGCCTTGAGGATCGTTCGATTTTCTGCTATGGCTGTGGCGCTAAGGACACGTATAAGCCAAAATGCCCTAAGTGTAGTGCTCGACGATCAAAAAACTTCACGAGCCATGTTCCGGAACGGGAACAGGCTTAGCACCGAAATTACCTGGTATTACTTCCTCTTCGGAGAATGACCCGGATTTGACCTTGGATTTGAATATTACAGATGACTTTAGACCTGAGGTGTTACGCAGAGATTTTATTAGAGATGAAAGGCTTGAGGAGAGTGGAAGTGACAGAATTATTTACCCTCGTCTTCCCTATCATGAAAGATGGCGACATTATTGTAGCAAACGAGACGAAATTTTTAGCAGGTTCGAAATTAATGAGATATGTTGCAAGAGGCAGAAGAGGTCCACTTTAAGACTCAGAAAGTTTTATAGAGGTCTGCGAAGATGTTCCAAACTGCTTGTTTCTGCTATCGTGAGTACCCCTAAAGACCATAGGTATTACGCTAGAGTGTCCTTTCTCGATTTTACTGAATACGGATTATTGGACACCGGGGCAAGCATTAGTTGTGTCGGTGCGGATTTCGCTCTTAAGGATTTTTCGAAGTTTAAGAATTTCTCTAGGTGTAGGACCAGGGTGAATACTGCTGACGGAGCCCCACAATCTGTGACTGGCTGGCTTAATGTAGATATTTCTTTTCAGAATAAGACTCGTAACATGAATCTTTTTATTATTCCATCTATATCCCAGAGGTTGATATTGGGAGTTGATTTTTGGAGGAGTTTTGATTTGGTTCCAGACGTCATCAAGTCTGCCGATATTGTTGATAGGTCTTTATTTAACCTTGAACCTTTTGGTACCCCAGGGTTCGTAGAAGATTTTGATGGTCCTTTGGTACTAAAGGACGAGTTCACGGCACCAAGTTGTGTGGAACGCTATTATCCGTTGGACGCAGGACAACGACAGCAGCTTGACGCAGTTATATCTTTGTTCCCTAATTTTGCTAAAGAAGGCCTAGGTAGAACCTCATTAATCGAACACGAAATCGATGTAGGTGATACTAGGCCGATAAAGCAACGTTTTTATCCAGTTTCTCCCGCTGTGGAAAAACTTATATACGGTGAGATAGACCGAATGTTGGCTCTGGGGGTCATTGAGAAGTCATCTTCACCATGGAGATCACCCATGCGTCTTGTTGTTAAACCCAACAAGATTCGCTTATGTCTTGATGCGAGGAGGATTAATTCGGCGACGGTAAAGGATGCGTACCCACTACCATCCATAGAGGGTATTTTTTCTCGTCTGCCTAAGGCCAATTTGATTTCCAAATTGGACCTTAAGGATGCTTATTGGCAGATTGGTCTTACGGAAAAGTCCAAAGCCGTCACAGCGTTCACAGTCCCTGGTAGACCACTTTACCAGTTCGTGGTCATGCCGTTTGGGCTGTGCAACGCACCCCAGACCATGTGTCGGCTTATGGACGAAATAATTCCGTATGATCTGAAGAATTGCGTCTTTGGTTACCTGGATGACCTCATTGTGGTGTCCGAAACTTTTTCAGAACATCTTGGTGTTCTGGTTCGAATCGCTGGACAATTTAGGAAGGCGAATCTCACCCTGAATGTTACGAAAAGCCACTTTTGCGTAACTCGGGTCAAGTACCTTGGCTACGTGATTGGTGATGGCGGAATATCTACTGATCCGGACAAGGTCAGGTCTATCCTTGATTGGCCAGTGCCGAAGAGTATACGACAGGTTAGGGGGTTCTTGGGTCTGGCAGGATGGTACAGGAGATTTATAGAGAATTTCTCCTCTATAGTATTTCCTGTCACAGAAACTCTCTCCAGTAAAAAGAAGTTTGTCTGGACACCTAGTGCTCAGGAGGCTTTTGACAGGATTAAGAATCTGTTGTGTACCGCACCTGTTTTAGTTAATGCTGATTTCTCTCGGAAATTCTATCTCCACTGTGACGCCAGCGACTATGGCATAGGAGCTGTGCTTGTCCAATTGGATGATAATGGTAATGAGAGACCTGTCGCCTTTATGAGTAAGAAACTCAACTCCGCCCAGAGAAATTACAGCGTAACTGAAAGAGAGTGCTTGGCTGCTGTGGAGGCCATTCAAAGATTTCGTTGTTATCTTGAGCTACAAGAATTTGAGGTCATTACTGACCACTCAAGTCTTGTTTGGCTCATGAGACAACCGAATCTTTCGGGCAGACTGGCGAGGTGGGTGCTGAAATTGCAGGCCTTCAGATTCACGGTAAGCCACAGAAAGGGTAAAGAGAATGTCGTGCCTGATGCTCTCTCCCGCATATATTCTGAAGTTGCTGGCTTGGACGGAGATGTACCGGATATTGACCTAAATTCACCATATTTTGAGAGTGATGAATATAATGCATTGAGGGGGAAGGTCCGGGAGAATCCGGAGAAATATCCTGACATCAAGGTCATCGACCAGTACGTCTATATAAGAACCCAACATTATGACGGGGTGGAGGAGAATGAGGAGAAATGTTGGAGGCTTTGGGTTCCGGAAGGACTCCGAAAGGATCTTATTGCTCGCTATCATGATGTGCCCGTTGCTGCGCATGGAGGAATGTCGAAAACGGTGGATCTTCTGAAACGCTTGTTTTTCTGGCCAGGTCTCGTACCCGATGTACGAAATTTTGTTCGGGGTTGCGATACGTGCAAAGCCACAAAGGCACCAAATTTCATAACGAAACCAGAAATGGGGAACCAGCCTCGATCAGATAGGCCTTTTCAAAGGCTGTATGTGGATTTGCTTGGCCCATATCCTCGCAGTAAATCGGGGAATATTGGCATTTTAATAGTGTTGGACCACCTGTCCAAATTTCATTGGCTGCAACCTCTTCGCAAGTTTACCTCGAAAGCCATACAGGACTTTTTGGAGAAGCAAGTCTTTCATTGCTACGGTATTCCAGAAGTCATTATAAGCGATAATGGCTCTCAATTTAAGGCGAACGATATAAACGCCTTCTTTACTTCCCTAGGAATTCGTCACATATATACGGCATTGTATTCGCCTCAGAGCAATGCATCAGAAAGGGTCAATCGTTCCATATTGGCAGGTATCAGATCATATTTGAAGGAGGATCACACCAGGTGGGATGAGCATCTGAGTGCTTTGAGCTGTGCACTCAGAAATGCTAGACATGAGACGATCAGGACATCACCATATCATGTGCTTTTTGGCATGGATATGATTACCCATGGGACTGAGTACGATGTTTTGAGAGGCATTAAGATGCTTGATGAGCCAGGTTACCATTTGTCTAGAGATGATAGCCTTCAACTAATTCGCAAGGATATACAAAGGCACATGAAGGATGCATACGACAGGAATCAGAGCCGCTATAATTTGCGTACCAGAACAGCAAACTTTACTATAGGTCAAGAGGTACTGCGTCGGAATTTTGTTCAAAGCAGCGTAGAAAAGCGTTTTAATGCCAAATTTGCCCCTTTATTTGTCAAGGCTCGAGTTAGAGAGAAATGTGGCAATCACTATTATGTTTTGGAAGACCTAAATGGTAAACTGGTTGGGACATTCCACTCTAAAGATATCCGATTGTGATAGGCGAAAAGTTCAATGCATTTTATTTTCTGATTCAGGGTTGCTTTTAATAAATATGTCTTTCTCTGGCTAATCTGCTTCTTCAATGAGGCATATTATCCAGTTTTGTAATGCCGTATTTGCATTTAGATCATTAACTCGCTTTGTTTCTGTCACTTCATTGGTTTGTCTTCGATAACTAAGAAATCAAATATATATGTGTCTGTGCTAATGGGCATTTTGTGGGCTTAGCAACATGTTGCCGAGTTAAGATGTTGCGAAGCGTTGTTATTTAAACTCGTGCGTACACACACACAACGATTGTTGCTCCGCGCTAATTTGATGCAAAAGGATATTTTTTAGGAAAGGAGAGACAGAGATGTTTGGCATAAGATAGTTTTTCTATTTTTTTTATTAGAAAAATCATGCATTTTTTTTAACTAGAGGTTTTTGAACATTTTCATTTTGGTTTTCAAACCCTCCAATGATTGGCAAATCTACTGGGCTGCACTTATTTATTTGTTAGGCGTCACCCATGGTTGATAAGAGAGACTGATCATTGGGTACCTGGTTACCGAGTCGTTTTGTTCACAATGTCGAGTAGTCAGTCAGCTAAACATGAGGTTTTACTTATGCCAAAAGAGGATATAAGCTTCCTTTTCCATTTGGATCTTCACCTAACCAGACGCGCTAAAGATAATGAAAAGTTTGCTCGACCTCGTATTTTAATCTGTCGAAATCCAGTGTTAAAAGTTTTGAAATTTTTTTAAAAGTGCTGAATTTCTCCCAAATATTTCTGCCTTGGAATTTTGTGACAGGTATTTTTCGGATTTTTGGCATATATTCGTTATTTTTCCTTAAGGGCTACATTTTTCTTCGAAAAGGCAATTACCAGGGGAATTTTCTTCTACGGAAGTGACTTCTTCCAAGCACCTGGAGCGGCTTGAATAGTGGTTGTTGGAAATACCATTTTGTCAACATTTTTATGGGCGACCAACCTTTAATTGGCACCCTTCCGATTTTTGCCTGGAAATTATTTATAACACTTTTAATTTGGCATCCATAATCAGGAAATTTTTTCTAAAGAACTGGGTAAGCTTCGCTAGAAATTTCGATGCATGTGGGAACAAAGCCTAATATTTTTTTGTTTTCTGCAGGTCAATTATTTTGGTTGTTTTCTATAGAACAATAAAAAAAAAAGGAAGAAAAAAAAACAGGGAAAAAAAAAAATACCCCCTTCTTATAGACGTGAGACGATAGCCGAAGCTCCTCAAGAAGGGGGGAATCAAACGTCCGCGGTAACAAAACAGGGGGCAAGGAAAGCAAAAATCTGGTTTCGTCAGACATCACTAAGGCAGAATCAAAACAGCAATTATCTTTCAACCACCATTTCGTAACGTCAGCATTAATTCCACATGGAACGCGACAAACCAAACCTAAACGTACAACATTATGAGAAGTTCATCTTTAAACATTTATTAAAGAGAAAATAATTTGAGAAAAATTCAGAAAGAAGAAATCTAAAAACACATTAAAAGAAAAGGAAAAAAATAAGTTGAGATAAAATACTGAAAGTTACATAATTTACATTTAAAGTTATGAATTCGTAAAAATTTAAGAAATATTGTTGAAAAATTTAGGAAACGGATATCCACACAAATTACCCCGACGAGAAAAGAAATTAAAGAATTGGTTTGAAAATATGGTAAAATTGTCGTAAGCAGCATTCGAGAATGATGATAATGAAATTTCTATATTAATACTGTTTTTAAAAAATTCCCCATGTATAGCCACATACAACATTAAATGTCATCATCAAACATCATTATTTTGAACCGCTGAGGCCTCATCGTCATCGAAATATATGTTTGGGTGAGTGTTAATATGTTTTACTTTTATTTCATTTTGTTATCAGACAGCAACAAAAAGCATAAGAATGCATAAGAAGGCAGAAACATTGTCACTTACATACTACGTTTTGTGAGTACTCTATTGGAGACCCGAGACCAAAATGTGTTAATTGTTAGTGTACTATCCAGAAAGTCTCCACACAATGTTTCTCCCGTCTCTGTGCAGTGGATTTCATTGATGCTCCCACCATTCAGGTTTCATTTCATTCATCATTCCCGTTTAACGATAGAGCTGAACTCTAGTAAGATTGTTGTTGGTGTGAACATTTTTTTTCTTTTTCGTTAATTCCATCACATTTCAGTCATTATGGTGATGTTCTAAGAGATTTATTTTTTTTTTTTCTCTCGTCATTCATAGTTTTTATATTTTAGAATTCATTCATTATTTGTTTTACTAATGCCATTCTAAAGCCCATATTTTTATTTATCTTTATGAATTCTTTGCTTGATCTGCTGGTGTGCCCAGCATACCTATTGACACTCTATTAACATGTTGTATAGGTTGTATTTTCATTATTAAGTAATTGTTTGGAAAATTTTGAAATATCATAAGAAGAAAAAAAAAAAAAAAAAAAGAAAAAGATTTGATAAAAAATAGTTAAATTTTTTTTAAATTTTTTTGTTGAAATTTATAAAGTTGCAATTTTTTTTTATGTCAAAACAAATTATGATAAGTTATTTTTCTTCATCCTTGTCACATTAATCTTAAATGGGCGGTGATGAAATTTTTGTTAGAGTATATGCTATTTTTAAGTGAAAAAAAAAAAGAAATAATTATGGTTTGAAATAAAAGAGAGTTTATCTAGATATGGATTGCTAAATTAAATCTATCTCTTGCGTGGGAAAATGAGTTAAACATAATCCTTTTATGGGCCCCTAGAAAGTTATATAGGCGTCACTAGGGAATGGTAGGTGTGGGTAATGAGCCGCAAACCCTTTAACATCTTGGGGTTCTTAATCGACATTCTGAGTCCACTTTGTTTTTGTTTATTTTATTATCTCATTGGTTTCCAACAAGGGGCTTTTATTTTGTATTCGTTGGTTACTTTGGTCCATTTAAAATACGTTATGATTTTTCTTAGTTTTTTTTTCGGGAGTCTATAATAAAAATTGTAATGCCACATATGTTATCAGATGGGAGACAAGAACTCCCCCGATCCCTACTGTTTGCTAGCTAATAAATGGCTCCCATCGTTTCTCATCTTTTAGCATTTTCAGAAAGTAGTTCTAAACTCACTTCGGGACAGAATAAAGGTTCTATTACTGGTTGATTCTACCCAGTAGTATTGACTTCTTATTTATAGCGAAAGCTATAGTACATTACATAAGCTCTTCGATATCTTGGTTCAGATTGGTCTATATTTGAATTTAGCTGTCATATACGTATACAGCCCTCCCTATTTAAATTCTAAGGCCCATAAAAGATGCATTTTTTAACCGACGAATTTGGTGTAAAAAGATCCTTACATAAGCTTTCTGAATATGGTAGGGATCGGACTATACATATATTCGAGGTGATGTGTGTTCGAAGTTCGGCCCCTCAATACTTTTCATACCCACCACCATAGGATGGGGGTATACTAATCTAGTCATTTCGTTTGTAACACCTTCAAATATTCGTCTAAGACTCCATAGAGTATATATATCCTTGATCGTCTCGCCGATCTGAGTCGATCTAGCCATATCCCTCCGATATCGGTTGAACAAGTAGCGCTAGCCGCTTGAAATTTTGCGAGATACTTAATATCGTCGTAGGTTGTTGCGGATTGCAAATGGGCCATATCGGTTTAGATTTAGATATAGCTCCCGTATAAACCGATCTCCCTATTTGACTTTCTGAGCCGGATATGATTTCTTGAGTTCTTACAAGCCGCAATTTTTCTCCGATTTGGCTGAAATTGAGCATGTAGTGTTTTGTTATGACTTTCAACAACTATCCCAAGAACGGTCTGAATCGGTCAATAACCTGAAATTACTACCATATAAACCGATCTCCCGATTTGACTTCATGAACCCTTACAAGCCTTATTTTTTGTCCGATTTGGCTGAAATTTAGTACGTCGTGTTCCGTTATGACTTCCAATAACTGTATCACGTACGGTCCGAATCGGTCTATATCCTGATATAGCTCCCATATAAACCGGTCTCTTGATTCTCCCTGTTCGGTTCGTAGAAGCTTTAATTGTTGATAGTTTGGCAGAAGTTTGCTATGTAGAATAAATTTATGCCATTTAACTAAATTTGCACAAATTCTTAGCAGAATCCATGGATTCCCAAGATTCGGCCCGGCCGAACTTAGCACGCTTTTAATTGTTACGTGTTACCTATATAGAGATATCGGGCAAAGAACTTGAAAAATGCGTTCCATTATGGAGGTATATAAGATTCGGCCTAGCCGAAATTAGCACGCTTTTACTTACTTTTTCCTCATGTGGAAAAGAGAAGTCTAATGAATTTCGTACATGACATGTCGAATTCCATTGCAATGGATTTGACAGCATTAGAGGAGGATACGATATCAGATGGTGAGATACAGAGAAATTCGAACAAGTGAGTAGGCACGCTTGGGATAAACTTCTATGAGTATTGTAATACAATGTGCTCCCACAATCTTGAAGAATCGTCACATTCGTAACAATTTAAGCGCTAAAAAAGTAACCTAATATTTGTATGCTTCTTTATACCAAAATGTCTTTATTTGAATCCTTTGTCATTCTTAAACATAAAAAAGTTCACTCGGAGGGATTTTGATTTGTTTCCGTTCTTTAATATTCAATCTAAGTTATAGTCCATTCATACAAACCATTCAATGAGTCCTATTATGTCTGCTTGAGGAATTTTTGACGAGTAATGCAACTGGCCTTATGGTCATAATCGGAGTATTTACCTCTTTGGGAGATTTTGAACGAGGTCGTTTCAATACACACTGACTCTGAAATTAAAACGTCATATTCATGTTCTTCTCCCAATACTTTTTATTAGATTACCATATTATTATTAAAGGCTAACATCCGAATTTCTTTTTTTTTTATACCCTCCACCATAAGATGGGGGGCATACTAATTTCGTCATTCTGTTTGTAACTTCTCGAAATATTCGTCTGAGACCCCATAAAGTATATATATACTTGATCAACGTGAAATTTTATGTCGATCTAGCCATGTCCGTCCGTCTGTCCGTCCGTCCGTCCGTCCGTCTGTCTGTCGAAAGCACGCTAACTTCGGAAGGAGTGAAGCTAGCCGCATGAAATTTTGCACAAATACTTCTTATTAGTGTAGGACGGTTGGTATTGTAAATGGGCCATATCGGTCCATGTTTTGATATAGCTGCCATATAAACCGATTTTGGGTCTTGACTTCTTGAGCCTCTAGAGTGCGCAATTCTTATCGGATTGAAATGAAATTTTACATGATGTATTTTGTTCTGATATCCAACAACTGTGGTAAGTATGGTTCAAATCGGTTTATAACCTGATATAGCTGCGATATAAACCGATCTTGGGTCTTGTCTTCTTGAGCCTCTAGAGTGCGCAATTCTTATCCGATTGGAATGCAATTCTGCACGACGTGTTTTGTTATGATATCCAACAACTATGCCAAGTATGGTTCAAATGGGTCCATAACCTAATATAGCTGACATATAAACGATTTGCCTGAAATTACGGAACTACTACGGATCCTCTCATGACCATCAACATACGTGTTTATTATGATCTGAATCGGTCTATAGCCCGATACAGCTCCCATATAAATCGATCTCTCTATTTTACTTCTTGAGCCCCCAAAGGGCGCAATTCTTATTCGAATTGGCTGATATTTTGCACAGGTCTCCAACATGTAATAATATAATAATAGCAGAGCAAATCTTTTCTTATTTCCTTTTTTGCCTAAGAAGAGATGCCGGGAGAAGAACTCGGCAAATGCGATCCATGGTGGAGGGTATATAAGAGTCGGCCCGGCCGAACTTAGCACGCTTTTACTTGTTCATTCTACTAAACTACTAAATACTAAATTGCTCATGAACATTCCACTTAGAAATTGGGGATACTGCTCTCTCATATCAATGAGTACAGTCCGATTAAAGTTAAAGCTCAATGATAAGGGACCTCCTTGTTTATGCCGAGTCCTAAAGGCGAGTCGCATAGCGACACCACTTAGTAGATAAGTTTTAACATGGCAGAATACCTTACAAATGTAGTCAACATTAGTAAGGGAACAAGTAAAAGCGTGCTAAGTTCGGCCGGGCCGAATCTTATATACCCTCCACCATGGATCGCATTTGTTGAGTTGTTTTCCCGGCATCTCTTCTTAGGCTAAAAAGGATATAAGAAAATAGTTGCTCTGCTATTAAAACGATATCAAGATATGGTCCGGTTCGGACCACAATTAAATTATATGTTGGAGACCTGCCAAGCCAATTCGTATAAGAATTGCGCCCATTGGGGCTCACGAAGTAAAATAGAGAGAACGATTTATATGGGATCTGTATCGGGCTATAGACCGATTCAGAACATAATAAACACGTTTGTTGATGGTCATGAGAGGATCCGTCGTAAAAAATTTCAGGCATATCGGATAATAATTGCGACCTCTAGGGGTCAAGAAGTCAAGATTCCAGATCGGTTTATATGGCAGCTATATCAGGTTATGAACCGATTGGAACCTTATTTGACACAGTTGTTGAAAATAAAAATGAAATACGTCATGCAAAATTTCAGCCAAATCGGATAGGAATTGCGGCCTCTAGAAGCTGAAGAAGTCAAATCCCCAGATCTGTTTATATGACAGCTATATCAGGTTATGGACCGATTTAAACCATACTTGGCACAGTTGTTGGGTATCATAACAAAACACGTCGTGCGAAATTCCATTCCAATCGGATAAGAATTGCGCTCTTTAGAGGCTCAAGAAGTCAAGACCCCAGATCGGTTTATATGGCAGCTATATCAGGTTATGAACCGATTTGAACCATACTTGGCACAGTTATTGGATATTATAACAAAACACGTCGTGCAAAATTTCATTCTGATCGGATAAGAATTGCGCACGCTAGAGGCTCAAGAATTCAAGACCCAAGATCGGTTTATATGGCAGCTATATCAGGTTATGAACCGATTTGAACCATACTTGGCACAGTTGTTGGATATCATAACAAAACACGTCGAGCAAAATTTCATTCTGATCGGATAAGAATTGCGCACTCTAGAGGCTCAAGAAGTCAAGACCCAAGATCGGTTTATATGGCAGCTATATCAAAACATGGACCGATATGGCCCATTTACAATACCAACCGACCTACACTAATAAGAAGTATTTGTGCAAAATTTCAAGCTAGCTTTACTCCTTCGGAAGTTAGCGTGCTTTCGACAGACAGACGGAAGGACGGACGGACGGACAGACGGACGGACATGGCTAGATCGACATGAAATGTCGCGACGATCAAGAATATATACTTTATGGGGTCTCAGACGAATATTTCGAGTAGTTACGAACAGAATGACGAAATTAGTATACCCCCCATCTTATGGTGGAGGGTATAATAACCACCGATGAAAATTTTTCTGATGTTCATTTATGGCCTGAATCGATCTATAACCTGCTATAGCCCGCATATAAACCGATCTCCCGAATATACTTTTTGAACCTCTTCGTAGATATACATAGGTATTTTTCCATGAAAATTCCATTAAGAAACATCAAAGAATGCAGTTCTATTCAAGTTTTAGCTTAATGATATGGGAACTCCTTTTTTGGGCCGAATTCGAATCGTGTGCCATTTGTTAGAGAAGTTTAACATTGCTGGATAGCCACGGCTGAAAAAATTTTTTTGATGTTCAATTTTTTTGATTTGAACCCAGGCGTTCGGTGTCATAGGCGGACCTGCCAACATCTGCGTCCCGGCGGCCAACAGATCCTTGAGTGCGCAATTCTTAACCGATTTGACTGAAATTTTGCACAGTGATTTCTACTATGACCTTCAACATTCGCGTCTAGTATTGTTTGAATCTGTCATAATCTGATATAGCTCCCATATAAACCGATATCCAGAATTTACTTCTTGTGTCCCTAGAGGGCGCAAAACCCATCTGATATGGCTGACATTTTGAACAACGATGATCTCCAAGAGTTATCCCATGTTTTGTCCGGAGCGGTATATAAACTGATATAGGTCCCAAACCTAAACCTATCAAGCAATTTGACTTATTGCTATTCTGCTATGGTCTCTAACATCCAAACCAAGTACGGTCCATATACTGATATTGCTCTCATATATTTTTATACCCCCCACCGACCCTATAAAGTATATCTATTCTTGATCGTCGTAAAAAGTTAAGACTATCTAACCATATCCGTCCGTAAAATCACGCTACAGTCTTTAAAAATAAAGATATTGAGCTGAAACTTTGCACAGACTCTTTATTTGTCCATAGGCAAGTTAAAAAATGGGCTATATCGAACTATATCTTGATATAGCTCCCATATAGACCGATCCGCCGGTTTAAGGTCTTAAACCACATTTATTATCCGATTTTGATGAAATTTGGGACGGTGAGTTTGTTAGCATACTCGAAATTCTTCTTCAATTAGACCCACATCGTACCAGATTTGGATACAGCTGCCATATAGACCTATCTCTCGATTTAAGGCCTTGGGCCCATAAAAGGCTCATTTATTGTTCGATTTGACAAAAAATTTAGGACAGTGAGTTGTTAGGCCCTACGACATCCTTCTCCAATTTGCTTGTAGATCGGTCCAGGTTTGGATATAGCTGCCATATAGACCGATTTCTCGATTTAAGGTCTTGGGCCCATAAAAGGCTCATTTATTGTCCGATTTGACAAAAAATTTAGGACAGTGAGTTGTTAGGCCCTACGACATCCTTCTCCAATTTGGCCCAGATCGGTCCAGATTTGAATACAGCTCTCGTATAAACCTATATCTCGATTTAAGGTTCTGGGCCCTAAAAGGCGCATTTAGTCCGGTCTTCGGACTAAAATTCCTTGCCATTTTTGTTCATATGTGGATATAGCTGATTCAGAGATTACATATAATGAATACATATAACATTTGATCGCCGCAACTTTTAAATCGAAAACCCACAAGTTTTCAAATGGTGAAAGATATCTGAATGTTAGATAAAATATGCTTGTGGATTATTGTGTATATTAATGTTTTTGCAACCACTGCTCATAGTTTGACCGCAAGTGTTTTGGCTTACAACATATTGTAGGAGTGGGTGTTGAAGGCCTCATAAACCCTGAACTCATACATGCTCTCATATTTATGATGCACGTTTAAGTATGTTTTCATTTTCCATGGAAGAAACCACAAACAGAGATAGAAACCCTGTCGTAAAAAATTATGTTTCTCATCTTTTTTTTTGTGCAGCTGCGATGATGAGATATTCATGTCCATTTGTACGATTGTAGTGTATGTGTATGCTGCATCTGGAATTAAAATATTTTTGCTCATAAAAATATTTTCCTTTTGAATGTGTGGTGAGGAGGGGACGGAAGCATAATATATATGCCATATCCTTGTGCTTTCTTCATGAGAAGCTTTCTTAATGTGAATGGCCTCTTAAGACGTCGCACGCTATGATTTATGTGATCATATTGGATTTTGTTATTTATTTTACGTGTTAAACAAAGTGTCATAATATAATTTCAAGCAATTTGGCTAACATTGCTGGCTAATACAAATTCACATGTGTATGTATACAAATAAAGAAGAGGAAGACATTCATTTAGATTTTCTTTAATGTATATTTTCATTTTTTTTAACTTAATCGAACATAGTTGTAACGAGGCGAGGTTATTTCTATTAGTTTTGAGGAAACGGAAGTGCCAGAACTTAAGGACCCAAATATCATTATAAGCAGCAACAAATCTTGACGTCGATCCAGCTGGATCAGGGGCCGTGCCTTAGGTTGTATTGTATCAAGGTATACTTGAAGCTCCCTTTTAACGACTTCCAGGGGGTTTATGACTTGTGTTTTCAGAAATGCATTCGAAGCGAATCCATCTCTGGGTAGTTCGTTTGCATTTTCATTCCTGACAAGTTCTTATGACCGGGCATCCATGTGATAATGGCTGCAACTAGACGATCAAAGGTTAGGCTAGGTTAGGTTGAAAAGAGGGTGCGGATATATTCTCCCATCGCCTTAAGATTTAATGTATATTGTTAAGGCGAGCGTGGTCTTTCCTCATCGCACAGCCGACTTCTTCTTATCGCACACATACTTCTTATTAGTTTAGGTCGGTTGGGAGTAAATGGGTCATATCGGTCTATGTTTTGATAAAGCTGCCATATAAGCCGATCCTGGATTTTTACTATTCCTTTGTTTCTCATAGTAGTTCTCATAGTTTTCCGGGGTGGGTTACTGGCCCAAGGCCCCAACCGCATGTGTTTTGTGCGACTGCACATGTATCCCTGGTTGTGGCGAGCTGCTTGCTCCAAGATCCGACGCTCGCCTCCAGCCGCCCCTAACCTGGGAACAGTCGCTGATGTTGGCCATTGGTTATTTAAAGACGCCAATAACTCGCCTTGTCATCTCGAGTATCATTGGCGCTCAGATTAAGATTAAGATTAAGAGCCAGTGCCGCCTGACTCATCAATGAGACTTTCTTCTCGAAAATCGCTGACTGTCCGCGGCCGCATTTGCAGCTACTCCGCATAAAAACGGAGCTTTCCACCATCCGCAACCTGTGGACGCGCTCAGTTGCTTTCAGCTAAGCTTGCCGTTATAACGATGGACACCATACAAGTCGGAGCTCAAAGTTCCAGCTTGTGTGGTGCTCATAGTTATCCCGTATCGGCCGGGGGCCACTAGAGGGCCCAATTCTTATCCGATTTGGCTGAACTTTTGCATGAGGTGTTTTGTTATAACTTCCAACAACTGTGCTAAGCATGGTTTATATTGTCCTCCCCATCCCCCGAAACCCCCACAAAAAGTCATATTTACATATTCGGATATTATGGGTATCAAATAAAAGGTGTTTGGTCCAAGGTGTCTGCGGGCCATATCCAGCCACCAAAACTGACATGAATGTCCAATGTCTCACAGTGGATATCAAATGAAAGATCTTTGAGAGATAACTACGATATAATTATTCAAGTATCTGGGTCACATCCTGCCGTTCAGCTGTGCATGTAGATCCTGACATTAAGGGCTCAATTAAATTTTCTCTGGGATCTTTACGTCGGGAGGACCGACCGTCTCCTCCCTATAAAAACAACACCAAACTGTCATGTAGGACGACCGAGAATTTATTGTATTCAATTGAAAGGACGTGTCAAAGGGCAGTCCCCTCCCCAATCCTACCCAAAAAAGGGAAATAAAATAATAAATGGGTGGTGGATTGGAGTAGCTATAGGGTTTGACTACCCGCACCAAAACCAAGATAATGAAGTAGACCTAACACCCAAACTTTAATGGCCGGACTCGCCAACCCCTTTCCACTTTTTTCAAAAAAAAAAAACAAATCAGGGGCGATTTACGCTAAATTTAGTTTGTTTTTAATAACTCAAAAATTCATAAATTTTGTATACTTATTTAAGGTGGGACGTCTAGGACGACCGCCCCATCAACAAAGCATGCCAAAAGGAAATTTAAACCAATAATGACAATATTAGGCTCAAATGAATGGTATTTTGGACTAGAACACGAACCTGATACATGGGGGTCCACCTCACCACCAAAAACCCCCTCTTACCAAACATATTTACCAACCATAGCAAATTAAGGTTAAGTTCGAAGATAAGACTATATCTAGATATAGCCCCCATATGGACCGATCCTCCGATTTAGGGTCTTAGGCCCATAAAAGCCACATTTATTATCCGATTTTGCTGAAATTTAAGACAGTGAGTTGTGTTAGGCCCTTCGACATTCTTCGTCAATTCGGCACGGATCGGTCCAGATTTGGTTATAGCTGCCATATAGACCGATCCTCCGATTTAGGATCTTAGGCCCATAAAATCCACATTTATTATCCAATTTTGCTGAAATTTAAGGCAGTGAGTTGTGTTAGACCCTTCGATATCCTTCGTCAATTTGGCTCAGATCGGATCAGATTTGAATATAGCTGCCATATAGACCGATCTCTCGATTTAAGGTTTTGGGACCATAAAGGCGCATTTATTGTCCGATGTCGCCGAAATTTGGGACAGTGAGTTGTGTTGCGCCCTTCGACATCCTTCTTCAATTTGGCTCAGATCAGTCCAGATTTGGATATAGTTGCCATGTAGCAATCTCTCGATTTAATGTTTTGGGTCATAAAAGGCGCATTTATTGTCCGATGTTGCCGAAATTTGGGACAGAGAATTAAGTTAAGCCCCTATACATATTTCTGCAATTTGGTCTAGATCGATCAAGATTTGTATATAGCTGCCATATAGACCGATATCACGACTCAAAGACTTGGCCCCAAAAAGGCGCATTTATAATCCGATTTCACTCAAATTTGACACAGTGACTTATGTTGGGCTTTTTGACATCCATGTTGTATATGGTTCAGATTGGTTTATTTTTAGACATAGCTTCTAAAAACACCAGTATTTTGTTAAACAAAATTGAACAATGACTTGTACTTATTAGTATTTGGTTCCAATTGAAACATGTTTCGTTAAAACTGCTATGAGGCATAAGGTATGCAATTTTCACCGGATTTTTATGAAAGGTGGTTTGGTGGTGGGTATCCAAAGTTCGGCCCGGCCGAACTTAACGCCTTTTACTTGTTTGAACAAGAACTTCAGTTTTTTAAACTGGTTATAAGGAACAAGTAAAAGCGTGCTAAGTTCGGCCGGGCTGAATCTTATATTCCCTCCACCACGGATCGCATTTGTCGGGTTCTTCTCCCGATTCCTCTTTTTAGGCAAACAAAGGATAAAACAAGTAAAAGCGTGCTAAGTTCGGCCGGGCCGAATCTTATATACCCTCCACCATGGATCGCATTTGTTGAGTTGTTTTCCCGGGATCTCTTCTTAGGCTAAAAAGGATATAAAAAAATAGTTGCTCTGCTATTAAAACGATATCAAGATATGGTCCGGTTCGGACCACAATTAAATTATATGTTGGAGACTTGCCAAGCCAATTCGTATAAGAATTGCGCCTGCCTCTGTATCGGGCTATAGACCGATTCAGAACATAATAAACACGTTTGTTGATGGTCATGAGAGGATCCGTCGTAAAAAATTTCAGGCATATCGGATAATAATTGCGACCTCTAGGGGTCAAGAAGTCAAGATTCCAGATCGGTTTATATGGCAGCTATATCAGGTTATGAACCGATTTGAACCTTATTTGACACAGTTGTTGAAAGTAAAAATGAAATACGTCATGCAAAATTTCAGCCAAATCGGATAGGAATTGCGGCCTATAGAAGCTGAAGAAGTCAAATCCCCAGATCTGTTTATATGACAGCTGTATCAGGTTATGGACCGATTTGAACCATACTTGGCACAGTTGGGTATCATAACAAAACACGTCGTGCAAAATTTCATTCCAATCGGATAAGAATTGCGCTCTCTAGAGGCTCAAGAAGTCAAGACCCCAGATCGGTTTATATGGCAGCTATATCAGGTTATGAACCGATTTGAGCCATACTTGGCACAGTTATTGGATATAATAACAAAACACGTCGTGCAAAATTTCATTCCAATCGGATAAGAATTGCGCACTCTATAGGCTCAAGAAGTCAAGAACCAAGATCGGTTTATATGGGAGCTATATCAGGTTATGGACCGATTTGAACCATACTTGGCACAGTTGTTGAAAATCATAACAAAATTCTACGTGCCACAATTCATTCAAATCGGATAAGAATTGCGCCCTCTTGAGGCTCAAGAAGTCAAGACCCAAGATTGGTTTATATGATAGCTATATCAGGTTATGGACCGATTTGAATCATACTTGGCACAGTTGTTGGATATCATAACAAAACACGTCGTGCAAAATTTCATTCCAATCGGATGAGAATTGCACCCTCTAGAGGCTCAAGAAGTCAAGACCCTAGATCGGTTTATGTGGCAGCTATATCAAAACATAGACCGATATGGCCCATTTAGAATACCAACCGACCTACACTAATAGGAAGTATTGGTGCAAAATTTCAAGCGGCTAGCTTTACTCCTTCGGAAGTTAGCGTGCTTTCGACAGACAGACAGACGGACGGACGGACAGACGGACGGACATGGCTAGATCGACATAAAATGTAGCGACGATCAAGAATATATATACTTTATGGGTTCTCAGACGAATATTTCGAGTAGTTACAAACAGAATGACGAAATTAGTATACCCCCCATCTTATGGTGGAGGGTATAATAAATGGTAAAGCCCTACATATTTCTATTGTGAAAATGATGGCGTAAATTATAAGTTTCAATCTGAATGTAATGGTTAAATTATTATTGTAATTATGTACACGAAAGGAAAATTCATCATTGAGAAATAAATATCGCAGTTATTTTTTATACATTTAAACATGCTTAAAAAACATTGCACTTTGATATGTCGTCCAATTAGTTTTTTTCTATACCCTCCACCATAGAATGGGGCTGTACTAATTTCGTCATTCTGTTTGTAACACCTCAAAATATGCGTCTAAGACCCCATAAAGTATATATATTCTTGATCGTCGTGACATTTTAAGTCGAACTAGCCATGTCCGTCCGTCCGTCTGTCTGTCGGAAGCACGCTAACTTTTGAAGGAGTGAAGCTAGCCGCTTGAAATTTTGCACGAATAATTTTTATTAGTGTAGGTCGGTTGGTATTGTAAATGGGCCAAATCGGTTCATGTTTTGATATAGCTGCCATATAAACCGATCTTGGGTCTTGACTTCTTGAGCCTCTAGAGGACGCAATTCTCGTCCGATTTGACTGATATTTTGTGCATAGTGCTTCGATGTTACTTGCAACAACTTCGGTCCATAACCTGATATAGCTGCTATATAAATCGATTTTGAGTCTTGACTTCTTGAGCTTTTTGAAGGCGCAATTCCTATCCGATTTGGCTGTAATTTTGCACGTGGTGTTTTGGTATAACTTCCAACATTTATGCGAAGTATCGTCCAAATCGGTCCATACCTTGATATAGCTGCCATATAAACCGTTCTGGGATCTTGAGATCTTAAGCTTCGAGAGAGCGCAATTCTCATCCGAATTGGCACAAATTTTATACAACGGCTTCTCCCATGGCCCCGAATCGGACTATAACTTGATATAGCTCCTCCTCCTCCGTCCATATTCATTATTCTTTGTTTGCCTAAAAAGAGATACTGCGCAAAGAACTCGACAGATGCGATCAACAGTGGAGGGTATATAAGATTCCGCCCGGCCGAACTTAGCACGCTCTTACATGTTTTTTTTTTTTTGTTTTTGTGTACCATTCAATAGCCAGTTTGCTTTCATATCAAAACTCAATGTCAATATTTTGTATTGCAATGTATTGAAACTATATTTTTGTGTCAATACGATGGCCAAAACATACAAAAACGTGGAATCAATTAAAAACATCTCTCGTTACCCACGACCATCAATCAAATTGTCAAATGACATCAAACAATTTAAACTCAATACTTCTTTTTATTTGCATTCCGAATGTTTTATGTGCTTTGCTTAAATTGTTAAGTGTTCTGGAAATAAACTTTATTTAAAATTGATAACTACAGCAAAAATAAGGTCACTAGTGCAAAAGAAAAACATAATTGATTTACTAGTTTTTATATGCAAATTCTGTTTTTTTTTTGGATGCACTGATCGCAATTTTACCTAATTTAAAATAACAACATTAAATTTTTGTTGAATTATTAAGCTCGTTAATAGTTTGGGGGCAAAATAACAACTACAGACAATTTTTAGCAAATGCAATTAAACAAATATAATTATTCTCCTAGTGTCTATCAAAAACGATTAAACATATGAACGAAATGAAAATGAAATAGTTTGTCTGTATACAAGAAGGATAGGGGCAATCATAGTTACAGCAGCGGAATTTGGTAGTACTTTCAGCGTGAAAGCAAACATACAATTATATATCTTTGAGAAGCTAAGAATGTTATAATAATTAATTTCGGTATCTTATCTTGTAAAAATTTTTCCATATAAAAGCTTCTTTTAATACGGATCTAGGGCATAGTTGCTGACCTGTTCATACACAAAGATGCCAGATTTCTAATTCAGTAACGGCACATATTTATCCAAAAGATTGTGATTATCAAGAGATCAAAGGCGAGCATTCTTCACTACTGCTGAAGGTAATAGAGATAGCAGAAGAAAGCTACATATAGGCTGTGACGATACTGACTAATTTTGCGGCCAATTAAAATGAATATCTTTTGGAGATCCACGAACAAATGTCCTGTACTACTATGAAAGCGCATGCGCTGTAGCGTTTAATCGATTTGTTTTGCTGCTTAAAATTATATTGTTGTTGTTTTATGCTGGCTTGTGCAGAGGGCCTTTCAACAAAAAAATTTTACTTTGTGTTGTTGAGATTCAAAATAAATTTTTGCAGGAAAATGAAAAAATGTTGTCGACTGTTTCTGCTCCTCAAGTCTAACGGAGAGCTGAAAGCGGAAAACCCCTTTAACAAAAAGGAGGGAAAGACTCGAAGACGGTATCCGACAAGCCCTGTGGACTATTCGTTTCACAGAAAGAAATAATTTTAAAGAATAACAACTTTTGTTGAAAAAAGACGACACATTTTTTTTACTTTCCAGCTACAATTTATTTAGAATCTCAACGATCCAAAGTAAATCTGCACCCAAAGAAATTACCTTGATTGGCAAATGCCGTAATTGCAAATGTCAAAGTGGTTTTAGAATTAACGTTGTTTTACAATTTGTCTTTTTATACCCTCTACCATAAGAGGGGGGGTATACTAATTTCGTCATTCTGATTGTAACTACTCGAAATATTCGTCTGAGACCCCATATATTCTTGATCGTCGTGAAATTTTATGTCGATCTAGCCATGTCCGTCCGTCTGTCCGTCCGTCCGTCTGTCCGTCCGTCCGTCTGTCTGTCGAAAGCACGCTAACTTCCGAAGGAGTAAAGCTAGCCGCTTGAAATTTTGCACAAATACTTCTTATTAGTGTAGGACGGTTGGTATTGTAAATGGGCCATATCGGTCCATGTTTTGATATAGCTGCCATATAAACCGATCTGGGGTCTTGACTTCTTGAGCCTCTAGAGTGCGCAATTCTTATCCGATTGGAATGAAATTTTGCATGTAGTATTTTGTTATGATATCCAACAACTGTGCCAAATATGGTTCAAATCGGTTCATTACCTGATATGGCTGTCATATAAACAGATGTGGGGACTTGACTTCTTGAGCTTCTAGAGGGCGCAATTTCTATCCGATTTGGCTGAAATTTCGCAAGACGTTTTTTATTGTTACTTTCAACAACTATGTCAAATAAAGTACAAATCGGTTCATAACCTGATACAGCTGCCATATAAACCGATCTGGGATCTTGACTTCTTGAGCCTCTAGAGGTCGCAATTATTATCCGATTTGCCTGAAATTTTGTACGACAGATCCTCTCATGACTATCAACATACGTGTTTTTTGTGGTCTGAATCTGTCTATAGCCCGATACAGCTCCCATATAAATCGATCTCTCTATTTTACTTCTTGAGCCCACAAAGGGCACAATTCTTATTCGAATTGGCTGACATTTTACACAGGTCTCCAACATATAATTTAATTGTGGTCCAAACCGGACCATATCTTGATATCGCTCTAATAGCAGAGCAAATCTTTTCTTATATCCTTTTTTTGCCTAAGAAGAGATGCAGGGAAAAGAACTCAACAAATGCGATCCATGGTGGAGGGTATATAAGATTCGGCCCGGCCGAACTTAGCACGCTTTTACTTGTTTTCAAATGTGCTTTAATGTTGTATTTTCATTATAATAACACTGTTTTGTTTCTTATGTGTGGAATATCGAATCAAATAAAATATCGTTTTAAGATCTTGAAAAAAAAAACAAGTAAAAACGTGCTAAGATCGACTGGGCCGAATCTTATATACCCTCCACTATGGATTGCATTTGTCGAGTTCTTATCCCGGTATCTCTTTTTAGGCAAACATAGGATAAAAGAAAACAATTTTTATGATATTGGAGCTATAATATCAAATTATCGTCCAATTCGGACCATAACCCCCTATCCTACGGTGGTGGATATTAAAATAAAGATATGATTTTTGTACCCTCCACCATAGAATGGGGGTATACTAATTTCGTCATTCTGTTTGTAACTCATTGAAATATTCGTGTAAGACCCCATAAAGTATATATATTCTTGATCGTCATGACATTTTAAGTCGAACTAGCCACGTCCGTCCGACATGGCTAGTTCCACATATTGATATAGCTGCCATATAAACCGATCTGGGGTCTTGACTTCTTGAGCCACTGTAGCGTACAATTACTAATCGATTTGGCTGAAATTTGCATAAGGTGTTTTGTTATGACTTTCAACAACTGTGCTAAGAATAGTTCAAATCGGTCTATAACCTGATATAGCTGCCATATAAACCTTTCTGGGGTCTTGATTTCTTGAGCCTCTACACGGCAATAATGGAGCTCCCCTATAAACTGATCTCCCTATTTTACTTCTAAAGCCCCTAAAGTGCGCAATTCTTACTAAATTTGGCTGAAATTATACACAATTGCTTCCACTGTGGTCTCCAATATTCAGCTCAATTATGGTTCGAAATGAACCATAACTTGATATTGTTCCAATAACATTGCAATTCGTTTCTTTTAACCTTTGTTTGCCTAAATGCGATCCATGGTGGAGGGTATATAAGATTCGGCCCGGCCGAACTTAGCACGGTTTTACTTGTTTTTTTTTATCAAAATGCGTTCTCTGTTAAGAAAGTTCATCGCACGCTTCTTCCATTTTACGACGAAGCTCGTTTTTGTCTCAATGGGTACGTGTATAAGCGGAATTGTCGATTTTGTAGTGAAGATCAGCCAGAAGCATTGCAAGAGCTACCAATGCATCCCGAAAAAGTCACAGTACGGTCCAATGGTATCATCATTTTCTTCTTATCCGATTGGGATGAAATTTTGCACGACGTGTTTTTTTATGATATCCAATAACTATGCCAAGTATGGTTCAAATCGGTCCATAACCTGATATAGCTGCCATATAAACCGACCTTGGGTCTTGACTTCTTGAGCCTCTAGAGTGCGCAATTCTTATCCGAATGGGATAAAATTTTGTACAACGTTTTTTGCTATGCTATCCAACAACTGTGCCAAGTATGGTTGAAATCGGTCCATAACCTGATATAGCTGCCATATAAACCGGTCTTGACTTCTTGAGCCTCTAGAGTGCGTAATTCTTCTCCGATTGGAATGAAATTTTGCACGACGTGTTTTGTTATGATATCCAATAATTGTGCCAAGTGCCGTTCAAATCGGTCCATAACCTGATATAGCTGCCATATAAACGGATCTTGGGTCTTGACTTCTTGAGCCTCTAGAGTGCGCAATTCTTACCCGATTGGGATGAAATTTTGCACGACGTATTTTGTTATGATATCCAACAACTGTGCCAAGTATGGTTCAAACAGATCTGGGGATTTGACTTCCTGAGCTTCTAGAGGGCGCAATTGCTATCCGATTTGGCTGAAATTTTGCATGACGTATTTTATTCTTACTTCCAACAACTGTGTCAAATAAGGTTCAAATCGGTTCATAACCAGATATAGCTGCGATATAAACCGACCTAGGATCTTGACTTCTTGAGCCTCTAGAGGTCGCAATTATTATCCGATTTGCCTGAAATTTTGTACGACGGATTCTCTCATGACCATCAATATACGTGTTTATTATGGTCTGAATCGGCCTTTAGCCCGATACAGCTCCCATATAAATCGTTCTCTCTATTTTACTTCTTGAACCCCCAAAGGGCGCAATTCTTAAATAAATAAATCTTTTCTTATATCCAGTTTTGCCTAAGAAGAGATGCTGGGAAAAGAACTCGACAAACGCGATCCATGGTGGAGGGTATATATGATTCGGCCCGGCCGAACTTAGCACACTTTTACTTGTTTTTCGCTTTATTTCTTTTGGGCCTCTAAGTGACACAAGCTTTTTGGCTGACTGCGGAGCCGCACCTGAATCGCGGCGTTTAGCTTTTGGGGTAGCCTTTGAAGCGAACCGCCGAGCCCAACTAAAGGAGCCTCTTTTCTTTCGGTGAGAGCTTTAGAATCATGTGCACCAAGCTTCGCAATAAACCTGGAAGCGATTCGCCTTTTATCATTCCAGCCTTTTTCTTGAGCCTGACGCTGCCGCTCCAACGGCCGAAGTCTCAGTGGCATACAACAAACTATGGCCCGATACCACGACCGCAGCGGTTGGGTCTTTGGACTCCATTCTAATACCTTTTTAAGACACAGATCATCAACCACCTAATTGATAACACAATCGCTGCTTTCTTTGAGTGACTTAAATTTTTTACCGTCAAAAACTACCAATTACGAGTAACAGAATATTCTTGCGGAGCAAAATTACACAACGTCCGCTCCACTCAACGGTTTAAACAATGGTAACAGTTGTGCTTGCAAATTGCAAATTTTGCCTAAGAACATTCCACTAAGGAACAGGGGCAAACTTCTCACATATCAATGAGTGCAGTCCGATTCAAGTTTAAGCTCAATGATAAGGGGCCTCCTTTTTATAGCCGAGTCCGAACGGCGTGCCGCAGTGCGACACCATTTTGGAGAGAAGTTTTACATGAAATAGTACCTCACAAATGTTGCCAGCATTAGGAGGGGAAAACCACCGCTGAAAAATTTTTCTGATGTTCTCGCCAGGATTCGATTCGGCGTTCAGCGTCATAGGCGGACATGCTAGCCTCTGCGCTACGGTGGCCCCAACAGTTGTGCTTGACATAGTAAATTTCTGTTAAACCAGGCGAAAATAGCGGCTTCTAGGGCCAGTAGAAGACTAATTGGGTGATCGGTTTATAAAGATGCTTGAACATGCTATAGACCGTTTTAGACAATACTTATTATAAGTGTTGGAAGTCATAACAAAACATGCGACCGATCGGAATAAAATTTCGGCTTAAAGGAGCTAAAGTCAAATCGAAGGACCAGTTTATAAGGGAGCTATATACAAATATGAATGGATATGACCTATTTTAAACTATGCATTGACTCTTTTTTTGTCCATGAAAAGGTTAAGTTCCAAGATGGGGTATGTCGGATTGTATCTTGATAGTTCCCCAAATAGACCGATATGCCGATTTAAAGTCTATGACCCATAAAAGCCCCATTTTTCCCCGATTTCTTTGAAATTTGGTGCAGTGGATTATGTAAGGACCTCCGATATCCGTATCGAATATGATTTATGTTTATGGGTCTATAAAATGAGCATTTATTGCCCGTTATCGTTGAACATGGTTAAGTCTTCGGGATAATCTTCAGATCGATGGAACCGATCTCCCCCTTTATAGTCCTAAGCCCATAAAAGGCTCACTTCTTACACAGTTTTGCTGAAGAGTGCGTATCTCACCTACCCCAAAATTTAACAATTGCGATATTCTGTTCGAAGTACGAAACTGCTAACAATGTATGGGGCCAGTTGTCAGGGGGCCACTCTTTACAAAAAAATGATTGGGAGAATATGGGATTCAAATTAAGGGAATTGGCAATAAAATACGAATACGATGTCAAAGTTTTTACTTAGTGCTGGAGAGGTCGTCCCTTCCATTAAATCTGATATCAAATTCATATATTGGCCGCAATCTTTCAATGATTTGTGGTAACTTCCCTTTTTAATTTACCACACCACGTAAAATTTCAATACTAGAATTCACGTGGCTTCTGTCTTTATTTTATTTACCGGCATTGTAAACTAATTAATAATAAAAGGGTATAAAAAGTATACCCTTCGCCACACACCCAGAAAAATTAGTTTGACGATATAAGCAAAAACCGTCTGCTGATATTAAATTAAAAATCTTAAACCTTTTTTTAAACCTATTCAAAATTTTTTAACTCTTAACAACAATTGAGGCATTTGCTATATATTAAAAAAACAAGTAGAAGTGTGCTAAGTTCGGCCGGGCCGCATCTTATATACCCTCCACCATGGATCGGGTTTGTCGAGTTCTATTCCCGGCATCTCTTCTTAGGCAAAAAAGGATATAAGAAAAGATTTGCTCTGCTATTAGAGCGATATCAAGATATGGTCCGGTCTGGACCACAATTAAATAATATGTTGGAGACCTGTGTAAATGGTCAGCCAATTCAAATAAGAATCGCGTCCTTTGGGGGCTCAAGAAGTAAAATAGATAGATCGATTTATATGGGAGCTGTATCAAGCTATAGACCGATTCAGACCATAACAAACACGTATGTTGATGGTCATGAGAGGATCCGTCGTACAAATCGGACCAGAATTGCGCCCTCTAGAGACTCAAGAATTCAAGACCAAAGATCGGTTTATATAGCAGCTATATCAAAACTTGGACCATTTACAATTCCAACCGACCTTCGCTAATATAAAGAATTTGTGTAAAATTTCAAGCGGCTAGCTTTACTTCTTCGAAAGTTAGCGTGCTTTCGACAGACGGATGGACCGGCGGACAGACGGACGGAAATGGCTAGATCGACATAAAATGGCACGACGATCAAGGATATATATACTTTATGGGTTCTCAGACGAATATTTTGACTAGTTACAAACAGAATGACAAAATGAATATACCCCCATCCTTCGGTGGTGGGTATAAAAATGCATTCAAAGAACTTAAAAAATGCGATCAATGGTGAAGGGTATGTAAGATTCGGTCCGACCCAACTTACCACGCTTTTACATGGTCATTTTCAACTCTCCCCCGTTTTTATACCATACACCACTACTGTGTACAGGGTATTATAACCTAGTGAAGTTGTTTTTAACACCCAAAAGGAAGAGAGATAGACCCATTGATAATTATAATGATTGACTCAGAAACACTTTCCGATTCGATTTAGCTATGTCCGTCTCAGATCAGATATAGTTGCCATATATATGTTTGTCCGATTTGAACTAAAATTGCAAGTATATCGTCGTTTTTAAACTGATTCTTACGAAATTTTACAAGTCTCGACTTTATTGGTGATTTTCATAGAAATCGGCTCAGATATAGATACAGCTACCCAAAATATGTTCTTCCGATTTGGATTAAAATTGCAAGTATTTCGTCATTTGTTAACCGATTCTCACGAAATTTTGAGCTATATAAGAGAATCATAAGTCTCATTGTTAAATTTAATAAAATTTGGTTCAGATTTAGATCCCATATATATTTTCGTTCGATTTTGAATAATACCCAATAATTTAGTAATTTATTAACCGATCTTTACAAATTTGGTACGAAGGTTTCTCTTATAATTCTTCTGAAGGTTGATGACTTTCATAGAAAGTTGTTCAGTTTTAGATATATGTAGCTCCCATATATACGCATCTCCCGATTTTAACTTTTAAGGTCTTTGCTAAACCATTTATCAATCGATCTTCTCAAAAATTTGCACAACGATTCACATATGAAATTTAAACAAATTTTACATTCGACGACTTAGCCTGCATATCCAATGTGGTTTAGATGTCAAAAGGTCGCCTTCGCCCGATTTTAGCCCGTCCTTATTTTATTTCGATTTTTAATAAAACTCTCAACGCTATTTCAACTTTTCTTTTAAAGAAGAGTAAAATTTTGTAAATCATTCTTTTCAATTAGAAAACATGAATTGCTAAAGTTTGCCAATTCAATCAAACTATGAGAGAAAAGTAAATATTATAGGGGTGCTCTTAATTGAACATATGCGCTTTGAGGACACAATAATTGATTAGAGTTTTGAAGTGCTATCTCGAAATAACACCATAGAGAATAAGTAAACAGTTGGAGGATAGGAGAAAGATACACATGTTTAAAAATATTTAATACTATATGTGTACCTCTGCTGTTACCTCAAAGAAGTAGCTATCCTATCCTAAAATTGCCAAAAGAGACGCATAGAGGGGGGGCAAGGACGTAGCCTATTTTTCGAACGTCAACTTCTTTATGTGCCAACTACTTAATGCGTTTTCAAAAGCTGCAAAATTTATTAAATTTTATTTATACTACAATTTTTATCAATTAAATAGCAAAATTTAATTTTATATGACTCTTTCTTAAATTCTTGGTAACTACTTTCAAATTTTACAGCTGTGGCTGCCAAAATTGTTTTAAAGATTTTGCCATTAAAAAACATTTAAAGAATAATTTAACTTTTGTTTACACAATATATCTACAATAATTTGAATTTTGCCAGCAAAACTGAAAGTTGTTTAATTCAATTGATACTGTAATTACAAATTCTATTCAATTCAATTTCTTACGCTTTTAACATGTTAAATTCTGGATTTCATTTACAAATGTTTCCAAATAATAAATTTTATTCTTTTGGCAGTTTGACACTTGTCTAAGATGAGTGTTAATATGTTTTTGGGTGTGACCTAAGGCGAAGATTTTTTTGTTCAACAAAAAGAAAAACATTACAACAATTTAAATGACATTAAATCATGTTGAAAGATTTAAGGACTTTCTGTTAAATCAATAGCAATTGTATTCTTAATAAATTATATAATTTAAATTTTTTTGATGTATGTACACAAAAAAAAATAATCAATAAACGAAAATTTTCAACAAGTAAGCTTTTTTGTAAAGAATGTCGGGACTTTGTTTACAATAAAATTACATGGTTTATGATAAATTCATGCAGTAATTTGTGACGAATACAAAGTTTACCCAAATAATACCATGTATTAATGATAAATGAAACCTGTTAAAAGGAATTTAATCTGGTTTTTATACCCACCAACAAAGGATGGGGGTATACTAGTCAATTCGATCGTAGTACCTCGAAATATAGATTTCAGACCGCCAAAGTATATATATTCTTGATCGTCTGGACGTTCTGTGTCGATCTAGACATGTCCGTCCGCCTGTCCATATCAGTTCAGATTTGGTTATGGCTCCAACATAAACCGATCACCAGATTTTACTTCGTGAGCCGTTATAAGCCACAATTTTTGTTCGATTTGACAGAAATTTTGCTTCTGTTATAACTTCCAACAACTGTGCCAAGAACGGTTTGAATCAGTCTATAACCTGGTATAGCTTTCATGTAAACCTATCTCCCGATATGACTTCTTGATCCCTTACAAGCCGCAATTTTTTTCCAATTTGGTTGAAATTTTGCTCATAGTGATCTATAATGACATTCAACAACTGTGCCACGTATGGTCCAAATCGGTCTATAACTTGATATACCTTCCATATAAACCGATCTACCGATTTGATATCTTTAGCCACTTGAAGCCGCAATTTTTATCCGATTTAGCTTAGATTTTGCACATAATGTTCTGTAATGATTCTCAACAACTATGTCAAATAGAGTCCAAATCGGTATGTAATCTGGTAAAGCTACCATCAGGCAGCGGGGCTCTCGGTCCCGAGCACCCTAAAAATGATTTTTTCTAAAAAAACAAGTAAAAAGGCGTTAAGTTCGGCAGGATTATGGATATCCACCACCTCGGGTACATATGTGAACCACCTTTCTTCAAAAAATTCATACCTTATGCCCCACAGCAGCTATATCAAAATATGGTTCGATTTGGACCAAATACTAATAAGTACGAGTCATTGTTCAATTGTGTATAACAAAATATTGATCACAAAATATTGTGTATAACAAAATATTGACCACATACGACACGGATGTCGAAAAGCCTATCATAAGTGATTGTGTCAAATTTCAGTGAGAATAATATTGGGTTGCCCAAAATATAGTCGCCGTTGACAAATTTTAAGCAATTTTTAAGCATTAATCGAATTGGATCAGCATATAACTGAGCGTGAGATAGGAGACAAGTTAAATATACCAAAATTAGCCGTTCATTATCACATAAAAAGTCTTGGACTGGTGAAAAATCTTGATATTTGGGTACCACATGTATTGAAAGAATTTCATTTAACAAACCGAATCAACGCTTGTGCACCTTATGCACCTATATGCACCTTAAACGCATTGAATTCGATCCGTTTTCAAAACGTTTTTAAGTCGGATGTTTACTGTCAACAATTGGACAAATTGAATACAGCCATCAAGGAGAAGCGACCGGAATTGGTCAATCGTAAAGGTGTCATATTCCACCAGGAAAACGCTAGACCGCACACATCTTTGGTCACTCGCCAAAAACTGAGTGAGCTTGGCTGGGAATTTTGATTCATCCCCCATATAGCCCTGACCTTGCACCATCAGACTACCATTTATTTCGATCTTTTCAGAACTCCTTAAATGGTAAAACTTTCGGCAATGATGAGGCTATAAAATCGCACTTGGTTCAGTTTTTTGCAGATAAAGGCCAGAAGTTCTATGAGCGCGGAATACTAAATTTGCCAGGAAGATGGCAAAAGGTTATCGAACAAAATGGCAATTATATATTTGATTAAAGTTCATTCTAAGTTTTATTAAAAATGCATTTACTTTCTTTTAAAAAATCCGCAATTACTTTTTAGGCAACCCAATAAATACGCCAGTCATATAAACCGATATCTCGATTTAAAGACTTGGTATCAAAAAAGGCGCATTTAGAATCCGATTTCACTGAAATTTGACACAGTGACTTATATTAGGCTTTTCGACATCCATGTTGTATATGATTCAGATCGGTTTATTTTAAGATATAGCTACTAAAAAGACCAATGTTATGTTATACGCAATTGAACAATGACTTGTACTTATTAGTATTTTGTCCAAATCGGAACATATTTCGTTATAACTGTTATGGTACATAAGGTATGCAATTTTCACCGGATTATGATGGAATGTGTTTTACATATATACCCGAGGTGGTGGATATCCAAAGTTCGGCCCGGCCGAACTTAACGCTTTTTTACTTGGTTTACACTCTTATTTTATCTGAGCCCTATACTGGCACTGTCAGAAAAAAAAGTTCCCAAATTGCTTTCATTTGAGCCTTATATTGCTATGATCGTTAAATATGTCCAGTATGGGGGGGGGGGGGGGTTTGGGCGTGATACCTTTGATTTGAGTCCCATATTGTTATTATTGGTTTAAATTCAATTTTGCTGGCTTTTGAGTTGGGGCGGCCTCCTTAGATATCCCATCCTAAAGAAGGATACCAAATTTCTGTTTTTGAGTAGTTATAAACACACTAAATTTCGATTAAATCGCCCCTACCATCTCCGAGATCTATCGTTTTTAAAAAAATAGAGTATGTGAAGGGCCCGCCCATTCAAGTTTAGATGTTAGATCTGCTTCATTATCATTAGTTTTTGTTGTGAATTGGTGTAGCCAAACACTTTGTCCTGAAAGCGGATATCAGATTCATACTCTACTCTCGAAAACCGTATTGGAGCTACATATTACTATAGTCGGTATATATGTGTGGTATAGGGGGAGTTTGTGCGGTGAATCGTCCCACAAACCCTTGGTCATGAATCCACAAACATATCCATAATACTTAAATATGTCAATTTTGTGGGGTATGTAGGTTGGGTGGCCACCCTCTCACTAAGCTCTGAAAAAATATCAACATCGTGTTCTTCTCTCAAATTTCTTTTATTTAAGTCCCAATTGCCATTGGTGTAGGAGGAGTTTATGGGGTGAGACAACCCCAAACTCTTGGCTTTAATTACCTGTTATTTATTGTAGGCTATCATGACCGGTTTGAAGGGAGTTTAGAGGGCGAACCCTCAAAAAATATAAGCATCGTGCTGGTGCACGATTTTGTTTGAGCCCCATAATGTCAAGCATTTTGAAGGTGGCAATAAAGATATTCAGAGTCACGGGTCTCGCTCAGATCCGCACAAATTAATTATACCCACCACCGAAGGATAGGGGTATATTCATTTCGTCATTCCGTTTGCAACACATCAAAATAACCATTTCCGACCTTATAAAGTATATATATATATATTCTTGATCAGCATAAAAATCTAAGACGATCTAGACATGTCCATCCGTCTGTCCGTCTGTCTGTTGAAATCACGCTACAGTCTTTAAAAATAGAGATATTGAGCTGAAACTTTGCACAGAATCTTCTTTTGTACATAAGCAGGTTAAATTCGAAGACATAGCCCGTCGTCGGACTATATCTTGATATAGCCCCCATATAGACCGATCCGCCGATTTAGGGTCTTAGGCCTATAAAAGCCACATATATTATCCGATTTTGCTGAAATTTGCGATAGTGAGTTGTGTTAGTCCCTTCGACATCCGTGTCTTATATGGTTCAGATCGGTTCAGATTTGGATATAGCTGCCATATAGACCGATCCTCCGATTTACAGTCTTAGGCCCATAAAAGCGACATATTTTATCCGATTTTGCTGAAGTTTCAGACAGTGCGTTGTATTAGGCCCTTTAACATCTTTTAATTAATTGGCTCAGATCGGTCAAGATTTGGATATAGCTGCCATATAGACCGATCCTCCGATTTAGGGCTTTAGACCCATATAAGCCACATTTATTATCCGATTTTGCTGAAATTTGGGACAGTGAGTTGTATTAGACCCCTCGACATCTTTCGTCAATTAGGCCCAGATCGGTGCAGATTTGGATATAGCTGCCATATAGACAGATCCTCCGATTTATGGTCTAAGGCCCATAAAAGCCACATTTATTATCCGATTTTGCTGAAATTTGGGACAGTGAGTTGTACTAGCCCCTTCGACATCCTTCGTTAATTTAGCCCTGATCGGTTCAGATTTGGATATAGCTGCCATATAGACCAATCTCTCGATTTAAGGAATTGGGCCCATAAAAGGCGCAATTTACATCGGATTTTGATGGAAGGTGGTTATCGTATATACCCGAGGTTGTGGGTATCCAAAGTTCGGCCCGGCCGAACTTAACGCGTTTTTACTTTTTTTTTTGTATTGGTTATCTACATTCAAAATCATATTTCAAGGCTACCAAAGGTCCTGCTGTGTCTGTCTCAATTTGAGGGCAAAAAGTTTACTCTACTACCAAAGATGTTTTATTTCGATCCTATTTTATTATGATCGGCTTTCATGTATTGTTTTTAATTATTTTTTTATTTTTTTTTTTTTTTTTTGGGTAGCATGGGGGTAGGATGATATCCCTCTGACACGTCCTTTCATTTGAGTGCAATATATTCTCAGTCGTCCCACATGCCACTTTGGAGTTTTTTTTTTTTTTTTTTGAAGGAGAAGGTCTGTCTCTTCGACGCTAAGACCCAAAAGACAATTTATTTAAGTCCTTTATTGTCCCGATCTACATGTCCTACCGAATTCTTATACTTGAATCCTTATATCAACATTAGATTCGAACTCTACTGTCTTAGACCTTATTATACCCACCACCGACGGATGGGGGTATATTCATTTTGTCATTCCGTTTGCAACACATCGAAATATCCATTTCCGACCCTATAAAGTACATATATTCTTGATCAGCGTAAAAATCTAAGACGATCTAGACATGTCCGTCCGTCTGTCTGTTGAGATCACGCTACAGTCTTCAAAAATAGAGATTTTGAGCTGAAATTTTTTTTTCGTTTTTTGCCCATAAGCAGGTTAAGTTCGAAGATGGGCTATATCGAACTATATCTTGATATAGCCCCCATATAGACCGATCCGCCGATTTGGGGTCTTAGGCCAATAAAGGCCACATTTATTATCCGATTTTGCTGAAATTTGGGACAGTGAGTTGTCTTAGGCCCTTCAACATCCTCCGTCAATTCAGATCGGTCCAGATTTGGATATAGCTGCCATATAGACCGATCTCTCAGTTTTAGGTTTTGGGGCCATAAAAAGCGAATTTATTGTCCGATGTTGCCGAAATTTGGGACAAAGAGTTAAGTTAAGCCCCTCCACATGTTTCTGCAAGTTGGTCTAGATCGATCAATATTTGCATATAGCTGCCATATAAACCGATCTCTCGATTTAAAGTCTTTGCCCCATAAAAGGCGCATTTTTAATCCGATTGCAATGAAATTTGACACACTGACTTATGTTATGCTTTTCGACATCCGTGTGGTATATAGTTCAGATCGGTTTATTTTTAGATATAACTACTAAAAAGACCAATATTTTGTTATATACAATTGAACAATAACTTTTACTTATTAGTATCTTGTCCAAATTGGAACATAGCTGCTATGGGGCATAAGGTATGAATTTTGCACTGGATTTTGAGGAAAGGTGGTTCACATATATATCCGAGGTGGTGGGTATCCAAAGTTCGGCCCGGCCGAACTTAACGCCTTTTTACTTGTTTTTAATTCACATATTATCCCCATCGAATTACATGTCCTACTAAAGGGTATACTAAATACCGGTCCCAGACATCTCATCACACATCTCATTTGATATCCAGATTGTCGCAATCGGTAAATATGTCCTGTTGGGGTGTTGGGAGGCCCCTCAGACACCAAGAAGTAAATTTTTATGTCAGTGTTGTGCTCTACTTTTAAATAACTTTCATTTGATACCCATTTTGCCCAAAGTGGTAAAAGTGGTAAAAGTGTCCAGTTAGAGGTTTTTTTCGGGACGGAAAACCCCCCGACACTTATGATGACATTTTAATGCCCAGTTCGTACTCTACTCTTAAATACCTTTCATTTGATACCCATATTGTCCCAGTCGGTAAACATGTCCGTTCTGGTGGATTTTGGGATAGGGCGTCCACCTAGGTTATTTGACCCCAAAAATTTATAGCAATTTCGTGGTTTTGAGGTACCGTAAAGTGGCGTACAAAAATTCAATTAAATCGGTGCACTCAACTCCGAGATCTGGTGTTTTTGAAAATTGGGTTAAGCGCCCTTACACCCTTATTTCTTCTGGAACGTCTGTCATATTGGCCACGATGTTTCTTATTGGGTTTGACAAAAAATCGTATCGATTCTTCTTATTTTTTGGCTTTACTTCCTTTTTTTGTTCCTGTACGGAGTTTACGGTTTACTGATATATTTTGCATAACATTTCATCATTGCAATTATGCCAGCAATGGACCACTAACACGCTCATTTTTATACCCTCCACCATAGGATGGGGATATACTAATTTTGTCATTCTGTTTGTAACTCCTCGAAATATTCGCTTAAAACCCCACAAAAGTATATATATTCTTGATCGTCATGACATTTTAAGTCTAACTAGCCATTTCCGTCCGTGTGTCCTTCCGTCTGTCCGTCCGTCTGTCCGTCCGCCCAACCGTCTGTCCGCCTGTCCGTCCGTCTGTCGAAGGCACGCTAACTTACTAAGGAGTAAAGCCAGCCACTTGAAATTTTGCACTAGTACTTCTTATTAGTGTATGTCGGTTGGGATTGTAAATAAACCGATCTTTGGTCATGATTTCTTAAGCCTCTAGAGGACGCAATTATTATCCGATTTGGATGAAATTTTGCATGAGGTGTTTTAGTATGACTTCCAACAACGATGCTAAGAATAGTTTAAATCTGTCCATTACCTGATATAGCTGCCATATAAACCGATCTGGGGTCTTGACTTCTTGAGCCTATACAGGGAGCAATTCCTATCCGCTTTGGCTGAAATTTTGCATGACGTGTTTTGTTATGACTTCCAACAACTGTGCTGAGTATAGTTCAAATCGTTCCATAATCTGATTTAGCTGCCATGTAAACCGATCTAGGGTTTTGACTTCTTGAGCTCCTAGAGGACGCAATTATTATCCCATTTGGCTGAAATTTGGCACGAGGTGTTTTGTAATGACTTTCAACAACTGTGCTAAGAATAGTTTAAATCGGTCCATAACCTGATATAGCTGCCATATAAACCGATCTGGGGTCTTGACTTCTTGAGCCGCTAAAGGACGCAATTATTATCCAATTTGGCTGAAATTTTGCATGAGGTGTTTTGTTATGACTTTCAACAACTGTGCTAAGAATAGTTCAAAATGGTCCATAACTTGATATAGCTGCCGTATAACCCGATCTGAGGTCTTGACTACTTGAGTCACTAGAGAGCGCAATTATTATCCGATTTAGCTGAAAATTTGTACAATGGCTTCTCTCATTACCTTTAACATACGTGTCGAAAATGGCATGAATCAATTAATAGCCTAAAGCATCTCCACTATAAACCGATCTCCCCATTTTACTTCTTCAGCCCCTAAAGTGCGCAATTCTTACTAGATTTGGGTGAAATTTTTCACAATGACTTCTACTATGGTCTCCAATATTCAGTTCAATTATGGTTTGAAATGAACCATAAGTTGATATTGTTTCAATAACATAGCAATTCTTTCCTTTTATCCTTTGTTTGCCTAAAAAGAGATACCGTGGCAAGAGCTCGACAAATGCGATCCATGGTGGAGGCCTATATACCCTTCGGCCCGGCCGAACTTAGCACACTTTTACTTGTTATATATAAATCAAATTAATTTAAATTTCCAAAAAGCATGGAAGCCAAGTATTTGATTTTTGGTAATGGGTACCCATTGTTCGGACACGGTGTAGTTTTTCTCATATTTATTTCAGCTGTTATTAATTACAAACCGCAACCACAATCATATAATTGACTCTTTAGGTTTTTATGGTTTCCAAACGCATGCATTTGGATGGACTTTAAGTTTAATACTTGAATTAATTTTAAACGAATAAAAGTCCTGCAGTTGTACATCAATTTTGTGATTGTTGCTCACATCATGACGAAGATTTATGACTTTTTCAGTTTACTATAAATTGTTGCCCAAATACATTCGTAAATACACATAACACATACATATATACCTCAGAAATATGGTATTTTTGTGTATGAATATGCTATGTACGTGCAAATGCATGCACGAATATTTTTAAAATAAATTGCAAAAATCATATTTGATATTAAAACTGGAAAATTAAATATTTTCGGTTAAGTGACAGTAACCTACACCAGAGACGAAAATGAAAATTTATTGTTTTAAAGAATAAATGCTGTGACAAAATGGTTTCATCAGTTTCTCTGTGTATATTGTGAACATTATTCAATGTAGAATAATTTTTTGATTGTTTATGTTTCTCGTGAAATATGAGCATACGTGTTCACTCATCTGTGTGTAGGCTGACGATAGACAAATATTTGCCGTATTTTGCCATAAGTGCCTAAACACGCATATTTTAATTTATAAAACAATGTATGCTTGTCATAGCCTACATGTTTTATAAATTGCACAAAGGGTAAACTTCGTTCAAATAAAATTTTGTACTCTATACGAAAGTTTCTATAAAACCATCTCTACACGATATGAGAAACATTAAATTTGATTAGCAACACTCTAAATTTGGCTGACTTTGGCATCCGCTCACCATGGATTCTACAGTGAAAACTATATTAGAGAATTTGTTGTGTTCTTGGTTAAAAGAATCAAAGCGGATAACTTAGGCAATATATTTCCGAATTTAAGAGTCAATCTCGTATAAAATAAATAACTTTACAAGCTAGCAGAACATTTCAAAATGCATCTGTCTGCAGAGATATACCATGGGCTGATGGATTTGCAAATCAAAAATATTGTACATCATTATTGGTTAAAAATTTCAACGTTAAAGGCAAAATCAGCGAATTTAACCAATTGTGTACATTCTTATGTGTAACTCTTAAAACAAATAAATCCAAAAATAAAACCCTTTAGTAAAAATACTATTGAACTGAAAGCAATTTTAGCAGACAAAAGACATATAGATACTCGGCCATAATGGTACTTGCCATACACATGCGAAATAGTATAAAATATTTGCAACCATCCATCATAGTGTCAGCGGTGACATAAAGTGTAGTAAAAGTGGTCACATTCCCTTTCATATTTGTGTGTTAGAGTATTTTTCACATGACATGCAATTCGAATAACTTAAATGGAATCCACATCTTTTGTGATGCTATATTTTATTAAATATTAGATTTTGCTGTGATGTGGTGAGTCAAATTAAATTTAAAATGTATAATTGGCAATTTTGGGATAGACTAATTTCGGAAGATTAAAAAAAAACAAGTAAAAGCGTGCTAAGTTCGGCCGGGCCGAATCTTATATACCCTCCACCATGGATCGCATTTGTCGAGTTCTTTTCCCGGCATCTCTTCTTAGGCAAAAAAGGATATAAGAAAAGAGTTGCTCTGCTATTAAAACGGTTCGGTTCGGACCAATTTCGTCATTCTGTTTGTAACTCCTCGAAATATTTGTCTTAGACCTAATAAAATATATGTTTTCTTGATCGTCATGACATTTCAAGTCGATCTAGCCATGTCCGTTCGTCCGTCCTTCTGTCTGTCGAAAGCAGGCTTCGAAGGAGTAAAGCTAGCCGCTTGAAATTTTACACAAATACTTCTTATTAGTATAGGTCGAATGGAATTGTAAATTGGCCATATCGGTCCATAGCTGTCATATACAGCTATCTTGGGTCTTGACTTTTTGAGCCCCTAGAAGGGGTAATTCTAGTCCGATTTTACTGAAATTTTGCACGAGGTGTTTGGTATCACTTCCAACGGCTATGCTAATTATGGTTCAAATCGATTAATAACCTGATATAGCTGTCATATAAACCGATCTTGGGTCTTGAATTCTTGAGCCGCCCCGTTTGGCTGAAATTTTGCATGAAGTATTTTGTTATAACTTTCAATAAATATACTAAGTAGGGCGCAAATCGGTACATAACCGGTATAGCTGCCTTATAGTCCGATCTGAGATCTTGATTTTATGAGCCTCTAGAGGGCACAATTTTTATCCGATTTGGCAGATATTTTGTGAAACGGCTTCTTCCATGACCTTCAACGTGTTCAGTATGGTCAAAATCAGTCTATAGATTGATACAGCTCCCATACAAACCGATCTCCCGATTTTTCTTCTTGAGCCCTTATAAGGCGCAATTCTTATCCGAATGGACTGAAATATTACACAATGACTTCAACAATGTTCAACATTCAATACATTTATGGTATGCTATCCATGATAGAGGGAATATTACATTCGGCCCGGCCGAAATTAGCACGCTCTTAGTTGTTTCCGTTGCTCTCTTCCGAACCTGATTCCTTCAAATAACAAACTAAACTATCTGCCGAATAACAAAACAAACACCTACTGATCGACACTCCATTATATCACTATATATCAGGATGCTAAAGCCTTAAAAGGCTTGATCGGATAATAGATATATATGGGAGCTATATCTAAATCTGATGCGATTTTGATGAAATTTTTTGAAATTGTGGCTTCTACGACTTTAAAAAGGCATATCAGAAGAAAGATATATATATATATCTATGTCTGGACCAATTTTTTCAAAATCAATAGCGATTGTCCTTGGACCAAGAAGTGACTTGGGCAAAATTTTATGAAAATCGGACAACAAATGCGACCTGTACTTTGATTACAAAAATACATGGACAGACAGACGGACATTGCTAAATCGAATCAGGAAGTAATTCTAAGCCTATCGGTATACTTATCGATGGGTCTAGCTCTTCTCCTTATTAGAGTTGCCAACAAATGCACCAAGTTATAATACCCTGTTCAACAGTAGTGGTGTAGGGTATAAAAATCCTGGAATGGGTACCATTACGATGATTGTGTGAACACAACGAGCGCTCACACACGCTTATAACTTCGCAGACATTAGCCCAAAATTAAATTTTAAGGAAAAACCACGAACCGCACCCGCTTCCGAAATATACCAATGCATACAAGGCAGACAAAACATATCCCCACATACACACGAAATTTTTGACAAAAAGTTGTCATCTACCTTGCTGAAATTTCAAAAAAAAAAAAAAATATTAAATTGGGATTATTGTGATCGCCAACTATTTGCCAACATTTATGATATATATATGAATGTAATAATAAACAATTGACTACACACAAATGAATTTTGTTTTTAATGTGTGTAAGAAATTCCAAAAAATAAAGTACTTTCAATAATGAAAATTTATAAAAAAGTTATAAGAAAACATTCTGATTTTTTTGTGAAGCAGTATATCTTCCACAAGAAGTTAATGAAAATGTCTTAAAAGTCCATTGATATATTTTTGGGATCATTTATTGTCCTCAAATAAATGGTAAAAAGCTTCAGTAAAAATTTGCTAACAAAACTTTTTTGGCATGTTACAGATTAAAATTTAGGATGTAATTTCCCTTCCATAAAACTTTTAAACTGTTTATAATGAAAAACTTTTAAGAAATTTCCATACCCATTTGAAGTATATGAACTATTTGCAATTTCTTTAAAAATAGGATATGTTACCATAGTTTAGCAAAATTTCACAAAAACAAGTAAAAAGGCGTTACGGCGTTGGATACCCACCACCTCGGGTATATATGTAAATTGCATACTTTATGTCCCATGCAGTTGTATCGAAATATGTTCCGATTTGGACCAAATACTAATTATTGGGGCCCAAAACCCTAAATCGAGAGGTCGGTCTCGGCTGGACCGATCAGGTCCAAATTGATGAAAGATGTTAAAGGGCCTAAGGCAACTCACTATCCCAAATTTCAGCAAAATAGGATAATAAGTGTGGCTTTTATAGGCCTAAGACCCTAAATCGGAGGATCGTTCTATAAGGCAGGTATATCCAAATCTGGGCCGATCTGGGCCAAATTGACGAAGGATATCGGGCCTAACTCAACTCACTGTTCCGAATTTCAGCAAAATTGGATAATAAATGTGGCTTTTATGGGCCTAACATCCTAAATCGGAGGATCTGTCTACAAGGCAGCTATAACCGATCTGGGCCAAATTGAAGAAATATGTCGAAGGGCCTAACACAACTCACTGTCTCAAATTTCAGCAAAATCGGATAATAAATGTGGCTTTTGTTGGCCTAAGACCCTAAATCGGCGGATCGGTCTATATGGGGGCTATATCAAGTTATAGTCCGATATAGACCATCTTCGAACTTAACCTGCTTATGGACAAAAAAAGAATCTGCGCAAAGTTTCAGCTCAATATCTCTATTTTTGAGGACTGTAGCGTGATTTCAACAGGCAGACGGACGGACATGTCTAGATCGTCTTAGATTTTTACACTGATCAAGAATATATATATTTTATAGAGTCGGAAATGGATATTTCGATGTGTTGCAAACGGAATGATAAAATGAATTTACCCCAATCCTTCGGTGGTGGGTATAAAAAGAGAAAATTTTCATAAAGCGTAATACAATTTGTATACCAGTTAGGGTAAACTTTGGATGGTATACCATACTAGAGTAGGGGTATACTAATTTCGTCATTCTGTTCGTAACTCCTCGAAAGAATATATATTTTTGTTCGTCATGACATTTTATGTCGATTTAGCCATGTCCGTCCGTCTGTCTGTCGAAAGCACGCTAACTTTCGCGGGAGTAAAGCCAGCCGCTTGAAATTTTGCACAAATACTTCTTATTAATGTAGGTCGGTTGGTATTGTCAATGGTTTATACCCATGTTTTGGTGTAGCTGCCATATAAACCGATTTCGGGTCTTGACTTCTTGTTCCACTAGACGGCACAATTTTTATCCGATTTGGCTGAAAATTTTGACGAGGTGTTTTATTGTGACTGTCAACAACTGTGCTGAGTATAGTTGAAATGGGTCTATTACCTGATTTAGCTGTCATATAAACCGATCTCGAGTCTTGATTTCTTGAGCCACTAGAGGCCAAAATTCTTATCCAATTTGGCTGAAACTTTGCATGTGGTGTCTTATTATGACTTTCAACCACTGTGCTGAGTATGGTTGAAATCGGTCTATAACCTGATATAGCTGCCATATAAACCGACCTCGAGTCTTTACTTCTTGAGCCACTAAACGGCACAATTCTTATCCAATTTGGCTGAAATTTTGCATGAGGTGTTTTATTATGACTTCCAACAACTGCGCTTAGTATGGTTGAAATCGGTCCATAACCTGATATAGTTGTTATATAAAACGATCTCGGGTCTTGATTTCTTGAGCCACTAGAGGGCAAAATTCTTATCCGATTTGGCTGAAGTTTTGCTTGAGGTGTTTTGCTATGACTTTCAATAACTGAGCCAAATATGTTTCAAATCGGTTCATAGCCTGATATAGCTGTCATTTAAACTGATCTGTGATCTTGACTTTTTGAGCCTCCAGAGGGCGTAATTATTATCCGATTTGGCCGAAATTGAGTACAACGGCTTCTCCCATGACTTTCAGCTTGGGTCAAATATGGTCCGAATCCGTCTGTAGCCTTATAAAGCTCCCATATAAACCGATCTCTCTAAATAACTTCTTGAGACTCTAAAGGGCACAATTGGTACTCGCATTGGCTGACATTTTACACAATGACTTCTACTATGGTCTCCAACATTAAGTTCAGATCGGACCATAACTTGACATAGTTCCGATATTATAGCAACTCTTTTCTTCTATCCTTTGTTTTCCTAAAAAGAAGAAAACTACACAAATACGATCTCTGGTGGAGTGTATATAAGATTCGGCCCGGCCGAACTTAGCACGCTTTAACTTGTTACTACAAATTACGATACCCTTTTTATACCCACCACCGAAGGCTGGGGGTATGTTCATTTTGTCATTCCGTTTGCAACACTTTGAAACATCCATTTCCGACCCTATAAAGTATATATATTCTTGATCAGCGTAAAAATCTAAGACGAACTAGACGTGTCCGTCCGTCTGTCTGTTGAAATCACGCTACAGTCTTCAAAAATAGAGATATTGAGCTGAAGCTTTGCACAAACTCTTTTTTTTCCATAAGCAGTTAAGTTCGAAGATGGGCTATATCGGGCTATAACTTGATATAGCCTCCATATAGACCGATCCGCCGATTTAGGGTCTTAGGCCAATAAAAGCCACAGTTATTATCCGATTTTGCTGAAATTTGGGACAGTGAGTTGTGTTAGGGCCTTTGACATCCTACGCTAATTTGGCTCAGATCGGTCCAGATTTGGATATAGTTGCCATATAGACTGATCTCTCGATTTAAGTTTTTGGGCCCATAAAAGGCGCATTTATTGTCCGATGTCGCCGAAATTTGCAACAGAGAGTTTAGTTAAGCCCCTCCACATATTTCTGCAATTTGGTATAGATCGATCAAGATTTGCATATAGCTTCCATATAGACCGATATCTCGATTTAAAGCCTTGGCCTCATAAATGGCGCATTTATAATTCGATTTAACTGAAATTTGACACATTGACTTATGTTAGGCTTTTCGACATCCATGTTGTATATGGTTCAGATCGGTTTATTTTTAGATATAGCTACTAAAAGGACCAATATTTTGTTATACACTGTTGAACAATGACTTGTACTTATTAGAAATTGGTCCAAACCGGATCATATTTCGATATAACTGCTATAGGACAGTATGCAATTTTCACCGGATTTTGATAAAAAGTGGTTTACATATGTACCCGAGGTGGTGGGTATCCAAAGTTTGGCCCGGCCGAACTTAACGCCTTTTTGCTTGTTTTAGTGTAATATAAAGACCAATAATAATAACCATTACAAGATGGAAAAAGGTGAGGCATCAAGCGTTAGAAAAATGATTCATTACTCTTTAGAATCTAACATTTCAACTACAAAGTCGCACTCAAAGGAAGTAGAAAAATTCTAACGAGATGTTACATTAGAACAGATTCAATACAATCGGATCAAACAAATATTCGAAACTAAAACCGGTAGGTTTATTTGAAATTAAGTAAAATACTTTCCATATACCTATGAGCCTTTTTATATTCTATAGTAATGTCAATCTAAAAAGGCATGGTAATACAAAAAGGCATTGTAAACGTTTCTGCAACTTTATTTTGTATAAGTTGATGATTGGTATTTCTCGTATTTCAACACTTCAAAGAAATTGTCAACAAGTGTCACACTGCAATGTAACGTTGACACATTGACACTGATTCCACTTCACGTACGAAGCAAAATTTAAAGGCTTGACTGCTTCAGTTCATCTCACATTCAACTTTTGCCGGATTTAAAATAGTGTGCAATGGACATGCTTACTATTGCTACGAGAAGTAATATTCTCATCAACTAATGCGCTCTCTTTTTCTTCTCTCCTCTCTTTTTGTCATACGGCTTATGGGCACTTGAGCAGAAAGTTGAAACTGTTTTACCGATAGTTCGCAGGACATTCAGCAACTTATTCTCATAAGCATGGTTATGTTTTCCGTTAACTGTTATAAAAACGAAGTATAAGAGCTTTAGTGAAAGTGTTTGCATTGCCCTTATCATTGAGCTATTCGTTTTTAATCAATGAATCACATGGTGAACTTTGTTGGCTTGTGTGAGTGTACGGGTAGTAAGAAGGTCAATACTTTATGACCTGTATAATAAATTTTGTACGCTATAACATTAGAGATGCAAGTATAAAGAGGTAGTTTTTTCATGAATATTATGTATAACAATATTATGAAATGTTTACTCTGCCTGACGATGTACGAGAACTTTAAGGTCTTCCTATTAAGAATGTGTTCTTTTGCGTGATAAGCCTCTGTAGTTTAGGCCATAGTTGCCCTAAAGCATCAGGTCATGAGGATAAAATCTCCATAAAGGCGAGTTTACGATGCAACCTACACTCGAAACCATGTTTTTGAGCAGTAATTTGCCTTCTGTATAAGTGTGACATTTGTTTTTATTAAAACTTACATTATGACAGTGTTGTTTTGTATGTATGTAAAAAATTTGTTAGGACTATGGCTACAGACTATGTAACTGTGATGAGTTAAAAATTTGATCTTTCGCAATCAATGATAACAGCAACCAGGTCCAAAAGATGGCCTGTCTGTTTTAAAAAGCAAAACAAAGCACGGTGGTATATATATAATCTCATTTCGTTTGTATTCATACATATCGATCTCTATTCTTTCACCAATAGCCAAGACGCTTTAAGGACCAGTCTAACCGATAATCGTTGGAAAATTTCTTTTCGCCGATCATCAGCATGAATTTCTAAGGCTGCGCAACATTTGTGAGGTACTATGCCTTGTTAACCTTCTCTCCAAAGAGGTGCCGTACTGCGGCACGCCGTTCGGACTCGGCTATCAAAAGGAGGCCCCTTATCATTGAGCTCAAAGCTTGAATCGGACTGCACTCATTGATAAGTGAGAAGTTTGCCCCTGTTCCTTAGTGGAATGTTCATGGCAAAATTTGCATTTTTGCATAATTCAACAACTGCTCTGCATAGCATCATTTGCCGTGGCTTCAATCAGCTCAGGCCATGTGATAGGACGGTCCTCGTGGCACTGGAGCAATCGAAAACATTTGACACGGTCTGCGAAGCGAAACTAGTTGAGGATATCGCAAACACGTCCCTTCAGCCAGTTCTGAAACGCTGGTTCGTGAATTATCTGTGTGGTCGCCAATTATTTGTGGAATTAAGGGATAAGAAGTCGATACAATGTAGGGTGAAACAGGGAGTTCCCCAAGGTGGTGTGTAATCTCCGGCACTGTTTAACCTCTACCTATCCTCCATTCCACCCCCTCCAGACGGCATAGAGATCGTATCATATGCGGACGAGGCCCCCCACCCATTGATGACATCTGCGATAGGTTGAACGTCTACCTCAACGAACTTGCCTCGTATTTCGCTGCAAGAAATCTGAAGATATCCGCCACCAAATCTTCATCCACATTGTTCACTACAAATACGCATTAGGTGAATACTGAGCTGACTGTGATGGTCGATGGAAAAATGATTCCGACCATCAAGTGTCCCAAAATACTTGGCGTCATATTTAACAGCTCTTACACATTCTCCCCACATGCCACAGCAATCTGCGATAAGATAAAAAGTGGAAACAAGGTCCTCAAGTCACTTGCTGGCAGCACTTGGGGTGCAGACAAAGAAACCTTGTTGACCACGTACAAAGCAATTGGCCGGTCTGTGGTAAGTTATGCAGCGCCAGTGTGGTCTCGTCAACTTTGTGATATGCAGTGGAATAATACTCAGATCAGGCAGAATGCCGCTCTTCAAACTGCGACAGACTGTTTTCACGTGGACCACTTCCACCAGAAGAAAAAGATCCTATCCGTGCGAAGACACAACTACATGGACCCAAAAGGATGTTGTTGTGGTTCTCCATCCACCTGTTTGGGGCATATTTTCATTTTGGATTTGGGGTGTAATTTCCTAGGACTAAATTTCATACCGCTAAAATACGGTTTTATTTGGATATTGTTGCCTTAGTATACCCCCCGACATAAGATGGGGGTGTACTAATTTCGTCATTCCATTTGTAACACCTCGAAATATGCGTCTAAGACCCCATAAAGTATATATATTCTTGATCGTCATGACATTTTATGTTGATCTATCCATGACCGTCCATCCGTTTGTCTTTCAAAAGCACGCTTACTTTCGAAGGAGTAAAGCTAGGCGCTTGAAATTTTGCACAAATACTTTTTATTAGTGTAAGTCGAATGGGATTGTAAATGGGCCAATCGCTCCATGTTTTGATATAGCTGCCATATTAACCGATCTAAGGTCTTGACTTCTTGAGCCTCTAGAGGGAGCAATTTTAATCCGATTTGACTGACATTTTGCACGTGGTGTTTTGTTATCACTTCCAAAAACTATGCTAAGTATGGTTCAAATCGGTTCATAACCTGATATAGCTGCCATATAAACCGATCTTGGGTCTTGACTTCTTGAGCCAATAGAGCGAGCAATTCTTATCCGATTTGGATGAAATTGTGCCAGAGGTGTTTTGTTATGACTTCCAATAACTGTGCTAAGTATGGTGCAAATCGTCATATAACCTGATAAAGCTGCCATATATATCGATCTGAGGTCTTGACTTCTTGAGCCTCTAGAGGGCTCAATTCTTATCCGATTTGGAAGAAATTTTTTACAACTGCTGCTCTCATGAACTTCAACATACGTCTCTAATACGGTTTGAATCGATCAATAGCTTCATTTATGGTTCGAATCGGACTTGATATAGCTCCAATAGCATAACAGTTCTTATTCAATATTCTTGGCAATCCAAGGTGGAGTATATATAAAATTCAGCCCGGCCGAACTTAGCACGCTCTTACTTGTTAAAGACTGTAACGTGACTTCAACAGACAGACGGACGGACATGGCAAGATCGTCTTAGATTTTTACGCTGATCAAGAATATATGTACTTTATAGGGTCGGAAATGGATATTTCGATATGGATATGTTGCAAACGGAATGACCACCTTTGGTGATGGGTATAAAAATTGATTTGCTGTTGCAACTATTTCATATATATCCATATGTGAACTGGATGTTGGTGATTGTACAAAATTTCAGCCAAATCGGGTAAGAATTGCGCCCGGGAGCTATAAATAGTTGGACCGTTTCTGACCATATTTGGTACGTATGTATGTTAAAGGTCGTGAGAGAAGTCGTTGTGCCAAATCTGACAAAAATTGCGACCATTAGGGGCCAAAAAGTCATATTACACAATTTCAGTTAAATATGATAGAAATAGTATTCTCTTGAGGATCAAAAAGTATAATCGCGAAATCGGTTTACAAAGGAGATATAGCAAACATGGACTGATATGGCCCATGTACAATCCCTGCCGACTCACACTAATAGGAAGTATTTGTGTAAAATTTTAAGAGGCTTGTTTTACTCCTTCGAAAGTTAGTGCGCTTTTGACAGACAGCCATGGCTAGGCCGACTTATAATATCATGACGATCAAGGATATATGTAATTTATGGAGTTTAATACTAATATTTCGATATCCTATCCATCCATCCTATGGTGGAAGGTATAAATTCATGCTGATAAACTACAGCTTGCAAATATCGATTTCTGCAGAAGCTGTGAGGACTTCGAGGAAGTATAAATTTAACATGTGAAGTCGTTCTAAGATCAGCCGGGCTGAATCTTATAAACCCTCTACCATGGATCGCATTTTTTAACTTCATAACAAGTTATGAACCGATTTGAAACATACTTAGCACAGTTATTGGAAGTCATAACAAAACACATCTTACAAAATTTCATCAAAATTGGATGAGAATTGCGCCGTCTAGAGGCTCAAGTTGTCTAAATCCCACATCGGTTTATATGCCAGTTTTATCAAGTTATGAACGGATTTTGACTATACTTAGCACAGTTATTGGAAATCCTAACAAAACACCTTATACAAAATTTCAGCAAAACTGGATGGGAATTGCACCGACTAGAGGCTTAAGATGTCAAAATCCCACATCGGTTTATATGGCAGTTATATCAGGTTTTGAAGCGATTTAGACTATATTTAGCGCAGATGTTGAAAGTCATAGCAAAACACCTCACAAATAACGTTGTTGATAAGAATTGCGACGTCTAGAGGCTCAAGATGTTAAAATCCCAGATCGATTTATATGGAAGCTTTATTAATATATAAACCAATTTTGACCATACTAAGCACAGTTGTTGGAAGTCATAACAAAACACTTCACGCAAATCGGATAAGAATTGCGTCCTCTAGTAGCTCAGACGGATGAACGTAGCTAGATCGACTTAAAATGTCATGACCATTAGACGCATATTTCGAGGTGTTACAACCAATGGTGGAGGGTATAAAAATATCTGCTTTGTGCGTATGCAACACTATCGAGTACGAATTTTCACTTTAATTTGTAATTTCACTGAAGACTTGTCTGAAATAGCGAATGTGAATATTCACAAGTTTTTTTTTATCGATCTTTATGGTCATCCTTCTCCCGGTTCCATGGTATCATAATGGACTAAAATATACAAGTGGGTCTGATTCAAGGTTGCCACTAAGACTAACCTAACCTATTGTATCCACTATTTTCTTAAATATTTTTTGACCTACCACCAAAGGATTATTGTCACTCCGTTTGCGACACATCGATATATCAATTTTCGACCCTATAAGGTATTTATGTTCTTCTAAGACGATCTGGACATGTCTGTCCGTCTGTCTGTTGAAATCACGCTACAGTCTTTAAAAATAGCGATATTGAGCTGAAACTTTGCACTGATTCTTTTTTTTCCATAAGCAGGTTAAGTTCGAAGATGGGCTATATCTGACTATATCTTGATATAGCCCCCATATAGACCGATCTGCCGATTTAGGGTCTTAGGCCCATAAAAGCTAAATGTATTATCCGATTTTGCTGAAATTTGGGACAGTGTTAGGCCCTTCAACATCCATCGGCAATTTGACCTAGATCGGTCCAGATTTGGATATAGCTGCCATATAGACCGATCCTCCGATTTATGGTCTTAGGCCCATGAAAGCCACATTTATTATCCGATTTTGGTGAAATTAGGACCGTGAGTTGATTTAGGCCCTTCGACATCCTTCTTTGATTTGGCCTAGATCGGTCCAGTTTTGGATATAGCTGTTATATTGACCGATCCTCCGATTTAGTGTCTTAGGCGCATAAAAGCCACATTCATTATCTGATTTTGTTGAACAGTGAGTTTTCTTCGACCCCTCGACATTCTACTTCAATTTGGCCGATCGGTTCAGATTTGAATATAGCTTACATATAGACCGATCTCTCGGTTTTAGGGCCATATAAGGCGCATTTATTGTCCGATGTCGCTGAAATTTGAAACAGTGAGTTTAGTTAGTCTCTTCGACGTCCTTCTTCATTTTGGCACAGATCGGTCTGGATTTGGATATGGGTGCCATATAGACCGATCACTTGATTTAAGATCTTGGGTTTATGGCCCATAAAGGCGCATTTATTGTCCGATTTCGCCGAAATTTGGGACTGTACTTTGTGTTAGGCTCTTAGACATTTTTCTGTAACTTGGGCCGAAATCGGTCCAAATTTGGATATAGCTGCCATGTAGACCGATTTCTCGATTTAAAGTTTTGGCCCCATAAAAGGCGCATTTATAATCCGAATTTACTGAAATTTGACACAGTGACTTATGTTAGGCTTTGCGACATCCGTGTCGTATATGGGACATAAGGAGTGCAATTTTCACCGGATTTTGATGAAAGGTGGTTTACATATCTACCCGAGGTGGTGGGCATCCAAAGTTCGGCCCGGCCAAACTTAACGCCTTTTTACTTGTCTTTCATTCCCATTGTGTGATGGCAGAATAATCAATAGTTTCCTTGCTGCCTTAATGCCATGCTGGAATGTAAAAGTTTCCGAATGAATTCCCAGCATAAACATTTTAATTGAAAGTTTAGTCAGATATTTTTTGGTTCGTTTGCATCTCGAAATGAATATTTATTACCAATATTATCTTACAAAAGAGTTGCAATTTTAACGCTTGGTGTTGCAATTCACATCGGTTTTATGGGTAATTATTAAAACCAGAAGGAATTATTATTTGCTACGTTCTTTTAAAGCAAGATTCAGCAGAAAAAACACCAAGGTGGATAACAGTTTTTGTATTAACCATAAAATATGTACCAATCAAATGTGCAACATTTTTATGCTCTTGAGTACAGAAGCATCTCTCTTGAATTAAGTAGCTTGCATTATGCTCTATCAGCATGATTGGGTTTGTTCGGATGCAGGATGTATTTAACTAGCTTCGGTCATGATGGAGCATAATTTTTAGTGGTTGCAGTTTACGTAAGTAAAAGAAGCGAAGCCCCTGCTGGAAAAATGGTCGCACAGGAATATTGGGGCATTTTTGGAAAGCTTAATTACTAAAATTGAACGCCACAGTGTCGCAGAGGTCATAATGTTCGCCTATGATGCTGAACGCAAATGTTCGAAAACGGGCGAGAGGATCAGATCAAAATCATCAGCGGTGGTTATCCTCTCCTATTGCTGGCGAGATTTGTGAGGTATCAAGCCAAGTACAAATTTCATAAAGTGGTATCACATTGCGTCACGCCGTTAGGCCGTAAAAATGAGGCCCTTTTCATTGAGTTCCTTATTCACCTTAATGAATTGCTCATTGGAAATTTTTGCAATTATTAGTTGTATGACCAGTAGTAGCGAGATATACAACGGAGGAGCAGAGAGACCCACAAACACTGCAAACAACACTTTTAAGTGAAACATAATTTCAAATACAGTCATAAATCAATATTTTACGTCTTTGCATAAGGTTGAACTCATTTATGTAGCTTAACCCCGTATTATTTTTTTTACGTATTTCCTATCGAATTTAATAGAACTTTTAAGTGAAACATAATTTCAAATACAGTCATAAATCAATATTTTACGTCTTTGCATAAGGTTGAACTCATTTATGTAGCTTAACCCCGTATTATTTTTTTTACGTATTTCCTATTGGGCGATTGATATACCATATATATATGTCTATTGAAATGTGGTTTTGTTCTTTGGAAAATATATATTTACTTTGCCCACTTCAGCACGTTTGTATTTGCTATGCAAAAGTTGCAAACGTTCGTAAAAGATGGATTTGATCCAAAGAGAAATCCAATCAACCTCAATGTCAAGATGCCAAAGAAATAAATGTGGATGAATTCTTGATAAATGTATTAATTCGGAATTGGTGTACAAAGAATGCCAAACAATTAGGTATTCTTATGCAACCACAATTGTAAATGCATTCACAATGTAGAGGCTTTTAGTATCGTGTATTGCAAATACAAAAGAAGTCTAATAGCAAGATTTTAATTGTCGAAGAACAATACGAAAATTCACCCTCAATATGGTATGGCGCTGTGCGCCTAAATTTGAATACTGACATAAACATCAGAAAAATATGTTTTGTTTTTTTGAGGTGGTTGTACCCTTACTTCGACATGTAAGCTAAATCTTCAAAATCAGGTTCGAAGGGCAACGAATAACAGATGGTCAAAAGGTATGAATTGCGAGAACTCCAAAATTTTGGATATATTTGCTATATAATCCATATAGTCCGATCTCTCGATTGAAGGTCTTGGGCCCATAAAAGGCGTCTTTTTTGTCAGATTCCGCTTTAATAAAGACAGTGAGATGTTTTAAGACCATCGATATCCGTCTTGAAGATGTTCCAGATCGGTTCAGATTTGGATATAGCTGCCATATATACCGATCTCCCGATTTAAGGTCTTGGCCCCATAAAAGCGCATTTATTTTCCGATTTCGCTGAAATTTGACACAGTGATTTCCTATTTGGTTCAGATCGGTCTATATTTGGACATAGCTGTCAAAAAGACCAATATTGAACCGAAGTTGAATAGTGACAAATCGGACTAATTTGGATACTGCTGCTATGGGTGCATAAATAACGCATTTTTCACCGGATTATTACGAAAGGTGGTTAACATATATTCCCGAAGTGGTGGGTTTCCAAAGTTCAGCCCGGCTGATCTTAATGCCTTTTTACTTGTTATTTTAAAAACAATAATTACTATATAAACCGATCTCCCGAATAATATTCTTGAGCCCCTGGAAGACGCAATTTTTGCCCGGTTTTGCATATAGTGTACTGAACAAATTAGTTTATAGTCTGATATAGCTCGGTTTATATGGGTGCTTTATCTAAATTTGATCCTTTATGGCATATTTGCATTTTCCAACGACCAACACCAATATTAAGTATCTGTGGAAAATTTCAAACGGTTAGCTTTACGCGTTCAACCGCTATCGTGATTTCGACGGACGAACAGACGGACATGGATAGATCGACTTGTGACGTAGAGACGACCAAGAATATAAAAACCTTATGGGGTCTTAGACGAATATTTGTTGGAATTCATAATAGAGCACTATATGCGAAACCTCAGCAAAATAGAACAAAAATTGCGGCTGCCAGGGGCTGAAGAAGCCAAATCGGGAGATCGGTTTGTATGGAAGCTATATCTAAATCTGATCCAATATGGCTCACTGCAATCCCCTATGACTTACATCAATAAAATGTAACTGTGCAAAATTTCAAGCGGCTAGCTTTACGCGTTCGACCGCTATTGTGATTTCGACAGACGGACATGGCTATATCGACTCAGAACGTCGAGACGATCAAGAATATATATACTCAATGGGGTCTGAGACGAATATTTCCAGTTGCTACAAAGGGAATGACTAGATTAGTGTACCCTTATCCTAAGGTGGTGGTATAAAAGGGCGTTATCCTATATGGGAAATCGCAGTTAGTGGCTAATTTTTCCAGAATTTTTGTCAGCGACCATTTTCCATAAAATATAAATGCTTTAAGTCAAATATTATTTATTTTGTATTTAATTTTATCTAAATAGATATAATTAGATCCAATTAGCTTGCGGGCCAAAACACACCCTTACGACAGCTCGCACCCATATCCTAAGTCTATCCATCTAGGCTGACAAAGGCCATTCAGTACAAAAAGGCGTAGGATATAATAAGTCGGATCACCTAGCGGTATATCAGCATCCGGGCTGTAGGGGAGGGACTTTCTCTCTTTGCCAAGATCCAAAGAATAAAATATATCCTCTTGGCCTTGGCCAAAATGTCGTCCACTTGCCTAATTAAGTTGAACCTGTCATTGAAAATGACATCCAAAAACTTCATGGTAGCAGAAAAAGCTATGACATCCCGCCGATTCGTAACACAGGATTATACCCTTTGATGTTAGGCTAAACCACTGGATGCTAGACCCTAAAAACAACAACGGAACATTTGGACCCATTGAGGGAGAGGCTCCATCTGGAGAAATAGTCATGCAACTCGCCAAAGTAGAAGTTAAGTCTCGATTTGACGACCCTAGTCCTGGGACCAGAGACAACCATCAGATCATCCGCGTAGTACAGTAAAGTACATCTAGATGGTGGACTAGGAACATCGCTGGTGAAATTCGTATATAAAATCAAACTAAGAAAGGACCGTTGGGGAATTCCGGATAAATTAGGACGCCATTCCGGCCAAAACAGGACAGACATCACATTTCTAAACTTCGCTATTTCCAAACTTCGCTATTTCCAAACTTCACTTCCAGGAAGATAGACACCAGCCTGCACCTCTGTCTACTTTCAAAACCGCTCATTATATGGTTCGAAAAAAAACCTAATTGGAAATCCTTTATCGTTACCTTCTCCTCGATTGCTTTTTTCACCCTTTCGACAATAAACAAGTAAAAAGGCATTAGTAGTAAAAAGGCGGGTATATATGTAAACCATCTTTCATAAAATCCGGTGAAAACTACATACCTTATGTCCCATAGCATTTATATCGAAATATTTCTACCAAATACTAATAAGTACAAGTCATTGTTCAATTGTGTATATCAAAATATTGGTCTTTTTAGTAGCTTTATCTAAAAATAAACTGATCTGAACCATATACAACACGGATGTCGAAAAGCCAAACATAAGTCAATGTGTCAAATTTCAGTTAAATCGGATTATAAATGCGCCTTTTTTTGGCCCAGACTTTAAATCGAGATATCGGTCTATATGGCAGCTATGTGCAAATCTTGATCGATCTAGACCAAATTGTAGAAATGTGTGGAGGGGCTTAACTAAACTCTCTGTCCCAAGTTTTGGCAACATCGGACAATAAATGCGCTTTTTATGGGCCCAAAACATTAAATCGAGAGCCCAAAACCAAATTGAAGAAGGATGTCGAAGGGCCTAACACTACGCATTGTCCCAAATTTCTGCAAAATCGGATAATAAATGCGTCTTATATGGGTCCAAAACCTTAAATCGAGAGATCGGTTTATATGGCAGCTATATTCAAATCTGGACCGATCTGGGCCAAATTTAGGAAGGATGTTGAAGGTGCTAACACAACTCACTATTTCAAATATCGTGCGACAACGGACGATAAATACGGCTTTTATGGGCTCAAAACCTTAAATCGAGAGATCAAATCGGGACCGATTTTGGCCAAATTCAAGAAGGACGTCGAAGGGCCTAACACAACTCATTGTATCTAATTTTTACAATATCAGATCTTAAATGCCCCTTTTATGGGCGTAAGACATTAAATCGAGGTATCGGTCTATACGGCAGCTATATTCAAATCTGAACCGATCTGGGCCAAATTGAGAAAGGCTGTCGAAGGGCCTAACACAACTCACTGTCCTAAATTTCGACAAAATCGACCCTAAATCGGCGGATGGGTCTATATGGGGGCTATATCAAGATATAGTCCGATATAGCCCATCTTCGAACTTAACTTGCTTATGGACAAAAATGGAATCTGTGCAAAGTTTTAGCTCAATATCGCTCTTTTTAAAGACTGTAGCGTGATTTCAACAGACAGACGGCCAAACGGACGAACATGGCTAGATCGTCTTAGATTTTTATGCTGATCAAGAATATATATACTTTATAGGGTAGAAATTTATATTTCGATGTGTTGCAAACGGAATGATAAAATGAATATACCGCATCCTTTGGTGGTGGGTATAAAAACTCCAGCAGCTTACCAAAGAGTGAAAAAATACAAAAACGCTTGTAACATTGACAGCCATCATGATCTGGCCTTCCACGACGTAGGGAAATACCCAAGATTAATAGATTGGTTCAGAAATATGGCCAATAAATATATATCACCTCGCCAGATCTCTTCTACGCGGTATCGGAAATTTCACAAATTCCCAAAGCCTTCCTGGGAGACCTGGTGGCCAAAGCGACGCCCACGTCGCACGAAAATCCTTGCTCCCACACCGTCGTCATTGACACCACATATCCGTCTGCGGTATTAGTAGTGCAACAAGTAAAAGCGTGGTAAGTTCGGCCGGGCCGAATCTTATATACCCTCCACCATGGATCGCAAATGTCGAGTCGAGTTCTTTTCCCGGCATCTCTTCTTAGGCAAAACCGGAATTGAGCACTCTAGAGGCTCAAGAAGTCAAGACCTAAGATCGTTTTATATGGCAGCTATATCAAAACATGGACCGATATGGCTCATTTACAATACCAACCGACCTACACTAATAAGAAGTATTTGTGCAAAATTTCAAGCGGCTTTACTCCTTCGGAAGTTAGCGTGCTTTCGACAGACAGACGGACGGACATGGCTAGATCGACATAAAATGTCACGACGATCAAGAATATATATACTTTATGGGGTCTCAGACGAATATTTCGAGTAGTTACAATCAGAATGACGAAATTAGTATACCCCCCATCCTATGGTGGAGGGTATAAAAATCCATAAGGGTGTAACGCCACGACACTCATCAGCTGCATTATAGATCTCCAATTCGCCATCACCTGTATCATCTGCCAGATCCTGCAAATTCGCAGCCAAAACCTCAGTCCTACCAGCATTGTCCACCACATAGCCCGGAAGGGGTTCTTAAGTCCCACACAGGCTCCAGTCTCGACAATCCTACAGCCTTTTTAACTTGACCACAAGTGCGACTAGTCCCACGCATATTGCCAAGAACTTCTGCCTACTATCCTGTCTTAAACGGTATGCAGCACGCTGTATTATCCTATATAAATTCCGAATGTCGCCATTGCATAGAATCTACGATCTGTGCAATGTCCTGCAGAGCCACCGACATTCTCGAATAAACCTATGTGCGAAAACAATGCAGACATGTTCCTAATCGCAAGAATTTTGGACACAGAATCGCCTCCCGAATGACCTCAATAACCGCTCAATGCACTGATCAATCTCCTCCACCAACGCATTCCGACCAACAAACACCCAAACCTCTCTTCAACAACAACTTATACCAACGTACGTTCAACCGTTTGAAATTCATCCCTAACTTCACCTCTCTATCCCTAACTTCATGAAAAGAAATGCCTTTGAATGGCCCTGTAATCCGCATCGTACTGCATATGAAGACCAGCAATCCTCGTTTACCTTCTGGATCTGCCGAGCCAAAGGACCCAATCCTACGAATGTTGTTCGAAGCAAATGGTTGCGTGTTTTTTCGGCAAAACTGTTTATGTGGCGACTGTTCTTGAGGAAGGTTCGGTCCACTTACCTGAAGTATTGGGAGAATTTCGAGAAACGGATAAGAGAAACGAATCATTGTTCACCATGACAATGCTAGCTTTTACACTAAAGCTCAAACCAGCGCTTTTTTGATTGGCCTAAACGTCGAATTGGTGGGTCATCCGCCGTAAAGCCACGAAATGACGGTCAATAACTTCTTTTTGGAAAAGCTGGTGAAGTGCATTCTCCTTTTTTCTGGAGGTGTCATATTCATATTCATTTTGTCACTCCGTTTGCAACACATCGAAATGTCCAATGTCGACCCTATAAAGTATATATATTCGTGATCGTCGTAAAAATCTAAGACGATCTAGCACTGTCCGTCCGTCTGTCTGTTGAATTCACGTTACAGTCTTTCAAAATAGAGATATTGAGCTGAAACTGCACAGATTCTCTTTTGTCTATAAGCTTTTTAAGTTTGAAGATGAGCTATATTGGACTATATCTTGATATAGCCCCGATATAGACCGATCCGAACTGATTTTGACGAAATTTTGCAAATGTATTAGAACGTTAAATAATCTCTCATCTCATGCCAAATTTCGTGAAAATCGGACCAAAATTGTTGCTTCTACATCTTTAAAAGGCCATATCGGATGAAAGATTTGTATGGGAACTACAAAATATCTAAATCTGAACCCATTTTGTTCAAATCAAAAGCATCCTTGGGCCAAAATAGTGCCATGTGCAAAATTTCATAACAATCGGACATTAAATGAAACCTGTACCTTGATCACAAGAATACATGGGCAGACAGACGGACAGATGGACATAGCTTATTCGAATCAGGAAGTGATTCTAAGCCGATCGGTATACCTATTAATAGATCTTTTCCTTCTTAGCGTGGCAAATAAATGCACAAACTTATAATACCCTGTACCACAATGGTGGTGTAGGCTATAATTATTATGAAACGCGAGATTAAAATTATTTGCCAAACTTCACTTTCTGCTTTAGGTGTTGACTGTTGGCGAACTAAAACTAAATCACCTTTGATACGTCACCTGTGACGATCATATAAACGTATTTTGAAGCACCACGATCGTATTTTTGCAACATTTCTTTGCACCATTCGACACATTTCTTTTTTGAGCATTAGTCAAATTGTGCGGGATTCAACGAGAACCACCCTTTTTAACCAACCAAGTGTTATTGTAATACCAAATGTATTCTCGTATAAGAAATGCTCAACGATGCCTATATTTCACAGCATGTCACATGTGGATCTTGCATGGTAAGTTCACGCACGGCATCAATGTTCTCTGGTACAACGGCCGTTTTTGGACGACCTTCAGGGAATTCGTATTTGAGCAAGCCACGATTAGATTCATTATAGGATGGTGCTTCATCGCCTGCAAAGATTTAAGATCATCAATGCACACTCTTGTCGCGATAATTCACATAGAAAGTTGTAAAAAATTATAGCACGAAAATGTTCACGAGATAATTCCATTTCTATACCCACCACCGAAGGATGGGGGTATATTCATTTAGTCATTCCGTTTGCAACACATCGAAATATCCATTTCCGATTTCCTACACAGTATATATTGGGTTGCCCAAAAAGTAATTAAATATTTCAGGTCGGAGAAATGAAGTTGATGATGACCAAATCAAAGCATTAATGAATTGGATCGTCATGTAACTGAGCGTGAGATAGGAGAGAAATTAAATATACCAAAATCAACCGTTCATTATCACTTAAAACGTCTTGGACTGGTGAAAAAGCTTGATATTTGGGTACCACATGTATTGAAAGAAATTCATTTAACAAACCGAATCAACGCTTGTGATATGCACCTTAAACGCAATGAATTCGATCCGTTTTTAAAACGAATCATAACTGGAGATGAAAAATGGATTGTTTACAACAACGTTAGTCGAAAACGATCATGGTCCAAGCATGGTGAACCAGCTCAAACCACTTCAAAGGCTGATATCCACCAAAAGAAGGTTATGCTGTCTGTTTGGTGGGATTGGAAGGGTGTGGTATATTTTGAGTTGCTTCCAAGGAACCAAACGATTAATTCGGATGTTTACTGTCAACAATTGGACAAATTGAATACAGCCATCAAGGAGAAGCGACCAGAATTGGTCATTTGTAAAGGTGTCATATTCCACCAGGACAACGCTAGACCGCACACATCTTTGGTCACTCGCCAAAAACTGAGTGAGCTTGGCTGGGAACTTTTGATGCATCCACCATATAGCTATGATCTTGCACCATCAGACTACCATTTATTTCGATCTTTGCAGAACTCCTTAAATGGTAAAACTTTCGGCAATGATGAGGCTATAAAATCGCACTTGGTTCAGTTTTTTGCAGATAAAGGCCAGAAGTTCTATGAGGGTGGAATACTAAATTTGCCAGGACGATGGCAAAAGGTTATCGAAAAAAATGGCAATTATATATTTGATTAAAGTTCATTCTAAGTTCTATTAAAAATGCATTTACCTTCTTTTAAAAAATGCGCAATTACTTTTTGGGCAACCCAATATATTCTTGATCAGCGTAAAAATCTAAGACGTCTGTCTGTTGAAATCACGCTACAGTCTTCAAAAATAGAGATATTGAGCTGAAACTTTGCACAGATTCTTTTTTTGTCCATAAGCAGGTTAAGTTCGAAGATGGGCTATATCGGACTATATCTTGATATAGCCCTTATATAGACCGATCCGCCGATTTAGGGTCTTAGGACCATAAAAGCCACATTAATTATCCGATTTTGCTGAAATTTGGGACAGTGAGTTGTGTTAGGCCCTTTGACATCCTTCGTCAATTTGGTTCAGATCGGTCCAGTTTTGGATATAGCTGCTATATAGACCGATCCTCCGATTTAGGGTCTTAGGTCCATAAAAGCCACATTTATTATTCGATTTCGCTGAAAATTGGGACAGTGAGTTGTGTTAGGCCCTTCGACATCCTTCGTCAACTTGGCCCAGATCGGTCCAGTTTTGAATATAGCTGTCATATAGATCGATCCTCCGATTTAGAGCTTTAGGTCCATAAAAAGCGCATTTATTGTCCGATGTCGCCGAAATTTGGGACATTGAGTTAAGTTAAGCCCCTCGACATACTTCTGCATTATGGCACAGATCGGTCCAGATTTGGATATAGCTGACATATAGACTGATCTCTCGGTTTGGTTTGAGCCCATAAAAGGCGCATTTATTTTCCGGATTCGCCGCAATTTGGGACAGTGTGTTGTGTTAGGCCCTTCGACATCCTTCTTCATTTCACTCAGATCGGTCCAGATTTGGACAAGGCTGCCATATAGACCGATCTTTCGATTTAATGTTTTGGGCCTATAAAAGCCGCATTTATTGTCCGATGTTACCGAAATTTGGGACAGAGAGTTAAGTTAAGCCCCTCCACATATTTCTGCAATTTGGTTTATATCGATCAAGATTTGCATAAGCTGCCATATAAAACGATATCTCGATTTAAAAAGCGCATTTATAAGCCAATTTAACTGAAATTTGACACATTGACTCATGTTAGGCTTTTCAACATCCATGTTGTATATGGTTCAGATCGGTTTATTTTAAGATGTAGCTACTAAAAAGATCAATATTTTGCTATACACAATTGAGCAATGACTTGTACTTATTAGTATTGGGTCCAAATCGGATCATATTTCGATATAATTGCTATGGGACATGAGGTATGCATTTTTCCCCGGATTTTGATGAAAGGTGGTTTACATATATACCCGTGGTGGTTATCTAAAGTTCGGCCCGGCCGAACTTAACCCCTTTTCACTTTTTTTTTGTCAAATTAATTTTTTCAAATCACTATAAACAACATAAGGGATGGTGGTAGAACGTTCTGAGTATTATCATACTCATAGAAAATGTCAAACTCTCCAATGTTAATGTTAGGTTGCACCTGGCAACAGTTCGTGTTGCCTAGTCGAGAAATATATTTAGCAGCTCTCGTAACAGAAATGTAGAATACTATCTATTACTATTTAGTTTCCTTTGAAGAACTCAGCTTTTTACAGAAATTCTTTGTTTTTTGGATTGATGTATTTTCAATTAGTTTGTACAGACCGCAACTATGGTCTATCCATTACCACACCATATAATGTATTTGCAATCAGAATGAACATTTCATTTTCCTTTACCACAGCTCATTTGTGCATTGTATTTCTGGTCCTGCAAAACATTTGCTTATCATTCAGTCTATTTGAAGAATTAATATGTTAGAAACGCTTTTGATTTGAATTTTTCATGCCATTTATGGGTCAGAGGCTAAAAGCAAGTTCATTGATCTCTTAATGATTAGCATCTTGCTGCTGTATTTTAGAAAAAGATAAAAAATATAAATCGTTAAAGATTACAAAATGACATAGCTATGACATTTTATTAGGGGTTTAAATGCTAAAGTAAACCACAATAAACATTCTTTATTAAAATAAACATAAATGGTAAATACAAATTTACTCCCGAACTTTCATAGAAGAACATGGAGCAAACACTTCACATATTAAATTTTGAGCTCAAAGATAATACAAATATATACAAGTAAAAAGGCGTTGGATACCCACCACCTCGGGTTTATATGTATACAACCTTTCGTCAAAATCCGGTGAAAAATGCATACCTTATGCCCCATAGCAGCTATATCAAAATATGTTCCGATTTGGACCAAATACTAATAAGTACAAATCAATGTTCAATTGTGTATAAAAAAATATTGATCTCTGTAGTAGCCATATCTAAAAATAAATCGATATGAACCATATACGACAGGGATGTTGATAAGACGAACATAAGTCACTGTGTCAAATATCAGTGAACTCGGATAATAAATGCGCCTTTTTTGGGGCCAAGACTCTAAATCAATATATCGGTCTTTATGGCAGCTGTATCCAAATCTGGACCGATTTGGGCCAAGTTGCAAAAAAATATCAAAGAGCCTTATACAACTCGGACAACATCGGACAATATATGCGCCTTTTATGGGCCCAAAACCTTAAACCGAGAGATCGGTCTTTATGGCAGCAATATTCAAATCTGAACCGATCTGGACCAAATTTAAGAAGGATTTCGAAGGTGCTAACATACTTCACTGTTCCAAATTTCGGCGACATCGGACAATAAATGCGCCTTTTATGGGCCCAAAACCTTAAATCGAGAGATCGGTCTATATGGCAGCTATATTTAAATCTGGACCAAATTAAAGAAGGATGGCGAAGGACCTGACACAACTTACTGTCCCAAATTTCGGCGACATCGGACAATAAATGCGGCTTTTATGGGCGCAAGATCTTAAATCAAGAGATCGGTCTATATGGCAGCTATATCCAAATCTGAACCGATCTGGGCCAAATTAAAGAAGGCTGTCGAAGGACCTAACACAACTCACTATTCCGAATTTTGGCTAAATCGGACAATAAATGCGCCTTTTATGGACCTAAGACCCTAAATCGGCGGATCGGTCAATATCGGGGCTATATCAAGATATAGTCCGATATAGCCCATCTTCGAATTGCACCTGCTTATGGACAAATAACGAATTTGTGCAAAATTTCAGCTTAATGTCTCTATTTTTAAAGACTGTAACGTGATTTCAACAAACAGACGGACAGACGAACGGACATGGCTAGATCGTCTTAGATTTTGGCGCTGATCAAAAAAATGTATACCTTATAGGGTCGGAAATGGATATTTCGACGGTACCTCCATCCTTCGGTGGTGGGTATAAAAAGAGATAACTTTTATACATGTTTACATATTGTAGGCATTTTAGGATTAGAAATGGACAAAATTGACCCAGAAGTCGCAAATTTTATCTGGTGTAGCTAAATTTATAAATTGAACTCGAATCGCCCTCATATTTTGGTCAATATCTTTTAGTGAATTTTCGAAATTTGTTTTTCTGTTAATTGGAAAGCCGTAATGCAACAACTTTAATATTTCAGTGCTTTAATTGGTATACCTAACTGGTCCCTTCTTGCTTCCTGGTATACCAATAACGTGGACGAAAAATCTATGCAACATGTCGTATATTCAGATAAATGCCAACAAACATGGAATAGATTGCTTCCAGAATGGTGTTTGGCTTGTATTTTAATTTCCTGTCATAAATTTCGTGTTCACAGCTACTATCATACACAATTCATTTTGCGTTGTCCTTTTACGGTAACGACTTTTGTATGTGTGTGCATTTTCCTTATCCCAGATTTGTTTGTTGATGCCTTCTCTGGAATCCATGTTAATATGTCTCATGTTTGTAAATATTGGAGTATAGTATGTAAGAAACCCAAAGGACCACAAGAACAAAATTTTTTCAAACTCTGACCTAAAAGTACAAAAGGACCATGTTGTAGATAGTTGCAAACGTATGTTCAGCCGTCGGTTAGAATATTATCATGAATAACTGCTTTAAGTTCAAAGGATATTTTAAAATATTCATATATGTGGTATTTTCGTGGAAATCCCATATGTTTCTAAGTTTGAAACCCTGCTCCATTCTAGGCTATTAAAATAATGATTTAGTTTTTACATCTTCAACACCTCCCAAAAATAATGAAAAACCGATCGAGTATGAAACAAGTAAAAGCGTTCTAAGTTCGACAGGGTCGAATCTTGGGAACCTACCACCATGGATTCTGCTACAAATTTATACAAAATAAATTTAGTTGAAAGGCACAATTTTATTCTACATACCAAACATCTGTCAAACCAGCAAATATTGAAGCTCTAGGAACCAAACAAGGATGATCGAGTGACCGGTTTACAAGGGAGCTGTATCAGGTTCTTGACCGATTTAGACCGTACTTAACACAGTTGTAGAAAATCGTAACAGAACACTATGTGCAAAATTTCAGTCAAATCAGAAAAATATTGCGGCTTGCAGGTGTCTAAGAAGTCAAATAGGGAGATCGGTTTATATGGAAGCTATATCTATATCTGAACCGCTTCTACCCGTTTTCAATCTTCAACGACCTACAACAATATTAAGTATATGTACAAAATTTCATGCAGCTAGCTATACGAGTTCGATCGCTATTGTGATTTCGTCAGATAGACGGACGGGCATGGCTATATCGACTCAGAATGTCGAGACGACCAAGAATAAATATATGTTACGGCGTTCTAGATCAATATTTCGAGGTGTTACAAACGAAATGACTAGGTTAGTATACCTCCATCCTATGGTGGTGGGTATAAAAACGTACGCCCATTGCCAATGGTCTGAGTAAAAAGTCGAGGCAGAATTCTTAAAAAAGGTTAAATATTTCCAATATGTCGAAGAACTATAAACTTGAAGGGTTTATATGGGAGATATATTGGGTTGCCTAAAAAGTAATTGCAGAATTTTTTAAAAAAAGTAAATGCATTTTTAATAAAACTTAGAATGAACTTTAATCCAATATATAATTGCCATTTTATTCGATAACCTTTTGCCATCTTCCTGGCAAAATTAGTATTCCACGCTCATAGAACTTCTGGCCTTTATCTGCAAAGAACTGAACCAAGTGCGATTTTATAGCCTCATTATTGCCGAAAGTTTTACCATTTAAGGAGTTCTGCAAAGATCGAAATAAATGGTAGTCTGATGGTGCAAGGTCAGAGCTATATAGTGGATGCATCAAAAGTTCCCAGCCAAGCTCACACAGTTTTTGGCGAGTGACCAAAGATGTGTGCGGTCTAGCGTTGTCCTGGTGGAATATTACACCTTTACAAATGACCAATTCTGGTCGCTTCTCCTTGATGGCTGTATTCAATTTGTCCAATTGTTGACAGTAAACATCCGAATTAATCGTTTGGTTCCTTGGCAGCAGCTCAAAATATGCCACACCCTTCCAATCCCACCAAACAGACAGCATAACCTTCTTTTGGTGGATATCAGCCTTTGAAGTGGTTTGAGCTGGTTCACCATGCTTGAACCATGATCGTTTTCAACTAATGTTGTTGTAAACAATCCATTTTTCATCTCCAGTTATGATTTGTTTTAAAAACGGATCGAATTCATTGCGTTTAAGGTGCATATCACAAGCGTTTATTCGGTTTGCTAAATGAATTTCTTTCAATACATGTGGTACCCATATTAAAATTGACGCCAAACAAACAAATGTAAACAAAATTTCGCACACTTTTTTCTAAAGCAAGCCAAAAGTAACAGCTGATAACTAACAGAAGAAAGAATGCAATTACAGAGTCACAAGCCGTTGAACAAATTTGTCAACGCCGACTATATTACTACTATATTACCGACAATTACTTTTTGGGCAACCCAATATTTGAAACTGAACTAATATGGCCTATAAGTAATCCCCAATTACCTACATCAGTGTTAAATATCTTTTTTTCAATTTTCAAGCGGACTGACATGGCTATATCGACTCAAAACGTCGAGACGATCAAGAATATATATGCTATATGGGGTCTTAGACAAATATTTCGAAGTGTTACAAACGGAATGACTAGATTAGTATACCCCTATACTATGGTGGTAGGTGCAACAAGTAAAAAGGCGTTAAGTTCGGGCGGGCCGAACTCTGGATACCCACCACCTCGTGTATATATGTAAAACACCTTTCCTCAAATTCAGTGAAAAATGTATACCTTATGCCCCACAGCAGCTCTATCGATAGATGTTCCGATTGGGACCAAATACAAGTACAAGTCATTGTTCAATTGTGTATAACAAAATATTGATCTTTTAAGTAGCTATATCTGAAAATAAACCGATCTGAACCATCATACAATAATCGGTCTATTGGCAAGCTATATCCAAATCTGAACCGATGTTTGCCACATTGCAGAAGTATGTCACGGAGCTTAATTTAACTCACTGTCCCAAATTTCGGCGACATCGGACAATAAATGAGCCTTTTATGGCCCCAAAACTTAAATCCACGGATCGGTCTATATGGCAGCTATATCCAAATCTGATCCGATCTGCGCCAAATTGACGAAGGATGTCGAAGGGCCTAACAAAACTCACTGTCCCAAATTTCAGCAAAATCGGATGATAAATGTGGCTTTTACGGGCCTAAGACCCTAAATCGGCGGATCGGTATATAGGGCAGCTATATCCAAATCTGGACCGATCTGGGCTAAGTTGAAGAAGGATATCGAAGGATGATAAATGTGGCTTTTACGGGCCTAAGACCCTAAATCGGCGGATCGGTATATAGGGCAGCTATATCCAAATCTGGACCGATCTGGGCTAAGTTGAAGAAGGATATCGAAGGGGCTAACACAACTCACTGTCCCAAATTTCGGCGACATCGGACAATAAATGCGCCTTTTTTGTACCAAAAACCTGAAATCGAGAGATCGGGCTATATGGCAGCTATATGCAAATCTGGACCGATCTGAGCTAAATTGAAGAATGACGTCGAAAGGCCTAGCTCAACTCACTGTCCCAATATTCAGTAATATCGGATAATAAATGAGGCTTTTATGGGACGGATTGGCAGCTATATCCAAATTTGGACCGATCTGGGTCAAATTGACGAATCATATCGAAGGGCCTTACGTGACTCATTGACCTAAATTTCAGCAAAATCGGATAATAAATGTGGCTTTGATGGGCCTAAGACCCTAAATCGGCGGATCGGTCTATATGAGGGCTATATCAAGATATAGTCCGCTATAGCCCATCTTCGAACATTACTTGCTTATGAACCAAAAAAGAATCTGTGCAAAATTTCATCTCAATATCTCTTTTTTTTAAGGACTGTAGCGTGATTTCAACAGACAGACGGACGGACATGGCTAGATCGTCTTAGATTTTTACGCTGATCAAGTATATATATACTACATCACATACATCAGTAAGAAGTATGTGTGCAAAATTTCAAGCGCATATCTTCAAAAATTCGAACGTTATCGTGATTTCGACAGACACAGGTAGAATTTAACGCTGGGGATTGCAAATGAGCCATATCGGTCAAACCTATCCTAATTCTCTTATTTTCATTTCTTAATCTGCTGAGAGCCGCAGTTGTTGTCCGATTGAGCTGAAATTTCGTACGTAATGGCAGAAATTTGGCACGTAAATTACAATTATGCCATTCAACATCATTTGTTTTACGTAAATATTTTGGAGCTTACAAGGGGGTGGGTATCCAAGATTCGACCGGTCGAACTTAGCACGCTTTTTATACCCACCACCGAAGGATGGAGGTACATTCATTTGTCATTCCTGCGGTTAAGTGTCTTGGGCCCATAAAAGCCTCATTTATTATCCGATTTTGCTGATATTTGGGATGGTGAGTTGTGTAAGGCCCTTCTACATTCTTCGTCAATTTGGCCCAGATCTGTCCAGATTTGGATATAGCTGCCATATAGACCGATCCGCCGATTTAG